>NC_057849.1:162380685-162683716 GCF_015237465.2 Chelonia mydas | reverse complement strand
CTTGGGCTTTGGCCACCCCTACCCAGGTAGTGGGGCTCAGGCTTCAGTCCCCCCTCCTGGGGTCCTGTAGTAATTTTTGTGTCAGAAGGGGGTCGCAGTGCAATGAAGTGTGAGAACCCCAAAGCCAGAGCATATTCAGTGTTATGGGTCATGTTACGGCATTCGGGATGTAGGTAAATGACTCAACTGTTGCTGGGATTCCTGCTGATTGATGGTACTCATCAGCATACCTATTAATTTTTGTACTATGCTTTCAATTAACTTATTAGGTTGCCTTTGGGAAATTACTGCTACTATATGATGGAGAGTTATGAGGTTAACTCTGCCAGGCGATGGGAACACAAAGAGGAGCAGGGCCACTTTGCCATCAAAAAGAATAGCAGAAAGCCACAAAATGACCAGAGTGATCAATGTCATTGCACTGCCTTGTCATGAAACACATTTCTCACATACTGAAGCAACACCACAATGCAAAAATGACAATGAAACCTCATGGCTAGGGTGGACTGATTTATTCAAAGTGATTTAAGTCACTGATTTTAATCATTATTTAAATCAGCAAGCAGGAAACCTTGATTTAAATCATTTTAAGTGTGTTTTGCATTTGTACTTTTTAGTTATTTTCCCAAAGAAAAGTTGGTTCTCATTAGTTAGTAACCATTAATACATGCTGATTTGCAACTTAAATTAGTTTTTACAATAAATTTGGTATTACTTTTTGCTAACCAGGGCAAAACACATGTATTTAAGCAACTATATAGCTTAACATACATTTATTTATATTATTAATTTTTATAATTTATTATAGTAGAACCTGATGAATGTTGCATTTCATATGTACTAGACGATTAATTTTTTACTTGCGATTTTTGTCAAGCTCTGTTTAAGAAACAAAACTGGAATTCTATAAATGCCAAAAACAGAGTTTTCATTTTTATTTTATCAGTTAAATAAAATGACCCTAACTGTGCTGGATATACTGAGAAAAAGTAAAGTTTATCAAAACAAGTTTTTCATTTAAAACTAACTGGTTTATTAAACAAAGGAATAGTTTTAATATTAAACTATTATCTGTAGTTTGGGAATTGAAGAGACTGCTTCTGGTCGCCATATTATTCAAGATTTTAGAACTAATAGACCTCATCCTCTCACACCTAGTTTTTATTCATAAATTGGAAGAGGAGAACAAGCTTTCCATATTTTTCAACTCCCAATCTGTTTTCTAACTTTGAATGAACTAGTCATTGAACTGAACTAGATGAACGAAATGAAGGAAATATTCTCTCTGCACCTGCAGCGCAGGCTACTGCTGTCAAAAGCTGGTTTAGCTCTTCAACACTGCTGGTTCCAAGTGCTCAGCCAATGGCTTCTACCAGTTCAGTGGTTTGATTTTCTTTAAAACTTTGACAGCAAACATGCATTGCTTATTTTTTTTTAATTTAATTTAAATTATTTTTAATAGATGATATAGTAAGTTTAGACCTTAACATAGACTGTCCATTTCAAATTCCATTTTAAGGAGGTTTATTTTTAAAAACAAAAATGCATTTAATTTAAATTTAAAAGAAAATAAGTAATTTTTTAAAATTTCTTTTTAAAAGTCATTGATTTTTATCCACCCAGCATATGACACTACACCAAGATTACTTTCTAGCATTCTACTACTCCATTCAGCACAGTATTTCCTCCCCATCTCACTCTCTGATCAGACAGAGAGTGCTTCTTTCTTGTCCACCCATTCCTGCGAGATAGGAGCAATGAAAGGTTTCTCCTCTCTGTCTCCCACCTGCCATCTTGAAGAAACAGGGAGCGAGCTCTGGGTCATCTGATTAGAATACCATGTCTATGCTGCCTCTTGTATCCAGCCAGCGAGAGGCCTGCTCCTGTTTATCCGTACTTTACTTGCTCTTCATGAGATCAAGCAGAACAAGAAGTGCGCCAATCAAATCTTTGGATTCAGTGAGAGCCACAGCGGTGCTCTAAAGAGCCACATGGAACTAACCCAGACCTTAGGCCAGTGAAAGTTTCATTCCCTGAAAATGCTCTTCCCAATGCACCCAATCACAGACACGTCATTTTATCTGAACACTCTGATGAGAATAGTTAAAAATCCCCAGATAATATTTACATCATTAATATTGATCAGTTGTTGGTTTTACCTTTTGATGGCCGTGTAAAGTCATACTGCTCTCTACTCTGCAAATACACGTTGATGAGTGGAAGAAAGATGTCCATATTTTTCCTTAGGTACTTTCCAGTTGCACAATTCAGACACCACAGCTCAAACTGCAGCAGATGAGTCCTACAATGCCGGATCAGCAAAGCCACAATGGCAAGGGAAGTTTCAGTCATGTGATTAAGGCAGTAAACGTGTACATCTACACCAACCGCATGGGCAAAGAGGGGCTCTCGAGAGAGAGCCTGCAGGAAGACTTTTTCCAGATCCTCACTGTTTGACGTTGACAGCAGTGTCCCCATCCCTTTAATGTGCTCTGTTGATAACAGCAGCTCTCCCTGAATGGTCTGTCTTTGGTAGCTTTCTGTGAGGAGCTGCAGCAGTGTCTTCCCATAGAAGCTTAAATGTTTCTCTTTTTTAGGGGAATTTTCAGATTTTTGAATGGTCAGGCTTGTCTCAGGAAGCTGGAGCATGGTTAGCGTGACTTCTTTTAACTGAGCCGCATACATATAAACATGTAACTGCTGCAGAGCCTCCAGCTGCTGGGACTTTTTGGGAGATACCTTGTTCTTTTCTTTTCTTCCGGCCCCTAACTCTTCCAAGACGCTTTTAGTGATGGCTTCAAAATACTTAGATAGCATGTCTATGTGCTTCATATTTTGCAACATTGGAGCACTCACCTTCAGTAACTGAAGGATGCCATTATTTACATGAGCTGACAGAAGCTTCACCATGACAGGGTTTAAGTTGTGTTGGGGAAGAGAATGCTGCTCTAAAGCCAAGAACCAGGTCTCCAATATAGGATGTTTGAAGATCAACATGAGCATATCTTCTAGCATCTACAACGTACACAGTTATGAAGAGATCACAAAAAACATAATTTAAAATAATTTATCTGCTTCTACTTATAATGCATGTTTACTGAAACCTAATAACCTGTAGTTTTGGACATTAATTGCCTATTACTGGTCAAAAGAATTAATGAAATACAGGTACATACAATTATGTTTATCTCAATGTTTATGGTATGGTAAAAAAAAAAGCCTTTGTTCTGTGGTTAAAAAAAAAAAGATTCTAAACATTAAACAATATCTCAAAAAGTTTTTCATCTCAATTTCTATTCTGCTGCTTCTGGGATAAAGCCAAATGCCTTCTCCATTTGTTCACTCAGACAAGCATGATTGAATCTTTCAAAGTCTGTGGCAAAATTTTACACAGACATCAGAATGTCTTAGTCCTAAGTCAAGAGTTTCTCATGTGAGGGAAAAGACACCACTTTACCTATCACAGAACATAACTTTGTACATTTCCATAAGTTTAACTATGTTCCCAGGGGAGGTATTCATCAACTAAATACACGACATACTAATCTTCTCAAATCCAGGAATCAGATAAAACTAACACTATGGGGAAAATTCACCCCTCCCTCCACAAAATGTGGGCAACGAAACTTTGTGCCAGGGTCCAAAAGAAAAGCATTCACTCACTCAATATGCAAGTGAGCTGTAGATCTGCAGTGCAGCCCCTTACACAGCCACTATTCTAGCCTGTGGGTTAGAATAGTAGAGGCTGCTGCCCAGCCACCCACCTGTATGATAGTTTAGAGCAGTGGCTCTCAACCTTTCCAGACTACTGTACCCCTTTCAGGAGTCTCATCAGTCTCGCTTACCCTAAGTTTTACCTCACTAAAAAACTATTTGTTTACAAAATCAGACATAAAAATACAAAAGCATCACAGAACACTATTACTGAAAAATTGCTGACATACTCATTTTTACCATATAATTATCAAATAAATCAATTAGAATATAAATATTATACTTACTCTACATACTATACACTAAAATGTATCTAAATCAGTCATTGTCTGAATAAAATTTTAGTGTCTACTGACTTTGCTTTTTATGTAGCCTGTTGTAAAACTAGGCAAATATCTAGAGGAGTTGATGTACCACCTGAAAGACCTCTGCATACCCCCGGTTGAGAGCCACTGGTTTACGGACTCTGGATGCATGTTCTCATAGATCCATTGGTCCCTCTCCCAGACCTCCTTCAATGGCACACCTCTGCATTAATCTATCTGTGCCTGACGCAAAGACCCTTCTGTGGAACACTGTGTATGAAGCCCACTATTCATGTGGCGACAACCCACCTGCATCCCGCCCGTCACCCTGCAGAAAGCTACAGTAGTGCTTCCACTTAGTGTGCAGATCTTGCACAGCCCTTCAGCAAGTGATTGCATGTTTCCCTATCAGACAGGCATCACCTTTAATCTTAATTAAACAACCTAACACGAATAAATACCAGAAAGAGTCAAACCCTCACATTCCACATTAGACTGTAGCATTCACTGAAGCCCCCTTTCTTTCTTCAGCTTCTATCACACTGTGAGTCTCACTAAGAATACAGGTCAGCTCTATGCTAAAAGTTTCAGCTACCAATGACCATTAGTTAATATAGTTTGCACCCGAGAGCCATTTGTCTGTTTTGCCTCAGTAAACAGTTCTCCAAAACAGATGAAAGACTTACTAGAGTCCAATTTAATTGTGCTGACTAATATGGCAGCATTCATTATGAGTGTACCAAGGGATTTATACCTACGCTTGGAAGGATCAGATTTTTATCGGTAATTGCTGCTAAAAGTTGATTTCACCATACACACAGAAACCGACAAAAAATATATTTCCATTGATAATAACTGAAATTTACAGATAGGCAAAGTAAAAACGGAGCTGCTTGAGGTTTGACAATATTTACTTTGTGTACTTTGGCATGTGATGTTGACAATTTGTATTTTAAGGGTTATAAAGCTTTAATTTTTTTAATCTCAATGTCTACTGTCACTAAATAATTCTTGTATGACCCTCCCCCTCCATAATTTTGCACATTTGTGAAAATTTAAATCAATAAACATTGAAAAAAAATTGCTTAAAAATAAATATTGATATTATCTCTCAAAATTATACAAAAAATAAATAAAAATTGAATTCTGCCAAGCCTATTTATACCTTGTCATTTGCAGACTCCACTGTGGCCACAGACTCTAAATCCATAAAGAGATCCGATTCAGTTTGGGCCCCTTCTTGTGTCTGCTGGTTGCACAACTTCATCTGATCACATCGGCACAGCAAGCTGCTCAGCAGGTCCATGTAGAGACCGAGAAGGCGAGGACCAGAACTTTTACTGAGCTGTGAAAGTAAACACACTGGAGGATGAGGAGAAAAGTGTAGGAGGCTAGAAGAAAACTGTGCACGAACAACAGGTTTAAATTAATATCTTCTTAAATTGTAAACTCTTTGGGGCAGGGACCATATACAATGGCTCCCACAATAGGGGCCGGATCCTGATCAAAGCCTCCGGGGGGCTAACACAATATTCATGTATTTTAAGGGAAGAAGGAATCATCAGATCATCTAGTGTGCTTCCAACATAATACAGGTCAAAGAATTTAATCACAACTAAAGCATATCCTCCAAATAGGCATCTAGTCTTGATATAAAGACAACAAGAGACGGAAAGAAAGCTGCAATTCATCTGCAGTATATACAACACACACATTTGTAAAGAATCCTATTGTAAAGGCAGCCAGTCTCAACAACAAGGGATACAATGGTTTACAAACTGGGCCAGATTCCTGAGTTGCTCCCTAACTTCAGTGGGGCTTGTGCACATGGAGAGGCTACTCAACCAAAGTACATTTGCACCACTTCAGCATGCCATACTTAGAACCCAACGTATTCCTTACACTGCCGAAGTTCTCCACCGTGGTTTTTAGGTATAGCAACACGTGCTTGACTGCTAGCAAAAGCTGCTGAAGTTGGAGCTGGGAAGCTGCCACTCTCAGCTTTGCCTGGACACCATCTTCCAGCAGGACAGTGCCACCTCTCTCAAAGGCATTCTTCAGCAAGGAGGAGAACGAAGAATCTGGTGGTAGGATGGGCTCCCTGCTTATGCATTCAGTTTGTTTCAACTGTTGAAAATAGAAGTAATACGGACAGGAAAAAAAGTCAGAATGTGTATGTCAAACTCTTAGAGCCAAACTGTGCTCTGCATCTAGGCTGGGGCGATTCCCATTGCAATAAGGCACATAACCAAGCAGAGAACCATGCTCTCAGGGCCCAACCCTGCAACCACAGTGCAATACTGCTGTACTGTTATCAGAGCATACAGATCAATGCTAGCTGAAGGCTTCTATCAAAGTGTCCCTCATATGCTCTCTGGCTGGCTGAGGGAGCAACGCTGCAGCTTCTATCGTGGATGGCCTGCGTACTCCTAACCCCCGCTCCTATCTAGCCCTACATCTCAATCACTGTCACACCAGCCGCTCCTGTTTGGAGGAGATGGGAAGCACCCACAACCATTCTCCTCCTTGCCCTTGCAGGGATGCTCCTCATCCACCTGCTTCCCCATTTGGGGAAGGGACACTCACACCTACTACTGCCTGCTCCGAAAGGAATCTGAAATAATGAAACTTAATTACATATTAGAGTTATAAACATTACTTATTCACACCAGTATGACACCTGCAATAGTTCTAACTAACACAGAACAAATAAATAACAAATCCATTTAAAAAGCAAAATGCAAAAATCTGTTTTTAGCAGGATCTGAACTTGCAGCAGCCTAGCACTCCTGGCGGGCACCACAGGGCTGCCTGGAATTGCAGGCACTCCCTTCACAGGGTCTTGGCTGATCTGCTCATGCCATGATAGGAGCTGCGGTGATGCTCTCACTGGGGAAGAAAGATTGCCCAATGGTTAGGGCACTAGCCTTGGACTCTGGAGACCGACTTTACATCCTTGCTCCACCAAAGACTTCCTGTGTGACCTCTGGCAACTCCCTTAGTTTCTCTGTGCCTCAGCTCCCCATCTGTAAAACGGACAGTTCCCTTCCTTCCAGGGGTCTTGTGAGGATAAATACATTAAAGATTGTGACATGTTCAGATACGACTGCAGTGAGGGCCACAAGTGCCATAGACAGATAATAAGATGGCTATTGTCAAGGTATTACAGCAATTTCCCTACTTTTTTTTGACACTCAGGCCACTGGTGCATGTAAGTAACTTTCCTGCCACTTGCTAAACATGATTCTGCATATAAATTATTGTTGCAATTTGATAAGAAGTTGCTGCTAATGTAAAAGTAATTAAGGATTCAACTAACAGTTCGACCCTGCACCAGCTAAAACGTATTTGCACCTCATTTAAAAGTCTCCAATACCCTTCAATCCAGCAAGGTTCTGCAACACATTAGAAAAAGAGGATGCCTAAACTTGGGTTTGGAAGATAAAAGCCTAGATGTACTGCAGAGTGGAAATGAAAGCCTTCTACAATCTACTGGTCTTTTAGCAACCCTAAAGCTAGCAATCAAATGATTTTATGTATCCCTTACCAAGATTTCCTTAGCTTGCTGTGGTATCCAGAGGCTATAGTATTGGTTAAACTGGTAGAGCTGAGGATACTGAGATGCATTCAGCGACTGGAGTTCTTTATCGAAGAGCTGAAACATCAGACAGAGGGCCAGGGGATCTCTCTGTGTGTGCAGGAGATCAGTAAAAACAGCAACAAGATACTCCACTATACTTCCTCCTACAAAAGCAAACAACAGGTTTGAGACAGAGGTTCTCTCACTGGTAACAATCTGGGTAAGTATACACAGTAACTCTAGCCACAACACCATTCTCACCCACCTAAACTGAGCTGTATTTAGATAGCAATCACTTTGAGACGACAGCGTGGGATTTTCACAAATGCATGCCTAAGGAGTACAAATCCCACTGAATGTCAAATGGATTTATGCTCCTAATTTCTTGAGGTGCTAGTGAAAATCCTACATACTGTAGTTCTTAGTAAGGTAAATGGTGCCAGATTACACTCAGGCTTGCTACTGGGTTCAACCCCCAACCTGGCACAAAACTAAGTGCTTTTCGCAGTGTTATATTATACCTGTGTTCTGGCTGATCATAGGCTCCAGCACAGCTGCACATAGAAGCAGGCATAATCTACATACAGGAGTGCAGTTCAGAGGGGAAGCTGTGCACAAATACGCAGATCTTGGCCCGTAAATCACTCTGAACACCCCATCCTTCGGGCTACTCACCAGTTCACCATGTGCAGGACCTGGAGAATGCCAGCTTTGCGGATGGGGCATGGGGAGAGAATCCTGATCTGTGCACAACAATTATACCAATAACTACCCATCGTGGCTACCTCACGTATAGAGCAGGGTCAGTAAGAATTTATACCTAAAATTTCTAACTCTTTGAAGTTGTATACAAACAAAAGCACTTCTACCTTAAGTCTACCATTTAACCACATATTGCCAAGTTCTGTCCTAAAGTTACACCCAGTGCAACCTTAATAAATTCAGGTCTGAGCAGAGTTTAGCCCATTTTGTCATTTATGCTCCCAATGAACCCCAAAAAATAATGTTGTCAGTCAAGGATTAAAATGGAAGTTTTCTTTAAAAAAAAAAAAAAAAGTTAATTCCCTCCCCCATGGGTCCAATTCTCTAGTCCCAACTAACTGGTTTCAATGGGAGAGTTTCCCACTATTTGTTAAACCAAACACAATCCTTTAAAACCATTCAGCTCTATTTCACTTAAGCACTTCCTTTTCCCAGTCACGGCTATTGTAACATAGTCGTCACTAAGCATCAACAGAGTACTTTTAGAATATGAACTTGCATCATTCTTCCCCCAAATGAGCTTTTTTGGGGGGTGAGGGTGGGGGATGGAGGAGGGAAATGGGTGGGGGGGGGAGGCGAGGTTTGGTTGTCTACATTTTCCATAAGGCCACAAATTAACGTGAGCAATATTGCTTCCTACATGGCTACACTGCACAAAAAGGACAGGAACTCCAGTTCCTTTGGGTGACTTTTTTATATGTTTTTACCTCAGGAGCAAGGGAGGAAGGCATGCACTCCTCTCTCACAAAAGAAACAGGAAGTAAAGGTTTATGCTGCAAGAATCTTGGGGGCCTCTCAAGACAGGGCTGTCTATGCTGAGACACTTTGCCTCTGCCCTGGTTCCCAGCCCCTTGTCAGCAGAGTTGTGCTTACAGGGGCTCCCTTCTCTGGCTCTCTCCCCAGCCACTGATGTGGGTTCCACAGCATCAGAGGATAGGTGGGCTCTTTAATTCTGATATGACCAATGTAGCTTTCCCACAAGAGTACCACAGAGTCGGTGGTGGTGGGACTAATGTTGTGAAGAGCAGTCATCACCTTCATATTGCCCTCTTGGCTCAGGTTCTGAACCCTGTGCATCTTCCTTGGGTTCAGAAGAGGGTAGAGGCACCTTGCACCCTTTAATGCTTCTTGGAGCTAGGATTCCTTGGATCTGTTTTTTCTCCACTTGTAGAAGCAGAGAGTACAATATGGCTCATTGATTTTCATACACAATAACTAGAGTAACCACTGCATGAAAATGATAAACTATTCCCCCCCTTCCACATACAGTGTGAATCTTTTTAGCCACTCTCAGGGACATATATAAACACAGTAAGTACCCATTTCATTTTCAGTGTGAAGCAACAACTTATTCCTGGCTTCTAATGCAGCAGGGACAACAGCACTGAATGGAAAAGTGTGTAGAATCATGTCTTCGTTTAAACTGAATCCAATTTCTTCATCTAGGCCTTCGCTGCCCTCCACAAGGACATCAACCATATCCAGGACATCTAGTTACCAATGAAAAAATGTTAGGGTTCTGAGTTCAAGCAGACACTACTTTTAGGATACAAGTGCACAGGAAATAAAAGGACATTTAAAGGCATGGGTAATTCAGGAGAAAATAAAGGGAGCATCCAATGTTAGTGCTGCATGCAAGTGAAAGGGAACAATTTAATACAGTTTGGGGGTCCAACAACCTAGGGATAAGAAGATGGCTCTTTGAATATACATTAATGGTACAAATCAGACAAAGGGTGAACGACAGGTATATCTGGCTCCTAATGATGGTAAAATTGATGGCACTCATAGCATGTTTACATTGTGGGTGGCTTTCAAAGCTGATGCCCCATTAAGAGAAGCATGGAGAAAGGGGAAATAGCACAAGCAGAAGTGGATGAAGGCATCGCACCAAAACATCTGCAGTCAGAGCACCTCTGGAGGAGACGGGAGCGCATACAGGGGAGGCAGCTGCTATACTCTTTCAAAAAAAAAAAAAAAAAGGGATGTGTGTGAGCCATGTTCATTCTCCTGAGCCCTGAATTCCCAAAGTGGAACTAACATTCCCATGTCTGTATTCTCAGCTAGCCAAATCCTAGTCCCTGAAGGGGGAGGGATAGCTCAGTGGTTTGAGCATTGGCCTGCTAAACCCAGGGTTGTGAGTTCAATCCTTGAGGGGGCCATTTAGGGATCAGGGGGCAAAAATTGGGGATTGGTCCTGCTTTGAGCAGGGGGTTGGACCAGATGACCTCCTGAGGTCCCTTCCAACCCTGACATGCTATGAAATAAGTCAATAAGAATTTTGATGCTGCAGTCAATGGGACCAGGATTTGGCCTAAAGAGCGCAAGCAGCAAGATTCCAGCTGCCTACTGTGTGTGAACACAAGAAGTGGGAGGGGCTCTGGTACGATCCTTGCCCCTTGCTCATATATGCAGGGGGAGCTGGCCCTGTGGTTTAAAAGGAAGCATGAATGCAATGGATTTGACTTTGATTAAAAACTGGTACTGTGGGACACTGAACTGAAAGCAGATCAAAAGTAAGATTTTACTTGCATTTTTAAAACTGCAAAGCTGTGTCACAGATTACCTTCTGGTGTGAGGAGACATCCCGGCCATTTAATTTTTACTTACAGAGCTTAATACAATTAAAAGGCCTAATCCTGTAGTTCCTTACTCAGGCAAGATTTCCACGGGCATCAGTAGCAGGTTTGCCTGATTAAGGACTGCAAGATTAGAGGGAGTAGACATCACTTTGGGATCATCACATACCATCAATGTGAGAGATGGGTATGCTAACACTGTCCACGTCTTGCTTAAATAAGTTGACTTGGAGCATACTGGCTTCCTGGACAAGGTCAGCGGCTTTATCTGTGTATGGATAGGGGTTTGTCACCAACTTCATTAAAATCTGTGAACCAAGATAAAAGTCAGTCATAGACCCATGAACAAGCATGTTCATTGCAATTCTATACAGAAAATGCTAGTTATAGGGATATTAAGTGAAACAAATGGAAGGGCTTGAGAATTTAACATCTGGAAAAGGTGAGCAGGAAAAGAAATGTTTTCTTTTAAAGATTAGATTTTATTGGAATTAGTTAATTTTATCTGGGAGTTTCAAAGGAGCCTAGCGGGCAGGATGCCTAATAACCTTAGCCTCTTTTCTCCTCATGCTAGCACTGCTCTGGTAACAATACATCCTACAGGAAGTCAATTCCCCCCAACCCTTTTCATCCACCCCTTCACCAAGGACAACAGATATGAGTTCTGTGTAAAGGATTTAGTCACAGTCTTTCTCAGAATTCATTCACAAGCGTTTGAAAGGATTTTCCTCAATAACAGCAAAGTAATTAGCGTTCCATTAATGTTATTCTTGACATTGTTTATCTAAGTAATTTGAACAATTACCCTCTCCAAAAACTGAATCACGGCTTCCTTTTTGTCTTCTATTGTATTATCCAAGTGTTCCAGCCACAGTACAAGTTCCTTCCACGTGTGCTCAAATACTCCACTGTCATGCAAAACCTAGCCAGAAAAGCAGCATGAAAGAGAAAAGAAATAGTGTCTATTTATAGCTTTTTGTACAGCAGCTTTCATTTTTATTTCTTTTACTAAAGACAGAGTAGCAGCAGATTGCTGAACACCAACACTGTCCCCCTCTCTAACTTCTGACAGAAGGGGCCTGATTCTTACATATACCAGTGTTGCTTCAGACCACCCTAGTTCCACAAAAGGGCCCCGAAGTGGATGTAAATATTATTTACTGCCACTTTACATTGCCAAAGCTGTGTAAAGTGGCCTTGATGTAAATGAGAATCAGGCCCCATGTCTATATTCATGCTGCCCCCTTTGCTGAAAGCAGCTGTCTTCTCCTCCAAAACTTTTCCCAACACATACTTTTTTTTTTTTGCCCAGCTTTATACAGCACTCAGATACAACTCCAATTTGTTCTTAGTCTTGCACTTACTGTCTTGGATCCATGCATTTTAAGCCCTGATTCTGCAAACAGCTACACACACAATTAATATCATTCACACGAGTAATCCAGTTGAACAACATGAAGCTACTCGTACATGTAAAGTTATTCATAAGGGCAACTGTCTGCAGGACTAAAGTGTTTGTAACATTGGGGAAGCAAGGATCTGGCTAAACTACAGCCTGACTGCAATCTCACACCAGTATAAATCAAAAGCAACTCAGGCCTGATCTAAACACAGTTTTTGTACTGATTAAACTATTTCAGTTATGGGTGTTTTTTTTAACAAAATGATTAAATCAGTAAACCCCTAATGGGGACATAGTTTTACCACTGAAAAGGTGCTGTATAGGTTATTCCCAGAAATGGTGGGTAACAAGCTATAGGGACGAGGTCCTTTTTACAACTGCATCCACGCTGGTGATCAGTTGCCAGCCAATATAGTGAAAGCAGTACAAAAACTGCGTAGGCAAGTTCTAACTCCACTGAAGTCAAAAAAGTTAAACCAGAGTTAAGTGAAATCAAAATCAGACCTTTTGTGTTTAAAATAGTAGCACAGGTAATCATGTAATAATTAAACTAACTGAGGTTACTGAAAGAGAGAGGACACTATTGTACCAAAAATCAAATAACAAGCTTCTATACAGTTTTATGAGCTTTGTCTTTTGCAAAAGATATACTGAAAACAGTTCTCTTTCAGGGCTCAGTTTGTTCAGCTTTCACTCTGTGTGCTATACCAGCAGATACAAAAATAGCATCTCTGATTACACGAATCTGACACGACAATTCATCCAAAAAAAATGATTCACTCTTAAATAATTAACTACTTCTGGCAGATTCTCAAAAAAGAACAGTGCTTTCAGCCCTCATGAAAAGAGGCAGGAACAGAATGCAAAATTTGAAAACATTCCTGCAATTTATATTCCATTATGTTAAAAAATAAAGCAAAAAAGACTCATTAAAATCTTTTTTTTTTTAAGTTAAAAATTTTTAAAAGCCCATTGGAACTGATACAACTGTCCTGACCTCGCCGCTTATGTCTCCCTTTCAAAGAAAATAGAACGAACTGAAAGGAGAAAGTGAATCAGGCAGCCCAAATCTCTGCTGATCAACCAAATATACTACCAAAAAAACCCACGCTATTGCTTTTAAATGTAAATATGTTTAAGCACCAGAGGCTCACACAAGAGTAGCTTACCCACCACCATTAAGGACTGCATGTTTTAGAACCAGGCTTTTCCTATGCAGCTGTCAAGAGTAACTGTAACAGAAATTCTACTGGGTCCCAAATTTCTGGCTCTGATCCTGAACCCTATAACATCTGTGGGAGTTCTGTCACTGTCCTCGCTGGGAGCAGGTTCACTGACTTTAAACCTTTGTACTGAATCCCACTGCCCCAGACGTGGTGTTACCATGCAAGCATTAAAATCCAGAAGCCGCTGAACTCAGTGTGAAGACCCTCACTAGCTCCAATGGGCTTTGGATTGTAGCTTAAGTCCTTAAAAATTCATCTGTGATCTGGCACCTTGCTTTGCGGACAGTGGCAGCCAATGCTAGCGCCATGGGCAGGAGGAGCACACTAGTGGGTAAGAGACTCATGTGCATCTCAGTGGCTGCCATGAACTATACAACGGAACTCCTTATGTAATTTCTCTGATAAAAGCAGCTGTTTCTAGCTTTCAGAATGCAACCTGTGATTAAACCTGATAACAGTAATCACATGCCATATCATTTTGGTTTGGGGCAAGTTCCTGGACCTGTGCAGAAGTCCCGAGAGTTGCTGGGGCTATGCACAGTCACAATGATCGACCTGCATGGACCTGATTGCAGAGTCAGGGCCTAGGAATGCCTAGGACAGATTTTTTTAATTTAGGCTCCTAAATCCATATTGAGGCATCTAACTAGAACTGACCTGATTTTCAGAGACACCATGCTCCTGCAGCTGCCATTGACTTCAATGGGATTTGTGGGCCCTCAGCACTTCTGAAAATCAGGCATCTTCTATTTAGGTGCCAAAATTTGTTTTTTAAAGGGTAAATAATATTTACTGCTACCCAGAAAAGACTGTGGCCAACGGGACTATTTCATGTGAGCAGAACAGGCTGGCTGTGCGCCATGCTCCACACAGGAAGGAGTGAATAATTACAGTCAAATTAAATTAGAGACACTTTAAAACCAAAGTGCTAGAAAAACAACCTTAGCGTGATCAACATCAAAACCCTGCTGTTGGCACAAGCTATATAAATGTGTTTAATTATTTGAGGCCAACAAAAAACACTTACCTTGATGATCAGTTGTTTTGTTGATGTTTTCAGTTGTGAATGGTTACTTGTTACAAACATTTTCATCAGTAAATAAAATACTGATCTTTCACCACGAACCTTTTCTGCTTCCGAGACATCCTAAAAGAGTAATGGGTTTAAAACTCCCTTGTGTGGTAACACGGACAGGAATAAGTTACACTGAGGCAGCAGAATAGCAAAAACTCCTTTGCAGGCCATAGCTTTTTTGGGCTGGCCAAGTGGAAGTAGCGTGATTTGAACAAATTCTGCAACTAGTGGGTGTGCAAGAGGAGTGTAATAGCTTTTGAGCAGTGGAAAGAGTGTGTCTAATAGGAAAAACAACTAACAAAAGGGTCTAAATAGAGCAGTCTCTTCACCACACCCTTTAACTTTCACTCATCACCAATAATCCTGACATCACACTAATACTGACTCAAGGGGAAATAAATCCTTTTATCCCAGGGCTGAATTTAGCTCCTGAAGAAAGGGAAATCAGTGTAAGTTGCTTCTGTTCTGACAGGTGCCAAATTATTACAAATGTGCACTACTTTACTGCTTATTCTATTTTTCTGACCAACCCAATGTGAAAAATACAAAAACCCTGTGCATCACTGTTGAATGCGGCCTTCTAACTTTTCCTTTAAGCACTTGCCTAACACTAGTAGTGTGCAAAACAGAAAAATTACACTGCTGTTGAAACTGGCAAGAAGTAAAGGGTTTTTGCGGGTTTTTTTTGCCAGTTTCAAAGATCTTTCCTGCTCCCTCTTAAGTCTCTTCCCTATTCTCTATGGGAATATGGCTGAATATGATGGAGACTCTGTTATCATGGGGGGTTCCAACCAGGGCAGCATTGAGTTACTTCTTTCCCCCACTGCCAACTCTCACAAGGCAGGTTCAAATCCTTTCTCCAGCCAGCTGTAGGAGGCTCTCTTCCTATATGTGCCTGGAGTAAATGAGAAGAGAGGGGAGTTTGTGAAAGCCTCTACTTGCATAAGCAAGGAGCCACCTAGGGTAAGGTTCTTCTTCAGCAGGTGTTTAGAAGCAGCACCCTAGCATCCTGCTCATCTCCTTGATTTGCAGCCACAAAGATTCTCACTCTTGCCTCTGGGAGCAGCAGATTTTAGGATGCCCATTTTAACCCTTCATAGGAGAGGAGGGAATTTCTATTCCCATGGACAAAAGGCCCTAGACTGAGACTCTGCATATCTGATGTTGAGCCAATGATTCCTATTTGCAATAACGAGGGGCTCTTGCCTAATAGAAACAGATGCTGAAATGATAGGACTGGCACTAAAGACATGCAGCATCAGAGACAAAGACATGAGGGCAACTGGCAAAAGAAACAGATAAACATCTGCAATTCTCCTACCTGTACTCTGAACCAGGCAAATTTATTTGCCGGCAGTTCCAGGGCCACCTTCAGTATATGGTGCTGTAGAACAGGAGGGATCGCCTCTCGGAGTCCTTTTTCAGTGACAATACCTGGGGTTGGAAAACAGTTAGTAATAATATTATTTCGCATTTCTAGAGGAACTGTCATGCGAGGACCTCAGAGAGCTTCACAAACATCCATTATTTAAGCCTCAAAGCACTCTTATGAAATGAGCAAGCAAGAAATTCATAGATTTAAGGCCAGAAGGGACCATGATTAATATCTAGTCTGACCTCCTGAGTAACACAATCCAAACGACCTCACCTAGTTCACACTATAGGGATCATTAGGCCCACCCCTGAAAACACAGCCCGTCGGATTATCACGTAGTAACTGCAAACAGTAGTTTTCCACAGCAAGTGAAAAAGAAAACCCAGGTGCAGTTCAGACTGCAGTGGGAAATTTAGCGAAGACTCTGATATGGAATTTGACCGAGGAATTATACCCGTACTGTTACAAAATGTGCTGTGGCATATTTAGTAACCACAAGTGAACTCTGGGCTTACATCTCACCAAAAGTAGCTTTTTATCATTTGTTTGCAACAAGTTGTATTTTTCACCTAAAGCAAAAAACAGACTGAGATAGGATACTTAATTTTCCTAAATTAACCAGAGATCAAATTCTACCCATATAATTCACAAAACTAGTGATGCTACCATTGGCTCACTGAGCACAGACGTACTGGCGATACATTCCGCACTGTGGTAGCTGCCTCATATTTTAACTCCAGTCTGGTATGGGGTGAGCTCAGTGTTCTCTTTTCTTGTATTGTGTAATTTGTATATGGGACAGCACATTTAAAAAAGATAGCAGAACTAACAAAACTCCAAAGTTCCACCAGTGGCAAAACCAAACAATAAAGTGGGATCAGCTGTTAAACATACAGATTGTTACAAGTCAAAAATAGACTGCCTGTCTTCAGTCTCACGGGCAGACTGCTCAATTCTGTGCAGGAAGATGGGAGTTTTGTGACTAATTTTTAAATGTACATTGCTGCCACGAAATGTGAGGTGCTAAAATTTTATTCCTTCTGTCACATTATAACTAAACACAATACCAAGGGGTCATTGCCTTATCAAGATACATGTCCCTCCTTTAGTTTTTTGGAAAAATCAATCCATTATGATGCAAAAAATACTGGAACACACAGGGCACGTGATTTTGTGAGGCAGCCACAGAATACACTGACCATTGCAGTGCGCTCTGATTGGGGGAAGAGGGGAATGGCAAGCCCATGCATTAGTGTGTTTATTTTAAAGACTTTTGGCTCTTCTTTTCTTGACAAACTTTTAATTTATGTAACTCTTACTCTTATATACCTAACAAGGGACTGTACATAGTAAAGATAATTATTCTAGCTCTATGGGGTACAGAAAATTTACATACTTCTCTATTCAGTTTTGCTGCACAAAGAAACACGCCTTGGGCAACTGTTACATAGGAGACAAACTCAAACCATCTCATATTACTGTTAATAACTCTCCTATTATGATCTTCCCTCAGAAGCAACACCATGTAGAATTCCATCCCTCTTTCCTTGGACTTAAGGAAGCATGATTGAAAAAACAGCAGTAGAAGAAGAAAGGGTTACTTTTGACACTTCCAGAAGAGACCACTGCATTGATAAGTGATTTTTTTAAACCTCTAATGAATTACCCTGTCACTTTAAGAGATTGCAATGTTGTTGCAAATATGAAGAGTTCTAAAATAATTTATTTAGGTTGGGATTGTCATAGGGGCCTGCGGGAGTTAGACGCCCATATCGCATTGAAAGTCACTGGGAATTAATAAACAGCAAGTTTAAAACAAACAAAACGAAGTATTTCTTCACAGAATATACAGTCAACTTGTGGAACTCTTTGCCAGAGGATGTTGTGAAGGCTGAGACTATAACAGGGTTCAAAAAAGAAATAGATAGATTCATGGAGGATAGGTCCAGTGAATCTATCAATGGCTATTAGCCAGGGTGGGCAAGGATGGTGTCCCTAGCCTCTATTTGCCAGAAGCTGGGAATGGGCGACAGGAAATGGATCACTTGATGATTACCAGTTCTGTTCATTCCCTCTGGGGCACCTCGCATTGGCCACTGTAAGAAGACAGGATACTGGGATAGATGGATCTTTGGTCTGACCCAGTATGGCCATTCTTATGTTATGTTCTTATGAGTTAGGCACCTAGAAATTCCAGATTTTTGCAAGTAAATTTTCTGTAAACAACATCAAGAAGTAGATTAGAAGATTATTTTTAAAATTTAAAAATAGGAGTGGATGTGACAAAATATGTATGGAATTTAAGAAAAAAATGTCTTTTTCCTGTTGTGACGCTGGCAGACCAGGTACCAGCACTTGCCAAGTCTGAAGGCATCAGCTGAGCACTGACAAATTCATATCTGGAAACCAGACCTATATATTAGTATTGTTCAAGATAGGTGTTAGACTTGTAAGAATCTGTTTAGACTCTGTAAAATCTTTATAAATTGCTCCGCGCATTGATCTTACTTCTAATGTCTGTAACCATGCTATAAGGTAATATGAAAGTTTTGTTCTATAATTTTAAAAATGCCTGCTATGAACGTGTGAGCCTCAGCAGGAAGAGTGGTTCCCCCACCCACCAAGAAGGATTATCCAGGCCATCGTAGGACAGAAACTTTGTGGATTGCCCAATCCACCCATGAAGAAGTTATATGCAGGAGCTCTTGTCCCATCAGTTTAAACTCTGGGGGAAGGGCACATAAAGATGCTCTCAAGAGGAAGTGAAGTACTTGTGGCACCTTAGAGACTAACCAATTTATTTGAGCATAAGCTTTCGTGAGCTACAGCTTAGGCTCAAATAAATTGGTTAGTCTCTAAGGTGCCACAAGTACTCCTTTTCTTTTTGCGAATACAGACTAACACGGCTGTTACTCAAGAGGAAATGGTTAGCTCTTTGCTGTTTGGACTCTTACAAGGGCTGGAGCTAAGAAACAAAAGCAGAGATTCCCCAGAGTCAACCTAGGTTAGCCCTAAAAGACATAAATGGACAGATTACTACATCTCTGTCACCTTCTGGAACCACAGACTGTAACTCATTTGTGCTTATAAGTTGCCTGCTTTAATGTGTAAATAACCCTCTCTTTTTTCCCCCTAGTTAATAAATCCTTAGTTTATTACAGGATTGGCTACCAGGGTTGTCTTTGGTGTTAGATCTAAGGTACAAATTGATCTGGGGTAAGTGACTGGTCTCTTGAGACTGGGAGCAACCTGAATAGTTTTGATTTTTGATGTAAGTGACCATCCATCACTAAATCCAGCTTGCCTGGGTGGCTAGATAGACTGGAGTGCCCCAGGGGACTGCCTGTGACTCCATGGTAGCACTCTTACAGTGAAACAGGAGTTCACATTTGTTACTGGGTTGGAGAAATCTAATTATAGAACATAGCACCAGCTTGCCCTGCTTTTCTGACAGTCTGGCTGGCACTTACAATCGTTAACCACTCCAGACAGCGACACCCCTGTAACCCTTAATATGTATAGTTTTAAAGCTAAATCCTTGGAGCAGCGATCTTGTCATTTTACATTTGTTTGTGAAGTGCCATGCCCTGCATAAACAGCAAAACGAAATGGTAATGTAATGGAGAGTCTAAAACAGGTTACTCTTTTGAGAACACTTCTGTTCCTTTTTACTAAGTAGAAAAGCAATCAACCTCTCCTGCTAGAGGCTTTTAATGCTTTCATTAGCCAGCTGAAGAACATTTAAATACCCTTAACATACCTTTTAGCAGTTTGCTGAAATCAAAGTTGCTCTGAGCTACCAAATGGGGAACAACCTTCTGACAAAGGCATATGACCTGAAGTAACACAGCTTTCAGAAGAGTGGTCTCTGCATCATCTGAGCCTGAACACAGATAGAATTAATATATTTAGAATTAGTTTATTTTTCCTTCAGACAAAGGAAACCCACAATCTCGCAATGCTTTAACACAGTGATACTCCAACTGAGGCTCTCAAGCCACAAGTGGCTCTTTAATGTGTCTCCTGTTTGCAGCACACAATATTAAAACACTGTGCGATTTATTTATTAACCAGTCAGGAGGTTTTTACTATGTTATCAACCAATTAAATTATCAACTTGCGCTAAGTTATTAACATATTTGCTGTGAGAATAATATATTTTATTATGGTATATTTCAATATACTCACATACTAAATATTTCCCGTCATTCATACTACTGTGGCTTTTTTGGGTAACGTTGATTGCTAATTTGGCTCCTGAACCACAGAGGTCCGAGTATCACTGCTCTAACCCACACTGTGAATTATTATTTGTATTATCAGTAGCATCCACTAGGAGCTAGGCTCTGTCCAGCTGACTAATAAAAAGAAGCAGAACTAGGTGCATACCTCTTTTTCTGTATAAATATTTATACTTTTAAATCTGGATTAGTTTATCAAATTCTTACATGGGGAACTGTGATTTTTAAATCTGCCTGTAAAGTGCCCCACATATATGAAGATACAACCTCTTCCCTTAAAAAGCATACAGTCTATACCATCCATCGATCTCTAAAGTTGAATGTCAGAAAGAAATAGGAAAACAAAGAATCCAGCTAACCAATATAAATGCTTTTTGTCATTGACATTGGGTACATTGGTGTTGGATATGCAGTATATACTGGAAATGTATCACTATTTATTTCAGCTAAGGTTTCTCTCTCCCCAGCTGTTGTTTTTTAAAAAATAATCTCCAAAGATGAAGCCTTATAAGGAGACCACTGAGTGTCTGTAAGATGTGCAGCAGGTACAACAAACACCATCACTCACATACAGCAGCCATCCACTTAAAAGCAAAAGGCATTTCAGCAGCCTAAACTATTTTTCTGGTTTATTGACAGCTGAATTGATGTGAGGCTGCATAAAGGCAAATTGTTGTACAGCTGCTAGTGGAAGTAAATAAATACAGAGTAAAAATAGCTGACCAATTCTTTACAACATTTTTTTCCCCGTCGGCCAGCGTTTCCCAAAATGTGGAACATCCCCTCGCTCCCCCCTCCCCAAGCAGATGTGAAAGACTAGATGGGAAGATAAGGACACATCTCTCAACTGTTATCTATACTCTCAGTTTACAGTTTTTAAAAAATGAAATCTCTAGCTGTAATGGCTGCAAAGAAAACCTTGAAAATGTGACCTGCGAGTAACTGATGCAGCAGAGTCTGTCTGAGTTTGCAGAGAGCCTGAAACAACTGCTTTTTAGATGTGAACTGCCCAGTTTGTTACGATAGGTGCTAAATCAGAGGCCAGTCATGATACTTTAAGTGTCAATATTATTAACTGTTTCGCTGCTCACAAAACTGCTATGAAAGGAGAGGACATTTCATATTGTGAAGAGCTACACAAGCGTTTCTCTCATCATGGGACATGCCACCTGGGAGGGCACAAAGTAAGAATGGGTGCACAGAAGACATATCAATTAAGACATGTAGGCCATTAGCAATATTTGGCTAGGCTACAGAGGTCACGACTGGTTTCATTTTCCTGTAGAGGGACTCAGTTTTAAAAAATGTTGGAACACAGCTATAGACAAAGGTCCTTGCGAAAAGACCCAACTGACTGCATACCAAATACCAAGGATAAAATCCAGGCTCCAATGAAATGGTGGCAAAACTTCCATTGACTTCAATGGGGCCAAGATTTCACCACAACTGTTTATATACATATAGGATGTTATGCCTACAAATATTTTCCTACCGTGCTGTTCACTGGTTTCTGTGATCTCAGTCATTTCCTCCTCAGTGGAAATGGTGTCTTCCCTTCTTTCCTCATCATGTTGTTCTCTCTCTTGTTTTAGAAGTGACTGCCAGACCGCCACTATGCTGTTCATGTCGGGTAAAAGCTAAAGGCAATATATATATATATGTGAGAAAAAAATCAAAAGCTCTTCAGTGCTACACAATGCTGTAATGTTGCAAATATTCCTAACACTGAGAAGGAGAATTGCTTACACGATGCAATCTGAATACAGACTGAAATCAGATTTTTATTTTCAGCTCTGCAGAGAACATACATATGAAAGAAAAACACTGTATTAAAAATAGATATGAAAAGTTACCAAGTGCTTAGCATTTTTTGGCTGTCTGGATTTCAATGTAATAAACATTTTCAAACCAAGGACCAGTTTCTGCTATAGATCACCAGGGTGTAAATCTGGATGAACTCCACTGACTACAATTTACTTAAAGGGAGTGTAGAATTTGGCCCCAAATTATTAAAAAGCTGCTCTTAATTTTAATAGTTTTCCTCAGTACTAGCACACCAGCTGCCAATATTATTAATTCATTTTAGAACAGAATTTTTTTGGCATTTCCACTGACCAGATTTATTAGCTACCATGCTGTACTACAGCACTGGTTATTAACACTTAATAAAAATGTCTATAAAATACCTAGGAACTTTTATGTGCTTGGATCCCAGGATACAATAAATCAGGGGCAGAGTGCCCCAGTGCACTGGAGCAGTTATCTGCTGCAAATGTGTAATTCTAGGCCCCTTGTTGTTAATACTTTCTATTTTGTACCTTGCTAAGGGCTTCTCTGTACAGTTGGACAAATTCTTGCATCATCAATGGAGTGTAGATTTCTGACTTTTGCCATATTTCCTCATTCAAACAGTGCTCAATATTTTTCAGGGCTCTTCTCAAAATAGTTGACATAAGGGACAAGATGGTGTGTTTCACTGTTTTGCTGGGTAACTAAAAGAAAGAGAAGCTGAATTAACAAAGTTACAGTGCTTCTTCCCTATGCATTGTATTCAAACTATTTATTTTGGCGTATATGTCGAAATTTGTAAACAAAATAATTTTTTCTTAAAACGTGGGTTGGGTTCTTTTACCGCATGCATTCTCACTGCATGTGATAGAAGAAAAAACACCAGCCCTTACAGCCAGTGAGCATTTGCACAGCTGTAGCTTACAAGAAGTTAACAGAAGCAACGATCAGTGCGACTTAAATACATGTTTAAGTGCTTTCTTGAATTGGGGTCACTATTTGGAGCATTTGGCATAAAAACTGATAATTACTTGATTTTAAGTTACTTGGATGATCACCTTTCACACTCTTAACCCTAGGGAGGTTGTTTGGGAAAAGCCACCCTGAGACAATAAAACGCTTACATTTAATCCTTGGGTGAACATAGTTTTATTGCACACCACAGGAACTGTTGTTACCATCACCATAGAAAGCAATCTAGGGAGTGGAATAAACTCTGCAGTTTTAAAAGAGTTGGAAATCTCTGGTTGAGCCTCATAGATCTGAAATAAAAATGAGAGAGTTTAACCAAGACTGATGTAATCGTGCGGATTTGCAGCCAATTCTATAGAACACATTACAAACACAACATTATTTGTCAAAGGTTACTAACAACAGTACTAAATGTCAGGTTCCACACAAAGAGAAGGGCACTCGAAAGTTAACCACAGAGCATACATACTTAAAACACAGTCATTCTGCAACGAGGATTACTAAGGAGTAGTAGTATATCCTGCAGGGAATACATCAACTTTATGTTCAGTTATACAGGAAACCTGCAAAAAATTTGCCTATTATCCTTGGAAGCCCTGCTCTATTCAACAGATGGCACTGTATACCCCACTCAGCTATTTTAAGATAAAAAATACATAGGAGTATACAGCAAGGACAAAAGGATTCTCTAGCCATTTGTTGTTGTGTCTTGAAATCCAAAATCCTCACTGGGATTTTTCTCACAGACTGTAATGCCAACTCCTTCTCGTTCCCAGTTTAGCTAAATGTTTGTACCTCTTTCTACTCCCAGAATGGCCTTTTACCAAACGACCTTCTCACTCACTTTACAGCTACGCCTCTCAGAGCTGCCATGGCTCCGGGCCACGGTTCACTTTCCTCAGCGTTCACAGAAAACAGGGTGTGACTTTTTTCTTTACCATCTTCAACATTTATTTTACAGCACCCTGCCTCTTCTTTCCTCACAGAACATCAATCTCTGAAGGTATTTCAGAACCCTCCTGTCCTTCCTGTTTAGGTCATTTAAACCACAAAAGTTTACCTTCTCTGTAGCTGGGCCTTCGGATCTGGTTTGATTTTTAAAATAAATGAATTATTTAAGGGAAGTGCCTTGCTGCCTTTTTGGTGAGGGAACATCACTAACCAGGGTGTGTACACAGCTGGGAACACACTACACCTTCATCCACTAGAGCCTCAGCTTAGGCATGTTCTCCTCTGACACCAAATTACTGTTTCTTTCAAATAAGAGGCTAGATCCTCAGCTGGTGCAAATCAGTTTAGCTTTACTGAAGTCAACAGACCACCTTCAATTTACACCAGCTCAGGCCAAGATCTTCAATCTGAAGTCACACACAAAAAATTATTTCCACAATATAACTGACTGGGCCCATGTATTGCATGGCACTCCAAGAGCAGTAAGTTTTGCACCGGACTAACAGTACAGTACTTAGAACGTGCTGCAAGACCCAGCTGTAACAGGTGGAGTTAAGGGCAAATTATCCAATATAGCATTGAATTTCCTTGTTAAGTGGCTTTTGGTAGGCCACGAGTGTTTGAATTTTCTGTCATTTGTATTCCACAATCATACAAAATAATAGTACTTGTTTAAACAAAAAATTTTTATCTTTAAAAAAAAAAAAAAAGAAGCCTCAAAACCAGGCTTTTCCATAGACAGAAAGCACACATTTTTCATCTCTCTCTTACCTTTTTTAGCAATTTGATATTGTCTAACCAGGTGGACTTCAGTCTGGGAATGAAGGAATACTGGGTTTCCTTAAAGTATTTATTCAGTAAATCTGGGCACACTTTAAGAATATTCACCATAAGATCAGCAACCATCTCATCCTCTGTAGCAGTTTTTAAATTCAGCAGAAAGCGCAGAAGCACCAAATTTCCTCCTCTATAAAGACAAATTTTGGTGGGGGCAGAAGGGGAAGTCACAATTTTAATATTTTTAAGTACTCCACTAGTTCGGTAACTCCAGGATTAATAATGTTAAAATGCAAGAGGTCATATTCTGCTCTCCTCTCATTTTTGCTGGTGTAAATCCAAAGTGACTCCACTGACATTAATAGAGTCACTCTAGATTTATACTGGTGTAACTAAGAATAGAATATAGCTGAAGGTCTCTTACATAATGTACTGTAGCTAAAACAGAACCTCATCAACACAGTATCACTGAGACATTCCAAAAAATATTCTAAACAAATTTCACAAACTTGAAAACATAGAATTATAGCATTATATTAAACTGGAAAATATTTTTCTGTAGCACCCCCTTATGAAGATAAGGTTCTTTTAAAATCTGGTTTTCATTTTAAAATCTGTTCAGTCGTGGCATTGCAGATGGCTTCTCCTAAATGACCCCGAGCCAAGTGAGAATGTTGTAAATGCCAAGGGAACAGCTCTTCAAATTTTGCTCCTCCAAAGCAAGAAAACAATTTGCGTGAATATAAGAGTTATAAATGGACTTCAGCCACTGGTTTGTCTAACAATGAAGCACTACATCACTGTACCCACCTCCCTCCATGGAAACACAGAAGTTTAGATTATTTTCCCTGTTGTTCATAAACTGGATGCATAAGTATTTTATCCAGTAAGCCAACAGTGACTGTGAGACAAATGAAAAACCTGGTCAGGTGTTATGAACCAAATTCCGGTGCCACCGAAGTCTACAGCAAAACTCACATTAAATTTAGGGGGACAAGGATATCTATATGTAGTTCTACAAGCAGTAAGTTAAAACAGATACTTCGGTGTGGCAAGGTCTACATTAACAATTTCATCTTTGTTACTTTATGCTAACATAAATGATCTGAGGTCTGGAAAAAACACCTTACAATGAAAGACTTAAGGTACTTAATCTATTTAGCTTCTCAAATACCTGATGGTTAAGAGGCAACTTAATCAGAGTCTATAAGAAGCCCTGCAGTCTATAAATCACAGTCTATACTTACCTGATTCTAGAGGGATCTCTAATTTAGCAGACAAAAGTATAATGAGATCCAATGGCTGGAAATTGAAGCTTAAAAAATTCCAACGGAAAACATTTTTAAACAGGGAGGGTAATTATTAGAACAGATGCCTAAGGGATGTGGTGGATTCTCCATTACTTGAAATCTTTTAATTGAAATTGGATGTCATTCTAAAACATATGCCCTTAGTTCCACCCAGTTATTGAGCTCAATCCAGGAATTACTGAAAATCTATGGCCTGTGTTATCATGTGGTCAGACTAGATGACTAGAATGGTACCCTTCTGGCCTTAAAAATCTATGAAATACAGACTGGAAACCCAATACCCCCACCCCCCAAATATATATACAGACAAAAAAGCACTGGTAATTCACCTGCCAGACGTGCCAAGGCTTCGATCATAGAAATTAATGCCATGTTTCAGAGAACAACACAGGTCCATTAAGAAGTTATGAACCAGTTCTCTTACCACGACCTTTCCTGCCTCTTCAGGATCTTGAGTAACCTACAAAGTACACGAGAATTGTGAAAAACAAACATTTTAATTGTTAGTTTAATGAAAAGAAAATCTTACAACAAATTCACTTTTATCTGTATTTTATACAGCTTGATTTATACACAGACAACTCCTACTTCACTCATTTTATTTTTTGGTTAAGTTAACAAGGAAAGTTTTAACCTGTGTATTAAACACATTCAATAATATAGGATTCCTTCTATTCATAGGACTCAAATTGCATACCTTGGGAATGTTTTTATTAATCACAGGGCATTTCTTGGGCTTTCTGGCAAGAAATAGGGACAGTAAAAAGAACCAGGCCAGATGAACAAAGAGAAAAATTAAGCAAATAGAGATGCAAGTATCTCACTTTTATAAAGGGATTATGGCCAAACAATGTGCTGGCACCATAAAAATTAAGATTTCAAAATTAATTTGAAATGTCTACTTTCAGCCTTACTACTAAGAATCAGTGCAAGAAAGCTGTCATAGAAATCACAGACGCTATCAGCATGAAGCATACAAAACAAACATGTTCCTTGGACCAATTCTGGGTCAAGATGTTGGCCACACCAAGAACAATTTTAATACAGCACATGAAAGATGGATAGCTACCAATGTCCTGCACATGTTAACTCTCCAGGGATGAAAAAAGCATGAATTCCATTACAGATACAGCAAAAAAATGAGAGACCAGACCAGGTCAATGACTGATTACTTTAACTCTTTTGATATGGCAGAGTTTAAGACTTCTGCAAATGCAAAATTCATTGTCAAGTTGTTGTTGGGAAATCACTGACAAAGCAGCAGTTTGATCCACACAACAACAGTATGAATAATTCACAGCTGAAACGCATGTAGAGTCATACGTGTGCATGGCTCTGTACTAAACACTTAACGGAAACAGGTCCTTGCCAGGAGTTTACAGGCTTCTTATAACCTGAACTAAATATACAGTAGGTACCAGGATAAGAGCTGACAAAGCGACAGCCCATTAATGGTAGAAGTTTTCATGGAGAGAGTTGGTCTTTTAAAATCTATGGATACTGATCTAAAGGCCTGATACAAAGTCCATCAAAAGCAATGGGAGTCGTTCGTTCCATTCCATAAGCTTCCCATAAGGCACTAAGACAATTTAGATACCCCACATCTCAGATATTTCCATTACACAAAAGTGGAACTAAAAGATAACAACACGTGCAATTCTTGTTATGCAGAGTAAAAACAAAGTGACGTACGCAGCAGCAATGCAGTGCTAGCAGGTATTAAGTTTGAGAAGAATGACTCAACTCATTAAAGACAGTTTTATACAAGCGTGACTTCATTTGCTGATGGAAGCAAGAGCAGAGTGAGGCCGAGAGACGAGATTGCTCTTTATTCTGGGGCATTATTTCAGAGTCAGCCCAGTCTGATGTATGGAGACTGGGTACCTGGAAAGGGTATTGAGAGAGGCACTGCACATTCTAGCCTTTGCTCTCTCCTACTCCATCTTGCCCTAATGCAGGGAGCAAATTCTTCCTGACAGCCAAGCAGAGAAGAATGCTGAAGTATCAACATGCCCCAAAGGCAGCACTTCTGCTCTGGAGCTCCAGAAATTGGGAGACAGAAAAGAGAGCCCCCCACAGCAGCATGAAGGTAATCAGAAAAAAGGGGCAGCCCTACTGCCACTCGTCCTAGGACTGAAGAACTAGTACTCCAGCCCAGGGAAGTCACTTGTTGGTTTCTTTAAAGCAGCGTATAGCCTGGTTCTCTCTCCTCTTCTTGGGATCATAAATAGGGGGAGCCCTAGCCCCACCTGTCTATTTCTCCTGTTTGTAAGCTGCACAGATTCGAGCAAGGAGAGTGAGGAAAGAGGTACAGGAAAGGGAGTCAGGAGAAACATCTCACAAAAGAAATTACCAGACCTTGACATCCTCAGTCCTGACATCGGTAATCCCATTCCAACGGTAAAGAGATGCAATGTGACTTAACACTTCCACAGTAAAAAAGCGCACCTTCTGCGTCTTACTGATACTTTTATTTTGAACCACCTGAAAAAAATAAAAAGAAAGTCGTGTATTGCAAATTACAACAAAATGGAAAATAATCATCTCCATCACACCTTGTACTCGTATTGCTTTTGCGCAGCTCCCTCTCCTCTACTAGAGTAAAAGTGTTTCCCCTTTCCTCCTTGGCTTGGGGAAGCAGCCCTCTCCCACTGCGCCTCTTCCTTCTTGGCTAGTGTACCGCGAGCAGCCTCTCCTATTACAATCTACTTTAAGCACAGAGCATATTAAGAAGCTGCCTGCACCTCTGGAATGCCAAAACCCCATTAGCTCCAGACAAGGAACTGGAAAGCTGTTAAAAAAACTGGCAGAGCTTGCTAGCTATGGAACCTGAAGAGGAGGGAGTGTTAGCTATACATGGAGTTTGTGTCTGTTGGAAGCTCTACTCTGAATATAGGACCTGACAAAATCCACTGGGGGAAGCTGGCAAGAGTTGTTACCAGAGTAATCCAATGAATGCACCAAGCAGATGTTAGCAATGGCGACTGGTTTGTTCCAGGCTAAGACATAAGCTTTGCAGAATCAGACTCTTCTGCAGCTCTACAGGACCTGAGCTTCAATCACACCTTCAGGGACACGTCTGACTTTTGGAGAACCAAGAGTTTTGGTTAAGCAAGATTTGGATAGCTGAGGCTTGTTTGTAGCTTCATTTTTTTATTCCTGTTTTCCTTGTTAAATTGTAAACCTCATGTATGATGTTATTAACACAACCATGATACATACCAGAATAAGATATGCAACACAGATAAGCTAACAATGCAGGAGAAAAATTCATTTCTGGAACTCCCTGATTTCTAAGGTCCTGATTTTGCAATCACGATGCTAGCTTTTTTAAAGTTTAATTTAATGTAAGCAAAAGCACAGTTTTCATTTATATGGTCAGTTACCCTTTCCTGTTAGGTTTCTTCCATATGGAAAAGGGACAGAAGGGGCAACAGAGCTCAAAATGTGGAAATTGCTGATACACAAGGGGATGTGACCAAAGCAGCTGAAGACAACTGATTCTACAGCAATTCTCAATTACTTCTGTTATCAGGCTTCCATAGCAGCCTTGATGTAACTTAAATCTGCTTTCCCCACCCCATGATAGAACCAGACAACATGACACCCCATCACAGAACCAACTTCTCCCTTCTCTTTCAATGGGTTTACGTTGCACATGGAAAGTAGTCCTCCCTGCAGCAGCTTTCCTGGATGCAGCCCTGGGTTTTAACTGGAAACCTTCATTATAAAAACCACCATTTTCCTCTTTCCATCAAAAAACAGCTTTGCCTGGCAGACAACTTCACTAGCCCCAAATCAGGAGACTCCCAGTGTCAACAGCAAGTAGATCCAGACCACAACAGTTATCTCTAGTCAGGAGGTCAGGATGAGGGATGCTACAGAACCCTATCAAGACTATGTCTTTAATTGGAACCTATGGTAAAGGTGCTTCACCCACCAGACAAGGACAATTCTCTGCACCCCATTTGCCCCAACAGCTCCCAATATGAAAGCAACATAAAATCTCTACTCCTTCTGGAAGTGAGGCAGTGTGTTCAATAGCTAGATTTTCAAAGTAAGAGTAATAACTTATTGTGGATATGCCACCCCACTTCTCCAGGAGGTAAATGAGATGGGATGTGTGAGAAACGTTACATACAAGCAGTAATTAGCTTTTAAATTCAGCAGCTTGGTTATTTCATTTAAAATTCTACTTAAAAAATATCACATTACAAGCTTTAGCCCTGAGACAATTTTATGGCCAAGATATAAACCCCCGATGAACAAGCTCAGCAACAGAAATGCTGATGATCCTTTGCAGCACAGTGCCAGAGTAATAAATAGGTGTATATTCTTTGGGATTGCATTGTAAAGCTGTCTTCACTAGCAAGAGAAACAGAAAGCAAGTGACAAAGCCATTTCAAGGGCATATCAGACCTTTGTTCCCAGCGTGGAAAGCAGAAGATTGATAGCAGAAACTTTATCTTCCTTTAATCCAGTCCTAAGAATATCTGGAATGAAATCTAAGAACATATTTCAAATGTTAGAGTCGTGATCTGAAGACAAGCAGCATTTGAATATGAAATTAATTTCAGGGGATTTGTACTTGTTTGTCTACAATGTCATGTCACTCATCTCTGTGTTGTATTTAAAGATGAACAAAAATACCAGTATTAGCATGCATGGTGAATAGATAATACAGTGATAAACAAACTGCTGTGACATTGCCTTTTATGAAATACTTATTGTAAGAATTATTAGCCAGTTAGCTCAGTTATTATTATTCAATATTTATATTGAGCTAGCGCCTAGAGACCTCAACCAGGTCAGAGCCCCACTGTGCTAGGCTCTGTGTAAATATATAGTTAATGACAGCCCCAGCCCTGAAGGACCTACAATCATTGAAGTCAATGGGATTAATTATAGGATCTGATCCAAGGCCCACTGAAATCAACAGGAGTATTCCCTTTAGCTTCAATGAGCATTGGATCCAGTTCTTAGTATGTTAAGTCAAGTGCATAGATAAGTCTTTTCAGACGTAGACCCTAAATTAGCTAAAAACCCTGATTCCATCTCTATTGCAGTTCTGTGAGCTATTCTATGTGGGGCTAGTACAACCACCCCTTCCTCAACATCTGGGGGTTGTACAAACACCCTCTGATGGCACTTCCCTGCAGAAGCCAAATGAAGGGCTTAAGGGGTCCAGCAGCAGTGGCCATTTGACCCAAGAACAATCCATTCAGAGGGCTTACATGGGCCTTGCACAGGCTGTCTACACAGGAATTAATTTCACTGTGTTCAAAAACTAGATCTTGCCTGATTTTTAAATATTTAACCTTAAAAGAAGGCAGCACATCCAATGTTATTACATTATGAACAACTTTTAAAGCCATAAAGTCTCCTCTGTCTTCTGATCTTTGTGGTTCTGAAGGTAGTATAAGTTTATTTATCATTAACTGGGTCATCTAGGCCTTCCTATTTATCATGCAGTCTCTTTGCAGTCAGCATAAACAATACCATCACCATTATTTTCAGCCAGTACAGCCAAGTGTTTTGGAAAGCATAAGCTTATTTAAAGTCAATTTTTAAAAATGAATTTCCTTTGTCTTGTCAATGCTATGTAATTGGTTCATATTTTTAAACATCACCTTTAAAAGACAATCCTTTAACAAAAGCAGCAACTGTGAAGTACCTTTTAACTCTAGCACTTGTACTAGGATTGTGTTGTCACCAGCAATTAAAAAGGAGAGAGCAAACTGAATATATGCCATACGGACATCTGGTTTCCCCTAAAAGAAAATTAAAAGACACTTTTAGCATATAGCTTGTACACAATTGCAAAATTATTACAGCAGCAGTTGGTTATCATAAAATATGTAATAAGTTGTATAGATATGTTTTATATAAACACATCCGCAGTACATTAATCTGAAAAACGACATGAGTTTGTCAATCACAGTCTATTAACCTTTCATATCTTAGCATCTAGTTAGAAAGGCTGGTTGATTCACTAATTTTTCAATTTTGAATACCTGGGCTCGGTCACAAATGATAAGTGGTTTGGTGGCCAGACCCTAATCCCCATTTGCGCATATCACCAAACCACCACAGATTGTTGCGCTATTCAAGACAACTGGCTGTCTCATAAGACAAGCCAAGGACCTGACTAATAGGGTGCTGTTGCTCAGGACCAATTTGTATTGGCAATGCTACTGAAACCGACAAGAGTTCTGTCTCCATAAAGGCCACAGGATCTGATTGTAAATTATGATTGTTTTTAAGGATTAATTATTTAACTTCCACCTAGAAAATGAAATCCCTAGCCTGTTAGTGCAGTGTTTCTCAACCAGGGGTACGTGTACCCTTGGGGGTACTCAGAGGTCTTCCAGGGGGTACATCAACTCATCTAGATATTTGCCTAATTTTACAGCAGGCTAAATAAAAAGCACTAATGAAGTCAGTACAAACTAAAATTTCATAGACAATGATTTGTTTATACTGCTCTGTATACTATACACTGAAATATAAGTACAAAATTTATATTCCAATTGATTTATTTCATAATTAAATGGTAAAAAAGGAGAAAGTAAGCAATTTTTCTGTAACAGTGTGCTGTGACATTTTTGTATTTTGATGTCTGATTTTGTAAGCTTTTAAGTGAGGTGAAAACTTGGGGGTACACAAGACAAATCAGACTCTTGAGAGGGGTACAGTAATCTGGAAAGGTTGAGAGCCACTGCGTTAGTGTATGTCATTTAAACTATATGTAAAAATCCCCACATAAAATATAATTACTGGAGTACAATGTGAAAGAACTTCCCCTTTAAAAGTGATTTGCAAAAAGGGGGAAAGAAAAGAAATAGCAGTGGGGACATGAAAGATTTTGGGAGTTTGTTGGTTTTCTGCCTGATTTTTACGTTAGAAGTTCAGGTCTGGTCTACGCTGAGACACTACTACAACTAGAGAACTAGTGAAATGATGACATCACAATGGAGTGAAATCTGAACAACTGAGACGAGGAGGAATTTTCAGGCATGTCTGAAACTCTGTTTTGGTTAATAATATCTAATTTACTCCCATGACTAATGAACACATTGTTAAATGAATATCCTGGATAAAGATTTAACACCCAAGTCCTTCAATTAAGATGTGAGAGTTCACAAAGGCAGCAAAACCAGGGAACACCAGACTTGACACTCCTGATAATTTAACATAAAAAAAACCCAACCTATTTTCCCCTAAAACCATTAGTTACAATTTCCAAATCAGAGTGTAGTTTTTTCATAAATATTGGGTGAAATCCTGGCCCCACTGAAACTGATGGCAAAACTCCCACTGACTTCTACAGAGCCAGGATTTAACCTGCTAATTTTAGAACTGGACAATTTACACCCCTCTGAAACATAAATTAAAAGCATTAAAACATTGCCTTTGCCTTCATTCCATTCTAGCCTTAAAAGGTCTTGTCTAATGGCAGTTCTGTCCTATGGCCACCAAACCACATAATAAGCCATGATGCAGTTTCATAACAAACTAGGCCACCCAATACTATGGCAGCAAAACTCAACCTGTTTTCCCCCATGGCATTATAATCTTCAGGCACTCCACTTCATCAGGGTAGCAGAGATCAAGCAGGTATAGAAATGAAATGAGCACCTCCCAGGTGCCAGGACTACGTTATACAAGATCTCCCATAATGACAGACACTTATAAACATCCATGACCCCTGGGTGTTTCCCATTTAAGTGAATGGGAAACTCTTCAGAGATCAGCGCTAGTACCTATTATAAACAATCAGACAGAAAAGGGGAAGGAAGAGGTGGAGAAGCAGTAGTGCATGAAAATACAGTGGAGTCGCATTTGCAAGTTTATTTTAAAAATTTGCAAAAGTAAACCGAAGATACCTCCATGCCAGATCATCTGACCCCTGCAGAAACTTTGCTCACTTTACCTTCTTATCTCTTTTCTTCACTAATCCAGGCAGGAATTTATTATTAAAATCAAAATGGCTATAGACATCCCTTGCAGAGTCTGGCCCCTGTGCCACCATGGCCGACAGCAAGGTGAGGCATACTCGAGTCATCCTACATGAATAAATAGGGGAGAAAATGCATGTTATTGAAGGAAAGATGGTTACACAGACATTATAATGTGAGAATTTATACCTCTCAAATCATCCAGCCACAACTTCCACCAAAGTCAGTGGGAAATGCAGGCACAGAGCAGCACTCTGAGTCTGTCCCAATGTGAGTAAGCAAACACAGTGGGGAAAGCTAAGCTCTAACCACACTAAACCTGATCCTGTATTCCTGCTGCATGCAAAGCTCTCACAGTCCATGGGAGCTGCGGCTCAATAAGGAATGCAAGATCCAGCATCTTTACAAAGCAACCACTGTTATTAATTTAGGCAAAATGCACGTGACTTTTTCCTAATTCACACAGAATTCTGGCCAATCTTATTTTCATATTGTCTGTTTTAAAATGTGTTTTTCTCAGATCAAGGCCCTGAGCCTGCAAATTCTTATGCATGTGCTTAACTTTAGTCTGGGGAGCAATGTCACTGGAACTACCCCTGGCAGGAAAGTTAAGCACCAACGTAACTGTTTATAAGATCAGGGCCTTAATTCATTCCTACAGAATTGTTTGTATTATTATTTTCTGTTAAAGAATGCAGAAAAAGAGCTGTGTTCCTGTCACTGGATCAAACCCTGAGGTCCTTACTCAGTTTTCGTTTAAATTTTATATTCAGTCCTTACTCACTCACTCGAGTGGAAGTCTATCTGAGTAACGAAAGGAAAAAGTCAGAGGTACTGATGTAGAGGGAGTAGGCACAAAGGAATTTACATCTACATTGTTCCTATCTACTCAGCTTACACACACAAATATACCGGGAGGTTGATGTTGATTTTCCAGAACAAGGGGGAGAGCGCAAGAAATGAAGGCTCCAATCCCTGCATCCACTGATGTCAACGGGATTTTGCTGTTAACTTCAAAACTGGGGCCATAAGGGCCTGATTCTGCAGACCTTACTGATGTGCGAAGACATGCCATTATTAATGGCTGCAGGATCAAGCCCTAAAGTTCCAATATTGAAACGTTATCATTCATAAAAAATCTTGAGGAGGAGATGCATACGAACCAGAGATCTTGCCTTCATATGCCACAACAACATGACCTCTTTATGCTTCAGCTGGACAACACATGTTCTCAGCAAATTATTCTAATCATTATATTCTATGCCCGTTTGGTGCAACTGGCACATGAAAATAATTGTTTTGTGACTGCCAAACTCCTGGGCCTTTCCATTTGGCCAATGTAGCTACTAAAAGTCAAAACACCCGATCTGAAATTCAACAGAGCAGTTTCCCTTAGGCAAGCTCTGGAAGGATTTCTCCAATAGCTGTATTTTGGGGTCATTACTATGAGGGTACATTATTTTGTTGGTACTGTTATTGGAGCCATGTTGATCCCAGGATATTGGAGAGACAAGGTGGGTGAGGTAATATCTTTTATTGGATCAACTTGGGTTGGTGAGAGAGACAAGCTTTCGTGCTTACACAGAGCTGACAAAGAGCTCTGAATGCCACAGACAGGGTCCCTGAACCAATAAGCACCTTCCCTCATCCAAATGACATACTGGGATGTAAAGCAAGAACCACCCTCCAAACCTCAACTGCCATGGAGGGACAAGGCAGAAGAAATGGTTGTTGAAGTACCTCCTGTGGACTTAGGTTATAAATAAATTAAGAAATAAATTCAATCAAAAAAATTAGTTGTCACATTTAAGAGACAGGAAAAGGTATCTAAGAAAAGTTGGGCTGATGGAGAAATTCTATTACAAATGTGACAATATTTTGTGAAAAGACTAGGAAAAAGAAGCAACAATCAAACTCAACATTTCTTGCCATCAGCATGGTACAGTAACTCCTCACTTAAAGTCATCCCGGTTAACGTTGTTTCATTGTTATGTTGCTGATCAATTAGAGAACATGCTCGTTTAAAGTTGCCCAATGCTCCCTTATAATGTTGTTTGGCAGCTGCCTGCTTTATCCACTGCTTGCAGAAAGAGCAGCCCGTTGGAGCTAGCTGGTGGGGGCTTGGAATCAGGGTGGACCAGCAGCCCCCCTATTATCTCCCTGCTCCCCTAAGTTCCCTGTGCGGCAGCCACCCAGCAGGCTATCAATTGCTGGCAGTTCAGCTGTCCCTCCCCCACTGCCATGTGTTGCTCCCAGGAGCCTCCTGCTTGCTGTGCAGGGGCTGGGGAAGAGGGGAGCTAATGTCAGGGTGTTCCACTCCCCCCTGTTCCTGCCCCTCGCTTACCCCATCTTCCATAGGGCGGGGGTGGGGGGGACACACGACAGGGCTCAGGATGGAGGGAGCCTGCTGGCAGCAGGGGCTGTAGGTTAGGGTTACGGTCAGGGTCAGGGTCACTTGCTGATCTACTTAAAAAGGCAATGTACTTAGAGTGGAGTCAGCGTACTTAAAGGGGCAATGTGCATCTCTCTCTCACACAAACAGGGTGTGTGTCTCTATCTGCCATGCTGGCTCCCCTCCCTCCATCTGTGCTGCCTTGCAGAGCGTGAGGCTACATTAACAATGTGTTAACCCTTGAGGGCTCAGCTGTTCTAGTTCATCATTTAGCAGTAAGACATTCCCTCGGAAATATCCCACCCTCTTCCACACTCTGACTTCACCACCTCAACCAAGCTTCACAATCATCATTGCTGCGTACAGTATTAAATTGTTTGTTTAAAACTTATAGTGTGTGTGTGTGTGTGTGTGTGTGTGTGTGTGTGTGTGTGTGTGTGTCTTCTGTCTGGTGAAAAAAATCTCCCTGGAACCTAACCCCCCCCCCATTTACATTAATTCTTATGGGGAAATTGGATTCGCTTAACATTGTTTTGCTTAAAGTCACATTTTTCAGGAACATAACTACAATGTTAAGCGAGGAGTTACAGTATTCTGCTCAGCTTCGGTGAGCAATAGAAAAGGAAACCTCTCTCTGCGCCTCCCTGGCACCTAAAGCAGTTTCATACCACAAATGACGTAGTTAGGGTAAACAAAGCAAGCCGAGGAAGAGAATGGAAAATTACAGACTCAGCTAAAGTCAAGTGCAGCACTACTCCCTGCAGCATTCCTGCGAACACTTATGTGTATGTGCCTAAGTTTATACGCTGTGAGCAGTCCTCCTAAAGTCAGTGGGACTCTGCACATTGCAAATAGTTCAGCACATGCTTAGGTCTTTTTGCAGGATGGTGGCCCAAGGCAACATATTGCGACTGTGTCAGAGCAACCAACACAGGTTCTCCCTCTGGTATGCAGTAGGCTTACCGGTGACTTTCAGAATACAAAGCAGCATAGATTAATCTCATGTAGCTATTAATCAACTTCTTTACTATGTTCATCCCCACAACAGAAAAATGGGACAGGTCACTTGCTGTTCTCAATAAGATGGCTTCCAAAGCTTGAAAAATTAACAGCATCTGCAAAGTTCAGAGATATTTTAAAATATTGTTGCCATTACTTTCCTCAAATATCCCTATGCAAGCAAATATAAATTAGAAAATTAGAACAGTAAACATAATAAATAATAAGTAACTGTGCAACAAGAGGAAATGCTTCCAAATGTGAAACTCAAGGTAACACACACTGATTCTCTTCCAGATGGTTAACACTGAAATAATATGCTTGGACAGAGGCTTCCATATTATGGTCTATGGATCACTACTGAGCAGCAGAGACGTGGCTGGTCACATGGTACCAACTCTTCTCCTTGTTTCCAGCTGCAAAAGTCATGAAATTCAGTGTTGACAACAGCAAGACAAAGTACATCAGAGAGAATCATTTGAACTACTCACACACTTACTGTATTCTAAAGTAGTTGTAACCAGTAAAGATTAAGACCTAGGCCTCAATATGGACAGCACAATTAAAACACCTGCTCATAGTGCAGCAGCATTCAATAAAGGAAACAAGATACTGGGATGCATACATGGACAGAATGGAAAATAATACTCAAATATACAGTAGAACCTCAGAGTTACGAACTCACTAGTCAACCACACATCTTATTTGAAATCGGAAGTACACGATCAGGCAGCAGAGACCAAAAAAAAGGCAAATACCATACAACACAGTACTATGTTAAATGTAAACTACTAAAAACTAAAGGGAAAGTTTAAAAAAAAAATTTGACAAGGGAAGGAAACTCTTTCTGGGCTTGTTTCATTTAAATTAAGATGGTTACAAGCAGCATTTTTCTTCTACATAGTAAAGTTTCAAAGCTATATTAAATCAATGGTCAGTTGTAAACTTTTGAAAGAACAACCATAACGTTTTGTTCAGTTACAAACAACCTCGACCCCCAAGGTGTTCGTAACTCTGAGGACTACTGTAATGCCATTATATACAGAGCTCAAAAACTATACCTAAGCCCAATACTGCACTGAGCTCCTCACAGTGAAACCCTGCATACACACACAACCCTACTGCTGCATCAGGGCCTTACAAATCTCAAACTCTGTGTGTTATTAGTAAGTGGAAGAATATCTACACAGCAAGCAGCTAACAAAGCAAGATACGACGTATACGTAGTTTTGCTGTTATGCAGACAGAGAGGATACTTTATTAAAGAGATTGTTTATTGAAAGTTAAAAGGGGCTCTATCAACTTTAATCAGTTGTAAACAAACACTTCTTTACCTAAATTACTAATAATGCCTCAGATAATTAGCGGAAAGAGAGCTCTATAAATCCAGTTTATTGGTCACTATTTACACTCTTGTTTATGTTTTGCATTTCTCTCAGCTCAGACAATAAGTTTTACCTTCTGGTTCTTAATGCTGCAATAGCTGGATATCAAACTCTACAAAGGAAAGCTTATTTATCTAAAAACAAATGCTTTTATTAGATTTGTGTGTGCGCAAGTGTGCATAAACTTTTCTGTTGGTCTTGAGTTTTATAAAAGATTTTCTTAACAAAATTCAAAGGCCCCAATACTACAGAGCTTGACTTCAATGGGACTATTCAGAATACATTAGGTTTAGCACATGTAAGAGGCTTTGCAGGACGCCTTTATGTTTTATGACAAAGTTATAACGCCACTGCCAACTTAACAACCGATTTTTCTGCTCCTCAGATCTCCAAATAAATGCTTTTATTCTGTGTTTATACTACAATTATTAAATGTTCTATTCAATGCACACTCTGCTGTCCATTACAAATGCAATGCACGTGGACAACTTACTTCACTTTCAGGCCTTCTTTCACCATCCAAAAGTCTGAAAATTTCAGCACACTCCACAGAAATTTTTATATATCCCTCTACTACATCATATAGTTCAGTAGATGATAATGTCTTAGCTGTGGAGATGAAGTTTTCTAAACCTGAAAGAAAATAAGCATTTACATCTGTAATCAAAAGCATGCTTTTCAAATGACAGATATAACCTTTATTCCAGCTTCACAAACTCTGCACATTGCATTATAATTTGCCCAGGTTCATGGGAGAAGTGTCTGATACGGAGTAAGAAAAGAAGTACTTGTGGCACCTTAGAGACTAACCAATTTATTTGAGCATCAGCTTTCGTGAGCTACAGCTCACTTCATCGGATGCATGCTGTGGAAAGTGTAGAAGATCTTTTTATACACATAAAGCATGAAAAAATACCTCCCCCCACCCCACTATCCTGCTGGTAATAGCTTATCCAAAGTGATCACTCTCCTTACAATGTGTATGATAATCAAGTTGGGCCATTTCCAGCACAAATCCAGGTTTTCTCACCACCCCCCCTTCCCCCCCTCCCCCCCACACACAAACCCACTCTCCTGCTGGATTTGTGCTGGAAATGGCCCAACTTGATTATCATACACATTGTAAGGAGAGTGATCACTTTGGATAAGCTATTACCAGCAGGATAGTGGGGTGGGGGGAGGTATTTTTTCATGCTTTATGTGTATAAAAAGATCTTCTACACTTTCCACAGTATGCATCCGATGAAGTGAGCTGTAGCTCACAAAAGCTTATGCTCAAATAAATTGGTTAGTCTCTAAGGTGCCACAAGTATTCCTTTTCTTTTTGTGAATACAGACTAACAGGGCTGTTACTCTGAAACCTGATACGGAGTATGTGACATTCAGTGTGGGAAGAAACTTAGACCAATATCATCTACTTGTTAACGTTTTCTTTCTTGCAGTATATTCACCTGAGTGCTAGGCATATTATTGCCAATCCAAAGATACATCCACTAATATAGAATGGGAAAGTTACAAACGCAGAATGCAAACAACTACACTTCACTGAATAAATCCCCACAAAGGACAGAATTTATCCAAGAATATTTCTACCCTGAACACTGAATTACTTCATATCATTTCAAGCTCATTTAAACATGCAAAAACTGCAAAATAGTTTTAGAGAGTAATAAAGGCCCCCCCTTTTTTCTCTCTCTTTTTTTTTGCATAAAATACAGGAATGCTTGTATACTAAAGAAAATACACATAATGCACCCAATTACATCCAAGACTGCCTAGTGAAAAAATAATATATAGAGAGAAAATGCAAAATCTTTGAGAACAATAACAGCGAGCGATCCACAGTACAAATACAACAATAATTCATGTATCACTGGGGCACCTGCACTAAACAAGCTCCTAGGTGTGGGTCTCAATCCCCCCTCCCCGCAGGGATGAGCCATCATGCATAAAAGCAACATGAATGGGAATAGTAAGGCGCTTGGAGCAGCATGGGGAGCAGGGCAGGGCGCGCGGACACAGTAGCGATGCCCCGGAAATAACGCGGGGCAGGGGGCGAGCGCAGCAGGACCTCAGCACAGAGTGCCAAGGCAGCAGCACGAGGGGGCGATGCCCAGGGACAACTCAAAGAGCAGCCTGGGGGCGCCCCACGCTGGAGCCCAGCCAGTGCCAGTTCAAGGGCGTCGGCGGCGGCAGCACGGGGGGCGGCGACGGGAGCAGGCTCCCCCTGGGGAAGCACGTGCAAGCCCAAGCCCCGCTCCCGCCCCGGCTCACCCTGGATCGCGGTCTCGGGGTCCCGCAGCAGCGATTTGAAGTGGGTGCCCGTGAATTCCCCCTCGGCGCCGCGGGCTCGCTTGGCCTCCGCCGGGCCGGGCGCGGGGCTCTTTCGCTTGGGGGCGCCCATCGCGGCCGCCTCCAGGATGCGCACGGCGGCTACACGCGGCGGGCTGGCCCGGCCTGTGCTCTCCCGGAAGCGGCCCGCGTCCGCTTCCCTGCTCGGTCCTCTGGAAACTGCAGCCCGGCAGCGCCCGGGCCCCGAGCCGCCCAGCGCTGGCTGACGAAGCCCCAGGCTGTCTCCCAGCCCCAGGGGGGCCCGCGCCCCTGCCCTCCCTACACCCCCTTGGACATCCAGCCCCATGCCCCTGCTGCACGCCCAAGCCCCCTCTAGGCCACCCACCTCCCGTCCAAGCACATCTACCTAGGCCCGGGAGGAGGCAGGGAATTAGGCCCCCACTGCAGCGTTAGGTCTTCAGTGCCTAGCCCCCTGACAGGGGGGAGGGATAGCTCAGTGGTTTGAGCATTGGCCTGCTAAACCCAGGGTTGCTGCGCTCAGTCCTTGAGGGGGCCATTTAGAGATGGGGGCAAAAATTGGGGATCGGTCCTGCTTTGAGCAAGGGGGTTGGACTAGATGATCTCCTGAGGTCCCTTCCAGCCCTGATATTCTGTGATTCCAGCAGGAGCCCAACGTGTGCTCGCAGTCAGAGCAGCTCTGGTATGATGTTAAAACACCAGCGGCCTGGCCCTGCCAGGGCTCACCTCCCACCAGGGTAAGCAATTGCAGGAAGTTTTAGAAAACGTTCCCCACAAGCCTCTGACAACACAAGGGAAATTCCCCTAAAGATCCTGCTTTCTGGGTATTGGCTAATCCAACAACAGCAGCAAAAAATCAGTGGAATCCAGTGGGTGTCTGTTTGTTTCATTCCTCTTCAGTGAGACGTGCAGGGCCATCCTTGCAGGAAAGGTTATCGCAAAAATGTGTGTCTGGTATTTCATCAGAGAGACATCTTGTACAGGCTGCTTTAATCTTAATCCCTAAAGGCAGGGTTGATACTGAGTACTGCCTTATTCCTCAAGGAATCCTGCTAATTTCAGTTGGACAACTCAGCAAGAGAAGGGCAGCAGAATTGGGCCCTAAATCAGGGAGATGGAACATCTCTTTCTCTTAAGTACAACCATACCAGGGGGTGGGGGGGCATATTCCATCTGTCATCACTACTTCACTGGCATGTAAATATCTATTTGTTTTAATAACCCTCATCACTGTACTATGTGAGCCTCTAAAGAAACCAGAAGGATGAAGGCACTTCTACTCCTGTTTTCCCCATCCCAATTTATTGTACATAGCTGCATCTTTACTAGTCTCTCTCCCTCCTGGGATTTCCCTCTTTTATACTGTTGTTTCTCTGGGACTCCTCTCCCCCAACCTTTGGTTCTCCATCTTCATTATCCCTCTTCCCTGTGGTCTCCTAAACCAGTAGCTCTTAACCTTCCCAGACTACTGTACTCCTTTAAGGAATCTAATTTGTCTTATGTACCCCAAGTTTCACTCACTTAAAAACTACTTGCTTACAAAGTCAGACATAAAAATACAAAAGTGTCACTGCCTACTGTTACCGAAAAGTTGCTTACTCTTGTTTTTACCATATAATTATATAATACATCAACTGGCATATGAATATTGTACTTCCATTTCAGTAAGTACATTTGCATATAGAGTAGTATAAACAAGTCATTGTCTGTATGAAATTTTAGTTTGTACTAACTTTGCTAGTGCTTTTTGAGTAGCCTGTTGTAAAACTAGGAAAATATCTAGATGAGTTGATGTACCCCCTGGAAGACCTCTGCGTACCCCCAGGGATACGCAGTACTCCTGGTTGAGAACCACTGTAAACTCCACTCTTACTTCCCTTTCCTCCCAAATTCTCTATCCCTTTGGTCTTCTCTCTCCTTGTATTTCCCATATCCCTGGATCTCCAACCCCCTTTCCTATCTTTTGAGGATTCCCCCCACCCTGGAATTCCCCCATCTCAGCGTCCTTCTCCCACCTCCCAGTTAGGTGTCCACCACTGGTGATGCTGCTGCTGTTACTAACATTGCCCCTGCAGCTCAGTTAGATATACTGTTTACTTCCTGTCATGGACTATTGTATATAGTTACTGCTTGGTGTCAGTCAGTCACCACATTCAATCCCAGAGATCAACCATATCAGTACTGCTTGCAGTGATCTCTTTGCATAGTATGCATATCAGTTTGTTAATGTCTGTAACACACTTTCAGATCTTTCTGCATAGAAGCCATTATAAAAATGAAAATGATTACAAATGTAAGATGTTATTCTAATAATAAGTCAGTTATACCAGTTGTGTTCTTAGAGCCTGTCAAACATGGGAAACACCATAATTAGAGTGACTTGATTTCTTTGTTTCCCAGAATTATACTGAAACCAGGGTTTTGTCTTGGTTTCATCAAGAACGGTAGTTCTCATACTTTTGTGCTGGTGATCCCTTTCACTTAGCAAGCCTCTGAGTGTGACCCCCCTTATAAATTAAAAACACTTTTTAATATATTTAACAACATTATAAATGTTGGATGTAAAGTGGGGTTTGGGGTGGAGGCTAACAGCTCACGACCCCTCCCCCCATGTAATAAACTCATGACCCCCAAGGGGTCCCAACCCCCAGTTTGATAACCCCTGGTCAAGAATATGGGACTACAGGTTATGCCAGCATGAATCAGAGCAGTCTGAAGGAATGTGAGTCTGGAATAATAATTTGGCAAGATAAATGTAGAATACTTACATTTCTCTTCTTTACAGGATAAATAAGTTAAACAACATTAGCAGCACAAATTAGATTCTTCCAAACATTGATTTCCCCCCAGGGTTATACACTATACAAGAGTATATGGTAGCATGCTGCCCTTGGCAAAAAAAAAAAAAGACTTCTGACTCATAAGTAAGGGCTTCACTTTTGTCTGTAGATAACTTTTGTTCAGGCTCTGTTCATACAACCTGTTCGTATACACACTGCATCCATACATACACCAACTGTTACTTTAAGGCAGAGGTTCTCAACGAGCTCCATTCAGGTGGTCCATGGATAGTTCCCTCTAAGATACGCACCTGGGAGGCCGCACACAAGAGACTGAAGGGCCACCCACTTAATTAGTGGAGCTGTGCAGGTGTGGCTCCACTAATTAAGTGCCTGGACACTGGAGAAGACACACATGTAAGGTGAGGTGGTGGCCTTGAGGGGAATAGAGGGTAGGTGGGAGGGGGCAGTGGGATGAGAAGAAATTTTGGACGTGCAAGGCTGCACTGGCCAGAAAAAGAGGCAACTTTCCCCAGCTCCAGGGCTGCGGCTGCTAGGGAGAGACGGCTCTCCTTCCCAGCCTCGGCTCTCTGGCTGCTGTGGTGGGGGAGAAACCCTCCTCCTTCCCAGTCCCAGCTCAGGGGCTGCCATGGCGGGGGAGAGAGGGCACATCCATCGCATTAGACAGGTAAGACTACTGATATTAAAATATGAGTTGTGTGCTTTTTTTTTTTTTTTTGTAGAACAAAAAAATGCTAATTATTATTAAGGTTTTTTTTATATAGCGCTTTTATCCAAAGCACTTTACAATAGTTAGCTAATGGTACAAACAACATTTGGAAAAATCATTGAGGGGTCTGCTGAGACCCTCAGCAAATTTCAAGTGGTCTGTGGGGAAAAAAAAGTTTGAGAACCCTGCTTTAAGGAATATAAAAGCTACTGAGCAACCTATTAAAATGGATGATCTATTTCTATTCCAATACACCTTCTCTTTCCCCTTACGCTCTACTTTTTTCGAGGGGGTGGAGGGGTGCAAGGGCAGCACCTGAAATTTCCAGTGCTGGGTTATCACCCAAAGATTATTTTTGAGCTGCTAGGGTTGGGAGCTTGGGAGCTCTGCAGGGGAGAGAACAAAAATGTCAGTGAGTCATCAGCATATGTCCAGGATCAAGAAACATACAAGATCTGATGGCAAAAAATGTACTATTGTCTGTTATGAAGAAATACAGGTGAGGATACTCCCTTAAAACATTGTTTCAGGACGTCTTCTAGATTCAGATACCGCTTCTGATCATGTTGACTAATATCGTCTCATTGTTTCCTTGTACTCCCCTATCGGTCTGTGTCAATCTGTTATCTATGGTCTTATACTGAGACTGTAAACTCTTTGGGACAGGGATCACTTTTTTGTTCTATATTTGTCCAGCACCAAACGCTATGGGGTGCTGGCCTCTGACTGGGGCTCCTGGACACTACGGTAATAATAATAATAATTGGAATGTTAATTTTTTAAAATAATCCACATCCAGTCAGAAAACAAAGAAACATTTTTATAGCACGTGTCCTAGGCATTTTATAAAAGCAGAGACTGGCAGAACTACACAGTTCCCAGAATATAACACTGCAAGGCCATAAGTGCTCATTGCTTAAAAATAGCCACCGTATCACATTAAAAACTTGGGCTATTGCACCCAACTTTAGAAACCTGTGCTAAAAGGTATGATTTTATAATCCTGAAAAGTCTGTGAAGGACTACTTGGTTCATTCATACTGTGAATCAATTAGGAATACCCCTTTCAACGTTCCTTCTTCTATAGTTAATCTAAAAAATGGGTTATGTGTGCTTGGTAGAAATGCTCTGATAAACTTTATTATTAAAGTATTAAGAATTTTAACATGTGTAAAGAACACATTGTCATATACACAATACATGCCCTTATAGTTCCCTCCACAGTACATCAGCAGGACTAAAATACAATTAAAAGCAATGGATTACTCCAAGAAATACATCTAGGAGGGCCTTTTGCCATTTTGGCACAAATTTTAATCTCTTTAATGGCAAACCTGTTTCTTTGAAATTTATTAAGGTTGAAAAGGTTAAATTATCATGCCTGCATGGTGTTCAGAACACAAAATTACTTCAAAGGGAGGCTTTGTAAATTCCTACTGTGGCCACAATACATTAGAATGTAGAAATATAGACCATGGACTTATCTATAAATAAGAGTCAACTCACTCTTTGCTTCTCTACTCTGTTTCCCCTCCCCATGCTGACTCGGTTATCCATATATATTTGCTTCAGGAATACCTCAAGCAAAATGACAGTATTTTTATTCCTCTGTTCCAGATAGATCCCAAGCTTGCTCCCACTGAGGTTGATTGAAGTCCCATTGTCTCCAGTGGGTACAGGACTGCAACGGAGATCCTCAATGGGTGTAAATTGCCATAACTCCATTGGCTTCAATAAAACAACATTTTACACAAGTAGAGACTATTTGTTTGATGTGCCAAGTTACACATGACTGTTTGACGTGCCAAGATTTTGACTAAAATAATTGTAACCTTCTTCCAGTGTTCTGGCTTTTGAGTGACGATTAGGAGCCAGATCTTGTAGTGCTGAGGTAGTCAAAACTCCTGTTTAAGGCCCCAACCCTGCAAATACTTAGGCTTGTGGTTAACTCCAGTCATGTCAGTAAATCTCACTCACTTCTAGTGCTTAAAGTTAAGCATATTTTTGTTTGAAGGTTCTGTGGCTTAGTCAGTAGGAGTTATGACTGTCCAAGGACTGCAGGAGTAGGCCCCAAGGGATTATTATAGATACTGGGATGCAGTGTAGGGGGAAAAAATTATCTCTTAATTGAAACAATAAAAAAAATAAGAAAGAGCTTCCTATTTCTTCAGTCTTAAAGAAGGTGGAAATTGTGAGAGTTTGGTTCATGGGATAAGTGACATAATTCATGATAGACTATAACTATGTGGCTTTGGTCTTTTTTTATAAGACATTTGTTCTTAGGTAATTTTTAATTTTCTAGTTCTAGGCATTTATTATTTTTGATCATACCACTTGTAGGGATATATTTCTATTTCTCTTACATTGACACTCCCTCTCAGTTGCTCTCACTTCTTCTGCTGAGAGAGCTATTGCTTTTGCTCTCCCATTTTACAGAAAGATCTGGTTCAATATACTGTCGATATAAAACACAGGGAGCTAAACCAAGGGTGAGATATATAGAAGACGTGATGTTGCATTATGATTGTAGCGAAAACAAAAATTAAGTTACATTTCTGTCCAAAATGGGGGGATTTATATTTAAAAGTAACTAATAAAAATCAAAAGCACTAATATTTTTTTATTTCTGTGCCAGTCGTGTCATCCTTAGACAATCCCATAAAATAAATATTTGGTCACGAAGAGAGCAATGTCAACAGCTACTTAAGTGAAATTTAATTTTAGGATGGAGATATGGGTTAATTTCCATAGAGGACAGCCTGGTAACATTTTGAAAAATGGTTGGTGGGGCAAAATAAGAAGGAACAAGGTGGAATAAGAAAAGAAGAAAAGAGGAGGAAAAAGGAAAGGTTTGGGATGGGAAAAGAAGAGGAAATATGTAGGGTAATAAGAAATTAAAATGTTAGGTCTATGTACTTTAAAAAAAAAAAAAAAGGAACTTTGCAAAACAAGGCTAAAGTGGCATCCTGTGTCTTATGCTTACCTTCATTCTCCATTCAAACTCTACTGTCATAATATTACCAAAAACCCCCGAGTTGCAGCTCTGGAGCTCTTGCGGTCCTCCCTTTCTGTTTGTTTTTATAAAATATTTTGCAGTTTTATTCAGGATTTGAAGCAGCAGAGCAAATATTTACTCAAAGGTATATTGTTCAGTTCTTTAGTAAAACAGCTGGTGCTAATACTCTCTTTTGGGTGGCAACAACCTTAATGCCACCTTAAAGTTTTGTTGTAAGTAAATTGAAAGTATATTTTCAAAAAAATATTTTAACTCAAAAAAGCTTTAGCGGTAAACAATGTGGAAAATAGATAATATTCTTTTAAGGTGTTTTGGATGAGATGAGACACTTTCAACTTTAAGTTAACAATTGTCTTAGGATGGCTCAAACCCCACCTCATTACAGTATCTCCAAGAAAAGCTCACATTACATCACAATTATAAGCCCTCATCACCTCGCCACTAGATCAGTGCACAATTCTACAAAATTTCTGCTACTAAATGTGTGATTTTATAAAATATATTATTCAAAATAGTTTTTAATTCAGCTAATCTTTCCCCGAGTGCCTGAGCAGCTGCTGCAGTCACTGAGAACGGGGGCAAGGCAGATGCTGTTAACTGTAAGAGTTGTTTTCAACCCAGACCTCCTTTTCCTTTGCTGCTCTCTTGTTCCTCTGTCACTGGTTTTCTCCACTCACACCTACACTATCCTCTTTTCCACCACTCCCATCTGTACTTTGGGGTAAGCTCTCCAGCTCCTGTAGCATACTGGGTGAAATTCACCCCCATGAAGAGGCCCTACACAGACATCGGATAAGCCCTATGTTAAAGCTGACATTTTTTAAAGTGCCCACTAATTCTGGATGCCCACATAGTCACCTAGGTGCAGATTTTCAGAGGTACTGAGCACCTACATTTCCAAGAAGAGCTGTAGGTGCTCAGCACTTCTGAGCATCATGCCTGAGATGATTTTAGCCCTGCCCCGCACCCAGTTAGAAGTCATTTCTGAAAACATTGGCTTTGACACAGGGCTTAAGAAGTGCATGGGTCTTGTGTGGGCCCAGGAACTGGGGTAAATTTCACCCTTTGGGAGTGCCAGCCTGTGATTACATTCTTAATGTGTCTCCACTGCTGAGCCAATGCAGCCAAGCTGGGTTTTCTGTTATTGACAAGGATTAGCAGCTGCAGCAATTTAGGTAAACCACCACTTGTTTTAATCTTAAATATAATATAATCAGTCTTTTAGCTGTTTCAAATGGAGCAGCACTTTTCTAAATAGCTAAAGAACTGCATTTTAAAATATGACTTATGGGGGTTTATCTTCCTCACTGTCACACTTGAACCATATCAATATCAAAGCAACCAACCTAGCTGTAGTGTCAGCAGCAGTGGACATGCTAGGATTTCAAGCCAGGACTCAGAATGGTTTGGGAATTGGGCTGCTTGCCCAGAAAACAAAAACTGGGGGGAAGATCAGGACAGGAGAAGAAGATGACAGGGGACCAGCAAACGAAGTGAGCAAACCTGGAAGAGCAGGGAGCAGTATAAGATGAAGCAATTGTAATCACTTGTAATTAATAGAATAAGCCCCTCTGCCCACTGGCATCTTCCGCACAGTAGTTGGGTTACAAAGGAAAAGGAGAAAGGGTAGCTTACACAAATACCAAAATCTCACCCACTTTATTTTAATAGAATAATATTAAATTACCATGAAGCCTTAGCCACTTTGACTTTGTAAACTGATTATCTCCTCAAAATTCATCATTGAACCCTTGCAGTCCAGAGGGAAAGAGCATCAGTGCACGTACAAGCAATGACACAATGAGCACCAACGAGTAGGCAGATTTTCAAATGTGCTGGGTCCCAGCAGCTCCTATTGATGTCCTTCCGAGCTGGTCTGCAAGGCACCTACTTTCCCTGCATTCTGATCCCTCCTGAACTGCTACGGTGGCACAAGAGATGCTTTGACTAATAATAGCTAGAATGAGGAGCAATTGGGGATGATCTACACCATCAATGCTCTGAATTATTGAGATATGGACAATCAAAACTTTGACCTCTCTATCTATGTTTTACCCCTTTCTGTCTTCCTTTTTGTTTTGTTCTTTTAGATTGTAAGCTCTTTGGGACAGTGGTTGTGCCTTTCTTTCTATTTGTATAGTGCCTTGCATGCTGTGGGTGCTATCAGAAAAAAAAAAATCCGATTACAGGAGAGGTGCCAGTGCTGGTGGCAGTATGATGGGAGGGTGGGGAAGTTCCCTACAATGAGGGAGTAAAGATGGGATTTAGAGGGGAACCAAAGAGAAGGTGATTGGTTTAACTAACTGATATGAACGCACACCCTGTTCTGTTTTACTGTTTTCTTACAGAATGGGCATGGTCATTAGAAAGTTATGATTAGCTGGGCAAGAAGCTGACAGTGCAGGGAACTGCTTTAACCACAAAGCGCAGAACTTTTTAGATCAGTGGTTTTCAGTCTTTTTTTTTTTTTTCCATTTGGGGGCCCCTAAAATTTTTTGAATAAAGGTGCAGATCCCTTTGATATCTTAGACATAGTTTGCAGACCCCCCAGGAGTCTGTGAATCACAGGTTGAAAACCACTGTGTTAGATAACTTTGTCTTCTCTGTCACATCAGAGATCATTACTTCTGTGAAGGAGGTGTGGTGGGGGGATGCTAAGATGTTTCCCCTCCTTTTAAAAAAAACCTCTGGGTCAAGATTCACTGAAGTCAATAAGAATTTTTCTTGACTAGAGCATGCAGGATTTGGCCTGTTGTTTTCAAAGTCAAACTATTGCAGACTTGAAGACCTTGTTAGATCCTGCAGTTTTTAGTACTATATGAAAAGTAGAACTTGCAGCATTCAGAAAACAGCCACAGCTGAAATATACAAAAGAGAGTTCTCTGTTACTGGTTACCTTTTTTATTCTTGTTTCCACAGAAATGGAGGATGAATCAGTAAATATGGGACACGTTATTTTAAATAACCACCATATAGTAATTATTTTAAAGCACTTTATTTTAACTGGTCTGACATTCATTGCCATAGAAACCCAACAGACTATGGCAGTCCAGTTGTTAGAACTCTCTTGTAGATTTCATCTGTGTCAGAGTGCAAGAAAACAAAGTGTTTAAAAATGTCCTAAGTGGTGGGGGAAATCTTTTTTTTAATTTTTCATGCTCAGAATTTTCTAAAATAACAGAATTTTACTAAGCATTTCAAAAACCTCACTTTTGCAGCTGAGAATGAGCATGAAAAGATTCAGCTCTAAGAGAATTGTTTTGAGGGGAAGAGTTGTATGTGCCTGAAAATAGGGATTTTAGAACTAAAACATCTCCAGTGCAGTAACTGTAGTGTCATGGTGCTATAAATCTGCCTGGTTGTGAACTTTTTACTAATAGTCTAATATTTACTAACCGACTCAAGATTCTTCTATTATTCCACACTGCTGGCTTATTTTCTAACTGACAACACTAATTTTATTTGAGTTTCCATACAGTAAACTGTGATATGAGTTTCAAATTGGCAGACTGGCAGAGGTTCAGAGAAAATGAATAAAGCATAGCTATGGTTTGGTATGTTTCTTGCCTTGCTATTCTGAGACTTCCAATGGTAACTTCATACAAACAGCAAGTTTTCCACATTTCTGACATTATGAAATTATTTCTGTTCTCCCCAGAGCAAAAGAGAGTAAACTGATTTGAGCAGACAGAGTACCCAGCTCAGAAGATACTAACTTCTGTCCTCAGGAATAAATGGACTCAAGGAATCACTTAGGAGAGCAAAAGATGATGTCATTCCACTTGTATGTGTCTGGATTACAGCATCATGGGTTTGGGAAGTGTGTAAACAAACACATAAGCTGTGTTCTCCCTCTGACTAGTAGATATTGTCAGCTGGCAAAAACTGCTTTCATAGGCAAAGCATTTACCAGAAGTGAAAGGAGAAAATACATTCTGTAAATATTACTTTCTAACTATCTATGTTAGGGTTTTATATTGTCACCAATCAATGTAGGATCTGAACTCCTTCAACATAAAATCAATAGCAATAATGAAGTCCCACTAAAAAGATTAGAGAGAAACTCTAACAAACTATGGCCCTGATTCAGGAAAGAGACTTAAGCACATGCTTAAAAAAGTTAAGCATGTGTTTAAGTCCCATTGACTTCAAGTCCTAAAATGCTTTCTAGAATGGGGATGCTTTCCTGACCTGGGGCTGATATATGTATATGCCTGTCTATCCAGACAGATAGATAGGCAGATAGATTTCCCCCAAACACATCTGGTGGTGATATGCATATGATAACTTGCACAGCTATAACATAGATCTGAAGTTATACATCTTTGACTACCTCACCTTGCCCTCTGCCCACTCATCCATCTTCTCTGAGATTACTTGCAATATTTGAAACCTCTTAGCAGTTTCAAACAGCTGCCATATTTAAAAAGCAACTTTTCAGAGAAGTGTTTCTTTCTCCCCTCATACATGTGGATCTTCTCCCCAAAATTTTGTCTGCCTGAGAGCTAGTGTGCACCAGATTCAATCCTGAACCACTGATAAATTTAAGGTCCTTTTTCTCATAACTTTATAGGCAGGGCTTACATTCTCAAAGTATTTCCTGGAGCCCCCCATGCTTCCCCCCCCCCCCAACATGATATAAAAACTCAAGGTGGGTTGAAAATATTTACTCAAGCTCTGCTCCAGGCACCGCCAGCTGAATTTAAGCCCCGCTTATAGGGCTAGAATATGAGTTTTATCTCAAAGGAAAGGGAAGATTCACAGTTTCCCAATGAGACATACAGCCCAGGAAGGTCCCTACATATTAAACCATAAAAAATGTAAATTGTTAAATATAGAAAAGCTATTTTAGGTTATTTTAGACATTTTAATGTCTCCCTCTGAGTCTTGTACATTGGACTCATGATTGCTGAAGCACCTGGCTTAACAGGCGGAGGGATAAAAAAAAAATGGTACTTAAAACATCAATGTCCACCCATGCCTCGCCTATCTTCTCACTCCCTTCATTGCTAACCGCAGCAGAGCTGAACCAGTGCTATCCACAGTGCAAAATTGTAGGAAAAAATCCCAGTGTAGACAAGGTTGTTGAGTCAGTCAGTCAACTGAAAGAAAGGTAGGGAGTCAGGCAAATTCCAAAACGCACTGGTTCAGTTACAGGTAGTTGCTTCAGAACCAACCAACCACCATTAACGCTTTTCATGCAAGGCTAGCACTAACATATTTTTATCTTTTTTTATCTGAATTCAGTAAAAATTAGTGGAGTGCTCACAACCACAGGCAGGTTACTGCAAAATTTAATTTGCTTTTATCTGCCCAAGACCAGGGAAGCATGAATATTATGTATGTGGTAATCAGCTGGTGTACTCTATATGTGTGTGAGAGAAAGAAAGAAAAATTTCTGTTAGAGATGGGCCTGAGATTAGGATATGTATTCAGAGCCAAATACAAACTCTTACAAAGTTCAAACTGATCAGATATGATGTTCCAGTTTGGCCCACTTCAGAGATATGCCAGAGCTGAGAAATTCAATCTGGATCTGGTCTAAACCCCTGCAAAGATTGAGGTGTGGGATTGGAATATGATCTGCAGCGCTAGTTTGGTCCCATCTCCTATTACATACTCACCAATGTCATCTAACAAATAAGTTGTAGAAAGTGACTGTGCATACTAAGCTACAAACTGTTAAATGCTCATGCTTTCCCACTTTCACATTTATCTCTGAACACAGCTCCAGTGCAGGGAATTGATTGCAGATCCGTCCTTGTATTTCCAATATTGCTTCTATCCTCCTTCATGGTGACAAGCCTTAAAGGGACTGGAGAACTAGTGCCCTAGCTTAACTATTACTTAATTAGTCCCATTAATGTCAAAAGGAGATGCACACAGGCTAAGCCATTTTCAGCAATTCCCTACTGATGGGCTTAAAAGAACTGGAAAGAACATCTGAAGGCAGTATAGAACTGTAAGGGCAGTTTTTGGATCCCTTACTTTCCACTAGTTTTTTTTTATTCCTGCAAAAGAGACTGCAGTCCCCCTAATATGTCCCCAAAGCACATTTAAAACTTTAATGGGACAAAAAGCGTGCGGGAGGGCTCTATCTGCGAAACTGGAAGTTAAATGAAGCAATAAAATATTTGCTAAGAGAAGGATCTCTAAATTAGGAGAGAAATCAGGGAAACAAGATTGTTTTGATACATGTGTTGGTATTGTTTCTTTAAACAGATACACTTCAGCTGACATCCTCACATCCTGAGTTTTGACCCCGGGAGGAAATCTGTAGATTGGTTGGGTTTTCCTCAGAGACCCATAAAACAGGCTGAAAAGCCGCGATCTGCTGGGTTAGACCAACGGACTTGGCGGCTTCTGCTTTGCTAATGATCGTGTCAAAAAGTCTGAAGGAGAGAAGGAAGAAAAGTGTGTCGCCTGCTCCGGTGCCAAGGCGGGCTCGGGGAAGGCGTGACTGACCGCGGGGGAGACACCAGGGGGGCATGTACCCACGCCAGGTAAAGCGTGGGCGGGTGAGGGAAGGGGCTCTCCTGTCAGACGGGCGGGGACGCGGGGCACGGGTGGGTTAGCCGGCCCGCCGCAGCGTGACTAGGAAGCAGCGCTGAGGAAGACGCGATGTGTGTGGACCAGGAGGGAGGTGCCGGGCCCTAGAAATGCCCAGCCGGGGGTGGAGAGAAGGGCGGGGGGGGGCACTTCGGGATTGACTCCCGCAGGCTCTCACGGTAGCCGTGCCTTGGGGAAAGGCTCTTCCCTTCCCCTCACACACACGCAGGCAAAGCGCTGTGCCAGGGACCAGTAATCGCTGGGACTTCCTCTTGGGGGAAACTGCGCGGCGGCGCGGGCTGGGTCGCGGCGGCTCTCGGCTCCCTCCGCCCCGCTGGCGCTGGGGCAGCGCGCTCTGGTCCCGGGAAGGACGGCGGAGCTCGCAGGGGAGGTGGCCGCCGGGGAGGATGCGCTGCCAGCTGGGGGCCGGGTCCATCATGTGACTCTCGCGGGCGGCAGAGACCGACCACCCCCCGCCCGCTCCTCCCCGCACCATGAGTGAACTGGATGCAGGGCAGCATCCAAGCCGGAGACAGGTAGAGCCCGGGCTGCTTCTCAATCTCCTCTACTGCGTGTTCCTGGTGGGGACCAAAGAAATCGAGGCTCTGACAGACTTCTCAGGTAAGGCAGCATGGCCATGCCCAGGGCTGGGAGGAGACAGGGACCCTCAGTAACAGGCGGGCACCTCACTAGCCTGCACTGTGGGGGGAAAGGGGGTAGCGTGCCTGCCCGCCCAACAAGCAGGGTGCGTGGCCAGGATCAGGGGGTGTGCCTAGGAGGGGCTCCTCTATACAGTGCGTGCCCAGCACCGGCTCATCAGCAGGGTGCATGGCCAGGATTAGGGTGCCCAGCTTTCAGCTCAGCGGGATATGTGCACAGGGCTAGGCAGGGTGTGTGCCCAGCGAGGATGTGTGTGTCTAGGAGTAGTTAGGGGAATGTCTGGGAGGGGCTCATGAGTAGAACATATGCCCAGGGGCAGGGTTATGGTGCATCCTGGAGTGGTTCCTCACTAGGGTGCATGCTGGGGATTAGGGTGCATGCTCTGGTATAAAGGTATAATGATAGATAGATAGATGAAAAGACTGGGACATTTCACTTTGGCTAAATTGTCTGATTTACATTTTTCCATTTGAGCGATTCAGGTCATAAAGGACGATTTTGGAATCAGTGAAACTTCTAACTGGTACCATTGCTTTGGAAATCACAATTAGGGGTTTAGTTTTAGCGTTTGGGCCTGCATTGGGCATAGGTGTTAGCTGTACAAAGCCCACATTTAGACCCAGGGCAAAGATTAGTCAAAGGGAGAACACTGGCTTCCTCTCCAACACAGATTAGTTAAAAGGAGAGACCCATTAACTCTATAGCATCAAGCAAGATCATGCCAGTCCTGACAGGTTGTTAGGCCTACACCACAAAAGTTAATAAGAGCATGATTCAGACCTTCTGGTGCTGTAGAATTACTTAAAGAGGAGTACATAGGAAGAGGGGGTTAAGGGTTCCAGGGAAGTGGCATGGGAAGCAGTGTGACAACTTTAACCATTCAGTACTATCAATCTCTTTTCAAATAAAACTGTGAGAACACAATTTCGGTAGTAAATAAGAGCCTGTGCCAAACTCTATGGGAGTCAGTGGAAAGAGTCTCATTGACTTCGGATCAGGCCCTAAGTGGAGAGATCATACAAGATCAGTTCTGAGACCAGTGGACATACCAGTCCCCCATCAAAATGACATGTGGCTGATAATGCAAGGCAACTATTTCATAATGCAAAATTTAAATAGCTTTGGAAATTGTACAGATGCTGCTGATTATTTTCAGCAGAAAGAAGGGACAACATTTCTATTGAAGATTACTATTTCTGTTTGTTACATGACATAGGACATTTCTTTGTTGTTATGAAAGTACTTAGAAGATCAGCTGTTTGCCTTTGTGTGTTTAATAATATGCTTAGTATTCCCCTCATAGTTGCAACCTTACCAAACTGTAAGCCAATGTTTTCTCCAATGGCAAAAGGTAAACCTCACAAGTAAAAAGCAGAGTGTAACTTTCCAAATCCTAATCAAGTGCACTGGGGCAAAGTTAATACATCATAAATAATATTAATACATTATTATAAATATTAACACAGTTAATGTTAATACTCTTTAAAATGTTGGTGGGTGGTTGTGCAGACATGTTTATTTTCTCAAATGTAGAAAAAATTGTTTGTGCTATTGTTTCAAATGTCAAAATCATATTCCTGAACAAGCATACCTAAATTGTAGAGAGAACAAAAGTACAGATGTATATATTACATTACTACCCTTAGATTCCTTTTCACATGTAAAAGGCTTTTAAATACTTTGTTATCTTACTCTTAGGTGTTTTGTGGCTTGACTCCCAGTTATTTTAGTAGTATTGGAGTTACTAATGTAACTGTCTATAAGTAAGAAAAAATAATAAGAGTTCACATTTTCATTTCTAATAGCAACTGAATTAAAAATATCCCAAGATCCTCTCTCACAAAAGACTATTCAAAGTTGAAATTAAGTTATTTAGATAAGGAAATCCAAGATAAATTTCAAAAGTACTTATGTATTCAGTATTTCATTGTTCATAGAGCTATCCAAATAAATTAAATGAATCAAGACTGTTACCTCCCCTCCCAACCCAGAATCCAGCATTAAAAATATTCCATACAGACAACTGTGTAAGTAAAATGTAGAAGAGCCTCTTAAATTCCAATCTATTGCCAGCAGGAACTGGTGACATTTGTAGGCATTACAATCTGCTCACACATTTTTTTCTTAATGCAGGGATGTAATCCGTAGTGATAAAGAAAAAAATCAAAATGTTACTGATCCCTTTAGGGAAAAAAGAATGCTATCCAGAACAATCCAAGCAGGTTTTTCACTAGTTCCGAATTAGTGAAACTTACAACAGGTAATGCAGGCCAAAAGCTGTCAGAAAATTCTCAAGAAGTAAGATGAAACCTGTAAATGCCATTTTGAGTCTGCTTAAAACTAATATACCTGTTAAGGGCTACAGGCTATGCAACAGCAAAAATGAGTACTGAGCTTCTAAAGTTGCTGACTTTCCTTATACTTTCCCTTCCTTCCTCAACAAAAGCACACAATTGATTTTCTTAAGCCTTGTTGAGTTTGTGAAAACAAATCTGCCTCTTTTAAAGAGACAGTACACTATTGGCACAAAGACTCGTAATAAACAAAACAATCTCTCTCTGGCAGAGGTGACCTGTACTTGCTGATGCCCCCCCACCCCGCCCACGTATCCCCTCTGCTCTCAAGGACAGATGTTAAAAGAAGCTGTGCTGATTTACATCAGCTGAGGAGCTGGCTCTCCATGTTTTGTAATCCACATGCATGTTCACTTTTTGGAAAAGGTGAATCTAACAGCAAAATCTCCATATGGCCTGGTGTGCATTTCCTTTTGAAAACCATGTCACAGCAAAATAAATGGAAAGAGTCAACGGGTCATTTAAGTGTTACGTACAGTTGGATCCAGTAGTGAGAGATTAGTGATGCACACGGAGTTGGAAGGAAAGTTGCTTAAGCTTTTTCTCCTCTTCACAGATCCTGAGCTTTTATACTAAGATTATCAGGTGGCATACTTTCTTGGTTCACTGATCTTTTCGCTCTACATGATTCTAGCATCAGATCTCTACCTCAGCAGCCCCAAACTGGACTGTGTCTCTCTCCTCCTTCTCCTGGCATTCTGGTGACTTCCTCTAATCACTTCCAAGCCTGCTGTGAGAGCCTGCATGAAACAACAGTACATTTACCCTTTCCCTTTTTAAATACATTAAATTGTGCTGTCAATACTAACCTGGAAATTGTTCAGTACTTTGTTAGTCACAGGACCTAATTCTCCCCGCATATGCAAAGGTTTGGAGCACAGAATTGGGCTTTTACAATGGAAAGATGCACAAAAGAACAATGACATTTTAGGTAGAACAGGGAGGGTAGGGTTTGTTTGTTTGTTTTTAAAGTGTTCCTGGTCATTTTTGAGAGAGTCCCTACCATAGCTCAATGGCCTCCAGAACACTGGCCTATCCTGCTCTCTCCGTACCTTACAGGGCCCGTCCAAGCTGCTTACCACAGCCTTAACGCGGTGGAGGCCCAAGACTTATACCAAGGTCAAGGCAGCCATCTCACATGTTTTTGATATCACCACTGAAATCCACTGGCAATGTTTCTTCTGGGAAAGATTTTTCCCAGGGTGCCCAGCTGCAGGCTCTGGCCCAGCACCTTAAGGAACACTGCTGGAGGTGGCTTCAACTCGAAGAGCAAACCAGGAAGCAGATCACCGAACCAGTAGAGTTGGAGCAATTTACACAGATTCTCCCTGCCAGCAGCTGGGAATGGGTGTTAAGACACCAGCGGGGCCTTGGCCAATGCAATTAGGTTGGTGGAAAACTTTCTGGGGGCAGGTGGCACCACAAGAACTGGGTGGTGATCAGAAGGCCCTAGACACAGGGTGTCCCTGCCCCGGAGACCCAGAGACTACTGAGGGCAGCATGCCCCTGTGAAGGCGGGATTCTACCCTGACCTGCAACCCAGCTGCAGCTTGGATGGGACCCTGGGAGTCCGGGCCCAGGGGGCCAAGCACCCCAAGGAGAAACCCAGCCCTGATGGGGGAACCCACGGGGACACCCCACGGCCAATGCTGGGAAGGGATAGAGTGAGTCCCCTGACCAAACCCTGCTTCTCATGCGAACGGCCAGCCCATTTCTGTCAAGAGTTCCCCTACATGGACTACTCCTATGGGCAGGTCCGGATGGCGGATACCCAGGCCAGAAAGAAAGGACCAGACAAAATGCAGGTTAATGGGGTGGCCACGCTGGCATTGATAGGTTCTAGGTGTAGCCAGACAATGGTCCGAGTACACCTAGCCAGGCTGGGAGACCACCTATACACCATCTGTCTACAGTATGTCCATGAAGATGAAAGTCTTTCATTACCCCCGTGCCCCACTAGGGAAGTGCAGCTCACAATAAGTGAACACTTGAGGAAAGTGTGGGTCAGGGTAGTCCCTGCACTGGCTTACCCGGTGATTCTGGGTCAAGACCTGGAAGATTTTAAGGAGATTATAAAATCTTGGGCTAATGACCTGCTGAGGGAAGAATACCCCCAGGGAGGGACCCCCGAGTCCCTGGGGTCAGGAAACCTAGCTTGAGTCAGGGATGAAGAGGACTCCAAAGAGAGCCTGTCCCAACAGGAACCACCAACAGGGAGGCAGAAGGCCCCCCAAACTGAAGAATGGGATTTGCTGATGGCCAAAATAGATTTTATAAGTGCTCAGAAGGAGGACCTGACTCTGAGCCGGGCATATGAGCACCTCACAGGCGTGAACCGGAAAGTGGCAGACCCAAGGCTGCTGCAACTATGCCCTCACTTTGAGCTATGGGAGGCGAGAATGTACTGGATGGCCAAGGATGCCCAAACAGGAGAAATACTGCTGCTAGAGCCGTCACATACAATACCCTGTGGGGGTCCGATTGGGCAAGAGAAAACCTTCAACTAGGTAACCCTTAGGTTTTACTGGGGATACATGGAGATGTCAAAGATTATTGTGTGTCATGCCCCGAGTGCCACCTGACCAGGTCCATGATACCCCTGAAAGCCCCGCTCGTCACCCTCCTGGTGGTTGGGACCAACTTCAAAAGAATCGGCATGGGTCTGGTGGGACTGCTGGAGAAGATGACAACCGGGTACCAGTACATTCAAGTGATAGTGGTCTATGCCGAGGCCATCCTCCTTTGAGCTAGCACAGCCACTCACATCATCCCTGAGCTACTGAAGCTATTCACCCGGGTCAGGGTACCAAAGGAGATCTTAACCAATCAGGGGAGCAACATGACATCAAAATAGATGAAAGAGCTATGTAATCTCTTAGACTGACATCTTTAGGGCCTTAATCTTTATCACCCTCAGACAGACAGGCTAGTGGAGTGCTTCAATAACGCCCTAAAAAGGATGCTGAGGAAGTTCATCGCCCATGACCCACGGCATTGCGATCAGTTACTCCCACCCCTCCTTTTTACTATCCGTGAGGTGCCTCAAGCTTCCATGGGGTTCTCATCATTTGAGCTTCTGTACGGGAGACTACCCCATGGGGTGCTAGACCTCCTCTAGGGGATGTGGGATGAGCAGCCACCACTTAAACCCAGTGTGGTCCAACACATAATCTGCCTGCAAGAGGATTTGGAGAGGTTAGGGGCATTTTCCCTGGGAAAACCTGCTGCAGGACCATGAGGACCAAGAATGAGCCTAAAATAGAGGGGCCTGGATGAGAGAGTTCAGGCCCATGGATAGGGCCCTGCTGCTCCTTCTGACCTCAGAGTCAAAACTGATGGCTCAATGGCAAAGCCCATTTGAGGTGCTGAGGAAGGTAGGGGCAGTTAATTATGAGCTACGTCAGCCCAGAAAATGACAGGTGATACAAATTTACCATGTCAACCTGCTAAAAGTCTGGTGTGAGTGGGAGAGCCTCCTCATAGCACCATCTCTGCCCGAGCTGGAACTCGGTTCACACATGCCCCCAGGACAAGACACTGGACTGATTCCACCAGGAGAAGACTTTCAGCCAGAGCAAGAGTGCCAGCTACAGCAGTTGGTGGAAGCCTTTCCCGCGGTGTTCACTACGCTGCCGGGGCGTATGCACCTGGCACGTCACATAGACACCAGCCAGGGAAAAAGGTCCGGGAGAACCCCTGACTCATGCCAAGAAAGATATGGGAGGTAGTCCACTAGGAACTGCAGATAATGTTGAAGTTGAGGTAGTCGAGGAGTCCCATATGAGTGGAGGAACCCCATTGTGCTGGTACTGAATACCAACTGGTCAATCTGCTTCTGCATAGATTTCTGGAGCATGAATGCTATATCAAAGTATGATGCGTACTCTATGGCCCAGGTCAATGAGCTACTAGACAGACTGCGGACCCCCAAGTATATATGACAGGTTTCAGAGTAGCAGCCGTATTAGTCTGTATCTGCAAAAAGAACAGGAGTACTTGTGGCATCTTAGAGACTAACAAATTTATTAGAGCATAAGCTTTCGTGGGCTACAGCCCACTTCATCGGATGCATAGAATGGAACATATAGTAAGAAGATATGTATATATATATACACACACATACAGAGAAGGTGGAAGTTGCCATGCAAACTGTAAGAGGCTAATTAATTAAGATGAGCTATTATCAGCAGGAGAAAAAAAACTTTTGTAGTGATAATCAAGATAGCCCATTTAGACAGTTGACAAGAAGGTGTGAGGATACTTAACTTAAGGAAATAGATTCAATATGTGTAATGACCCAGCCACTCCCAGTACCTATTCAAACCCAAGTTAATGGTATCTAGTTTGCGTATTAATTCAAGCTCAGCAGTTTCTCGTTGGAGTCTGTTTTTGAAGCTTTTCTGTTGCAAAATTGCCACCCTTAAATCTTTTACTGAGTGGCCAGAGAGGTTGAAGTGTTCTCCTACCAGTTTTGGAATGGTATGATTCCTGATGTCAGATTTGTGTCCATTTATTCTTTTGCGTAAAGACTGTCTGGTTTGGCCAAGGTACATGGCAGAGGGGCATTGCTGGCACATGATGGCATATATCACATTGGTAGATGTGCAGGTGAATGAGCCCCTGATGGCGTGGCTAATGTGATTAGGTCCTATGATGATGTCACTTGAATAAATATGTGGACAGAGTTGGCATCGGGCATATTTTACCCTTGACCAAAAAAGGGTTACTGGCAGATTCCCCTAACTGCCAAGTCACAAGAGAAGGCCACCTTCTCCACACTGTTTGGATTATACCAATTTAAGATCATGCCCTTTGGCCTACGTGGGCTGCGGCCACCTTTCAGTGCCTAATGGATCACGGGCAGTACGCTACTGCACACATTGACAAAATCAACATTTATAGTCAGGACTGGAATGACCATCTAAGGCATGTGATGGTAATTTTGCAGGCCCTCCAGGAGGCAGGGTTAATATCTAACCCAGCCAAGTGCAAGCTGGCCAGCTGGGAGATGACATATCAGAGCTACCTAGTTGGGGGCAGGCGTCTAAGGCAGCTAGTCAGCAAAATGCAGGCCCTAGAGCAATGTGCAATACCATTCACAAAAAAGCAGGTGCATCGCTTCCTAGGCTGAGGACTTGCTGAGTACTACAGATTCTTTGTGCCCAATTTTGCCACCACTGCAGCACCCCAACCGATCTAATAAAGGACACCAGCCTGAAGATGAGATGGTCCATGACCTGAAATAAGGCATTCTGTGAGCTAAAAGAGCAGCTGAGCCAAGAGCCAGTGCTCGCACACTCTGACTTCATCAAGAGGTTTAGGCTACAAATGGACGCCTCTGAGGTAGGGCTAGGAGCAGTTCTTTCCCAGGACATTGATGGAGAGGAGCACCCCATACTGTACCTCAGCCAGAAACTGTTCCTACAAAAAACATCCTACTCGGTCACTGAGGAGGAAGCCCTGGCAGTCAAATGGACTGTGGACACCTTAAGATATTATTTGTGGGGGAACCCCTGTCTCCTAGTGATGGACCCTGCACTGCTATGGCGGCTACACTCTGCGAGGGTTGCCAACCCCAGGATCATGCATCGGTACCTCTCCTTTCAACCTTACAGCTTCCAGATATGTTGCAGGGCTAGGAAGGGCCATAAAAACAGACTTTTTTTTCAAGAGGTGAGGGAGGGTGGGGGGGATGTGCAAGGTCTGCAAGACAATACCCCAGCACTAGATCTGAGAGGGGAGGCTGTGTGATAGTGTGTATAAACCCCTCTCTGGGCAGAAAAGGGTTAAAGAGCAGCTCTGAGCTCAGGAGGCGCTGCCCCTCCACCTTTGCTGAGAATGCTCCCCTGGAGGTGGGGTTTAAAAGGGAGCCAGACAGCTCAACTGGGCGTAGACAGGGCAGGGAGAAGGACCCACTCTGTGAGTTGTGGAGGAGGACGACATAGCCAGATCCAGACCGGGAGAAGGCATGTTGATGAGCGGCATCTTTTATGGGTCGGAGGCGGGTAGGCAAGCCTCAAGGTAGCACTTGCAGGGACAAACTGCCACATGCCCTGGGAAAGAGGGAGGTAGGAGGTGGCCCAGGAAGGCTAACTTAAGGCACCTCAAGGTGAAAGACGCTGGACAGGCCTCACAGGGTCCTGAGTTGACACTTGGTGGAGCAGGAGGGAGTGGGTTCCCTGACCCATCCTATTGCAACCACTAGGTGGAGTGGCTGCCAGCGGCGGCAACCCCTAGGTGGTGGACAGTGAACCCATTCACAATTCTCTTCTCCCAAATTCTGTTCATGTAATATTTTTGCTGGATCACCTCACAGTATGAAGGCAATATAATGTACACAGGATTTGTCCCTTTCCTTTTCATAAGAGTTACATTGTCATCTATGGCTGTGGGTGGAATTTTCAATCTCCACGCATTTTGTTACCACAAATCAAGTTTAGACATGTTTTTGCCTTTTCTGTAAGCCCTCTAGGGTTATGTAGTCACATATGCTTGTTCCCACAGTATTCCTTAGTCTGGCTTTCAAATACAGAAATAGGGTTTTTCTAGGTATCTCTTAATTTTGTGAACAGTGTTATCTGAACAATATATGTCATGAAAATCCATGCCCCCAATGTCAGGGTTCTAAACCACTTAATTGGGTAGAGAAGGCTGAGTATCAAAAAATTTAATGTCACATTTTGGAAACAGGACATATCTCATGTAGAAATTGTCCACATGGAGATGTAAGATACATTGGTTTAAAGATGTACATAGTCTGTACTTCTTTAACAATTGTTTGATGCAAACATGCTGCATCCTGTATGTACCGTGAACTGCAGAATAGAGAATATTTGTTCTGATGTCTGCTATCCTAATGCCATTTTTTTTAGTGAAATCCCATCCATATATTTAAACACTGGGAACTGAATGCCAAGGGCTTGAGAAACAAATGTAGGGTCTGATCCAGTGCCCAGTAAAGTTAATGGGACTCTTCCTTTCCATTGACTTCCATGGGAACCAGATTGGGCCCATGGCTAGAGAGCTCTTTTCTTCCCTCTTAGACTTCCTCTGGTGAATAGCTAAGGCCCCAGTTCTGCAAAGCATTTAAGCACATACACAAATTCATCCCTATTCAGCAAAACACTTAAGCATAGGTTTATCTTTAAGCCTATGCTTAAATGCTTTGCTGAATAGGGATGGTTTGCTGAATCAGGGCCTAAATCAGAGGTCCCCAAACTGTGGGGCACACCCCCTTAGAGGGACACAGAGCAATATTTGGGGGCACGGCAGGACCTGGGCCAGCCCCCATGAGGGGAGGGAGCACCACCCAGCCCCACTCTGCCCCCAGCCCTCCTCCAGCCCTACATCCAGTCGCAGCCATGCTCCCAGCCCCAGCCCCACCCCCCATCTGTAGCCCCAGCCTCAGCCCCCGTACCCCTGTCCCCCCCGATCAGGAGCTATGGCCCTGCTCCCTGCCCGGCTCCCTGTGGGGGGTGCAGACAGGGAAAAGGGGAGCGTGACTGTGAAGAGTTTGGGGACCATTGGCCTAAATGCATATTATTTCTTCAGTGGTAACTTGCAACTTTCATATTTGAGAATGGGTCAAAATCCACATAGAAAAGCGAAGACTTTCTATTATGCTAAATCATCCCATTTTTGAGAGCCACCATCACAAATACTTAGTTCTTTGCTCATTACAGAATGCTGGAATTGTGGTGGGTCACAAGGGTTTCATGGAGGTTGTGGTCATCTGACCCTTATATATGGAATGACCTACTTACCCCAGTTCATCAATCAACCACCCTCTTTTGATCCAGATCTCTTCTGAAAACCCATTTCTTCTGTGTAACCTCCAAGAAGTAAGCCTGTAATAGAAAACCAAAAGAATCTTAATGGAACCTCAAGATGTGTACACATCAAAAGGGAGTAATCATGGGATCTTATACCTGGGTTGGAGAATTATTTTGGGGGTTGAAGAGGCAAAAGAAGCAGTCCATAGTTTTGATAGCTCCAACCCTTTTTGTCTTAGTCCACTCACAAAGACATCTGTTTTTTCAAGAACAGTTCAGGCAGAAATAATCACTGCTTTAACAAATCAGGCTTGGCCTTCTACCCCAATAATAGAGAGCAAATGGAGTCAATGAAAAGTAGACAAAAACACTCAAGAAACATCAGCTGACCATGCAATCCTCCTGCACAATAAGTTTCCATTAATTTCCATTAATTAACACAATCCAGATTCTCCTAAACACAAAGAAAGCAAGTGAATGCCATTTCATTTGGGGCTTTTAATAAAGTGGTAAGAATTGTGATGGCCATAGTGATGCAGCATTTGTTTTGTCGACTTACCACATTAGCAGGAGATTGAATCCTGTATAAATCCATTGAGTAAATTCTATTGACGTGTTGTGGTAAGTGATGGTTGGAACTCACCAAAATATTAAGAGAGATGGTAAGAGATGTAATTTCTTGATATTGTTTGAAAAGGTTAGGTGCAAATGTTGGTTGCTATATTTAAAGGAAAACATTTGTTCCATGTCAATAAGAAAGGGATGCAAACTTCAGAGTTCTGGTCTGAGCTGGTCTGAGGTTAAGGATCTGGGATTTGGTTCTGTGAAATAGAGGTATACACCCAATGTGAGGGTTTAGTTAGATGTGGGTGTTTTGTGTCAGGCCCATCTCTGTATTTTTTGAGTCTGCCTTTTAGACTGTTAACTCCTTGAGGCAGGAACTTGCTTTATTTTTGTGTCTTCTAATGCATTGAGCATATTGTTGGCACATAACAAATTGTATATTCTGTATGTCAAAGGAAAAACAAATTTAATAAAACAAATTTGTTGATTAGGTCCTCCTGCCTTTATACTACAATTCAAACTGATAAACTTCTCAGTGGGATAGGACTTTCAGGTGACCTCAGCTTTATTAAGGAAAGTGGGTACTAATTCCAAAGAAATACTGATCCCATTTTTTATGCAATATGTTTCACATTTCTCAGTAACGTTCTCTAGGTTTATAACCAACCACTTTAATCAGTCACCAACTATCAGACTTTTTTAATCTTCCAGCCAATCAACAATTATAATTAAAATATTTTTCTTTGTCACCAAACATAGAAAAAATATTCTATTGTCTTAGAGAGAACTAGAGAGGCACAACTAGGCATGGTGGTGCCTTATTTGTTCAGCATTGTGAGTCACTTCATCTGAATTTCTGTGCATTTTAAGAGAGTTGTTTAAAAGATCCATTGTGTGGCTTTTGGCAACAAAAAGAATACCAGCACTGTTTGGACACTAATTTAGAATTAATTTTAAAACATAAGTTGTAACATAAGGCCTGGTGCAAAATCCATTGAAGTCAGTGGAACAATTCCCAAGGATTTCAGTGGGCTTTGGATCAGGGCCCTAAAGAACTGTAGAATATTTTTTTTTTATTTATTTATCTCTCTTTTCTTTGTTCACATGCTAGAAGACACGAGTTAGATTTTCAGAATCACTTTGCATTTTTGGACTGCAGCAGAATTTTTGGTCTTTCAGTTTATCCAACCTAAAGTTGAATTGAGTAAAAAAATGTGAAGCCAATTGCTGCGCTAATGAAAGTAATCCAGCCATGAAGATAGCTTTTTGGCCTTGATCTACTGTACTGTTAACTGACATCTCCTCTGCTGGGGGGACTGTAGGCCACTCTTGCAAGGGAATGGATTAAGTGATCCCATTCCTCACCTCTAACTCATGTGATCCTATGTCATGTGAATAAACTAGGACTGTTTAAACCCCGCAGGGTTTCGGTCACAATGGTGTTTGCAAACTGAACCTTGCATTGTGTTTCTTGAGGGATTGACCCCCGCAAGATTGCATGGAGATTCAAGTTCACAAACCCAAATTTTTAAAGGAATATTTTTCTCCAGACTCCAGGATCCACCTACTTAAAATCTTTGGGTGTAGTGGTTTCCTGCTATCTCCTGGGCATGGTTGCCCCCTTCCTCAATCTTCAGAAGATGATGTCACCAGCTGTGTATTTCTTTCATCTTTTATTTACCAGGGTTCTAGCCAGAGCTACTGCCTTCATATACTTGAGGGTAAGATTGATGTCTTGAGGCAAGTTCAATCCTGATGTAACTCCATTGGATCCTCTATTTTGGCTTCAGTGGAGTCACACCCATGATGAATTTGGCCATTGAAGTTTGATATGTAATCAGAGTTATGATATGTCAGATAATTATGGTCCATAAGACATGTTCATGAAATAAAGGAAAAGAAGTGTTTTCCTTTAGGAAAATGCATGTTGATAAAATATTTTACTGTAGCTAGTGACTATAATCTTCATCACTAGAGTCTACCTGGATTGCTGCACCTATGGTATTAATTCTAAATTAGTGTCCAAACAGTGCTGGTATTAAAAACACTTATTTTTAATATTTGCTTGTGAAGGGCCTGCTGCTCCAGCTCTCATTGAGGTCAATGGCAAAACACTCAGGATCTGGTCCTAACAAAGCAACACAGTCAGAACTTAAGATCTGGAACTAGCATTTGCTGGTTGCAACTTTGCTGAGTTCTGGACTAGACATCTGAGAACAGAGAATTCTAAGGTCGCCAGTTTACCATTGTGCTTTCAAAGCAAACATCTGCCCATTACAAAGGGTTAAGATAACACCAACTGCTGGCACAATGTCTAAAATTAAAAATAAGATGATTATACAAGCATTCTTTCCCTTGCATGACAGCACAGCCTCTCATGCTGCCACTGTGGGAATGGGAATCTCCAACCCACGCTGCTCTGGGGGACTCCATAGGGATTCCAGAAATGGTTACAATCCACAGTGAAAACAAAATGATAGAGTTATAGCTCCATGTTGCAAGCTGTGGAGAGGTGGGGGGGGGGGGGGAGAAGGGGGAAAGAATCATATCTGAAAAACTAAGGAAATGGGAAAATTTAAGTGAAGCTAATGAGTATATGTCAAAATAAAATCTAGCAAAGTGGACACTCTGGCATTATGCTCAGGGTGTGGAGTCGGCCCAAGGTCCCTTTCCAAAGATGATTACCATTGAATAAGACTATTAGACTAAGACTTTTTAGGGTGACTTGAACTATGCATCCTGGAAAACTTTGGGGAACGTGGGGGAAGAAAGAAGCAAATTATGGAACAGATGAATTGGATTGCTCTGAATTCTTTGACGTAATGTTTTTTCACGGAGGACTTCCCCCTCTGTCCTAAGATTTAATATTAAAAAGAACCCTCTATACCTATAGAAAGAGCTTAAAGAACTCCAGGGTGATGGACTAATAAGAGTTACATTGACTCTTTGCTAGGTGAGAGGCCCCTTTGTGAAGAATATTACCTAACTTATAGGCAATGGGAAGGACGGTCCCTCGCTGCATACATCACAATCAAAAGAGTTAATGTACACATATCGATCCTGATTCTCCTCTCACTTTTCCACGTGTACCAGTGTAAAACTGATCTACTCTGGCATAAGTGAGAGATGAATCAGGCCCTTTATGTCTGCCACTACTAATTTTTTTTCCTGGAAACAGAAGCTGATGAGAGGAGCAGTCCCATTTTACCTGCCAAACCTGTACTAGACAAAGCTTTCTTTTATCACTGGACACACTGCTGCCATCTCCAGCACTCTCTTCTTGCATAAAGCCTACTTCTATAACTGGTTCTCTTTTATTCTGGGGGGAGGTTTTACACTGTACACTCAGTTCCTCTATATGCCTGACTGTTATCATTCATTATTGTTATTAATATATATTATTTGTATTGCAGCAGTGCCTACAACATGCTAGGCTCTATCTAGACCAATATGAAGACATCACTGTCCTTAATCAGAACCTTAACTTTGCTTTGATGGGCAGAAATCTTGAAGCTGTCTCTAACCCCAAACTTTCTTTCCCTCTTGATTTTCAGACCAAGATTGCATGCCAGTTTCAGCCTGCTCAATTGCCACCTACTTTGCATATGTACAACAAGCATGTGCATGCACAAAAGCAGGGATTTTCATGCTCACAGAGTTAGATGGCAACTATCCATATAGCTATCCAGTGCACACACTCAAGTCTTTGATTTACACAAGTGTATGTGGTAGTTCCTGCAGTAAACTGTCACGCACTTGAACATATAATCTCAGTCTGAAAATCAGTCCTCTAATGTCTTGAGTATGATAGTTCCTTCTTTTACATTCTTCCTAAATGCCTCTTCTTCAAACTTCAGGTGTATCATAGAACATCAGGGTTGGAAGGGACCTCAGGAGATCATCTAGTCCAACCCCCTGCTTAAAGCAGGGCCAATCCCCAATTTTTGCCCCAGATCCCTAAATGCCCCCCCCCAAGGATTGAACTCACAACCTTAGGTTTAGCAGGCCAATGCTCAAACCACTGAGCTATCCCTCCCTCCTGTCCAGAACTCTGCAGCCAAATGACTTTCTCACTCCAGGAAGCAGAAACATTGTGTAACAAACTAACCCTCTGTCATTTCTGATGGCTTCATAGTTTTTTCTAAATCCAATTCATATTGCCTCTCCATGGACATGTTTCATGCTACCTCTCTATGTTTGCTTGCCTATTTCCTGTTTATTTCACTCATCTCCTCCACTATTGTCTTCCTCTCTCTTACCTCCACATGTAGGGAATCACTCATTCATTTGTGCTGCCCCTTTTATGGCCCTTTCCCCCTCATTTATCCCCTTGAATGACTTCCCCACTTCAAATTTCACCTTAAATCCTTTGTTTTATGGTAATGAAGATTATCTTTCTCTGAAAACTGTTTTGTGACATCATGAGTGGAGATCACTGTATGCTACAATAGTACTGTATTGTAGCATAGTGAAACCGAGCCGAGTAAACCTTAGCCACTTTCATTTCATCACTGCAAAGCGATGAAGCTGCAGTACATCGTCTGTGGTGTTAGCTGGATAGAGCCATAAGAAATGGTCAAGCCGCCTGTACAGAAATTATAATTCTTGGAGCAATATTAATCGATTATCTAACACTGCTAAATAGCCCTGCACAGTGTCCTTGTGGGGCAGCAGTTATAACTGCAGACCAGCTGAGAATCAGTCACTTGCTGGTAACTTAGTGGGAGAAATCCTGGCCCCTTTGAAGTCAATGGGAGTTTTGCCGTTGACTTCAATGGGGCCAGGATTTCACCCTGTCTCTCTACATATCAATAAAGGAAGTGTTGCTGGGTAGCTAGTGCTAAAAATTCACCCATGGAACAGCAAGTATCCAGAGATAATTCTTCAAGAACTGACTAATATCTCAGTTGTAGTAAAGTTTATCAGTGGCCTAGTCATCACTGGGAGAGTTCTCCTCTTCTGAGTCTGTCAATCCTGCCCATACAATTTTTACTGGCTGTTGGCACAATTCTTGGAAAAACTGCAGGGGTTGATGGAGATTTATAAAATGGATTAGCTTTTGGGGACTCCAGTAATAATATGTGTGGTATTTCAGTCTATTTTCATCTGAAATGAATTAGCATCTCTTAAAAAACTGAGAACAAATTACTACGCTAATCAAGCTAAATTGAACTATGAACTATAACCAATATAATAAACTTATATAAAGGCCTGATTCAGAGAGCTGCTAAGTTCTGTGGGCCTTTCGTATTCAGGCTCTAAAAATAAATGTTTGCAGAATGCATTCTTCATAAAAAGGCATTCTATTAGTAAACAGTTAGATTGCTTTTAATATGTGCCAGGTATTATCCTCAGAACTCATGATTATGTTCTGACAGTGCCATTCTTCACTAAGGGTGAAATGCACCCCAGTGCAGTGGGCCTGCACAAAGCTTATGCATCACTTTAACCTTATTTCGAAAGAGATAAGTGGTGCACAGGTCTTATGCTGGCCACCTACATAGAGATGAATTAATCCCAAATGAAATGATATTGTTCTGGATAAGAACAAACTAATGAATTCCAATGTATTGTCAATTACAGTATTTGTGCTATTTTATGATGCACTGGAGTCCTAACTGAGTACTTCCAGACTTTCTGATGTTTACATTTGTAAACTACAACATTCCATTTCCAGACTTTCAAACTTAAAAATAAAATTCTCCCTGAATTTCCTGACTTTCAAAGTTTTTTTTAATTAACTGCTACAGCATTCAAAGAATGTTATTTTAAATTGAGAGATCTATTTACAATCTTAACTCTATTTAATCAAGGTTGGGGTTTTGGGGCTGGGATTGTCTTTATGGTTGATGAGTGCCATGTCCTCTTTGCATTAAGAAGTGACAGTGAGGGGCCAACTTGCCAAATCTCTAATGATCTCTTCCTAGCTAAAGCTCAGATCTAGTACCCCACCTTCATTCTCCTTGACATGCCAGCCGCCTTTGACATCATCAACCATGCTCTTCTTGAGGTCTTGTTCTCTTGGCTTGTATAACTCTGTCCTTTCCTGATCCTCCTTTCACCTCTCTAGTCACTCATTCAGCATGTCCTTTGGAGGATCCTCCTCATCTACCCTCCAGTTGTCTGAGGGGATTCCACAGGCTCTGATCTTGGTCCTCTTTTCTTCTTCCTCCAAACCTTATCTCTGGTCATTTTATTTGTAAACACAAATTTAACTACCATCTCTATACTAACTTGTAGATCTACCTCTCTACTCCAGAATTGTCTCCTTCTGTCCAAACTAAAATCTTGGCCTAGTTACGTTCACAGCATACGCACAGAAAAGTCAAACAAACAAAATATTGCTTACAAAAGTGTAACACTGCTTTATTTCTTAGAATGCAGATAACATATGAGAACCAAAAAACAGAGTGACAAAGCAGGCTGCTCCCTAAACCAACTCAGCCACCTTCCTCTAGGCTGTCTGGCTGCAGACTGATTGCTGCTCCCAGATCACACACTTCACTACACAGTTCCCTAGCCTGCAAGCAGGACCAGGAACCCTTCACTCATTCCTGACACTCTTACAGTGATAGCTTGCAATTGCAACACAGTCCTCAATACACCAGAGGCCTCTCTCTCAGACATCCCCTCGTGGATGTCTAGCTGTCAGCTCAAGCTCAACATGGCTCAGGTCAGGTGGAGCTCTGAGACTGCTGGGTGTAGATGCAAGCATGTGACTGGGGGGCTACAGCAGCTGTTGCAGCACCCGGGCTCGGCCTGGGGAGCAGGTAGGAACCGGGGTAATCAGGCCAGGGCTGGGAGCAACTACCCCAGGCCCAAATCACCAAGACCCTTCTTCCCAACTTGGTGCCTCGAAATCTTCAGTAGCTCCCTTCACATGCCATGCAGAGCACCACCCTGCTCCCCTCCTTTCCCTGGCACCCCGACTGTCCCCTTCTCCCCACACGGAGCACCCATCCTAACTTTCCCTGACATCCCAACTTCCTCCCGCTCCCTCTAAGTCTCTCCGCTCCCCATGTTAGTACATTTCGGTTTCCATGAGCGCCTCCACCCCTCCCTTTCAAAGCGACCTTCTGCCACTTTTGGATGGTTTTCCTAGTCCATTGCTTTGACCATGTCTCACGCTTCTTTGAATCCCTCCATTGGCTCCCCCCTTCTCAACTGCATCAGACATAAGCTGCTTGTTGTCTTTTTCAAGGCCCTTCACAGTCAATCACCCCTACCCATCATCTCATCCATCATCATGGTGTTGATGCTTGCCTCCACTCGCCCCATAATAGCAGCCTTCACTGCTGACTTGTTACATTGTCAAACAAGCACCTTTGTGCTTTCTCCCATGCTGCCCTTCTTGCTTGGGAGGTGCTCGCCATAAATATCCACAAAGCTACCTTGTTGTCCCCCTTCAAATTCCTCCTTAAAACTCTCCTTTGCCGTGATGCCTACAAAAAACTAGACAATGGTTAGGTTGCTGGTGTGCTGAGACCACACTGTATCATGCTGGCCAATACAGTGTCATTATGAATTTGTGCTCCCTCATCTGTCTGCATCCAGCTGTTGTCTCTAATCATATACTTAGACTGTAAACTCTATGGGGCACGGATATCTTTTTGTTCTGTTTCTACAGAGCCTAGCACAATGGGGTCATGGTTCATGACTAGAGCTCCTACGCGCTATGGTAATAATAATTAATAATAATACTATAATAATAATAATAACAACATAATACTGTAGCTCAATCTGCATGTATTTCTTGCTTTATCTGTGTAGTGAATTTTAGTCAGAGTTCTTTGTCAGCACAGTGGACACTGTAACTAAGCCGGTCAATTCTGGAAGAAAGGATTCAGCTTGGATTTCATGTGTCTTTTGAGTCCTAGTAAAAAGTTGCATTGAGTTCCTGACTTGTGTTACACAGTAGGTCACACTAGGTGATCACAATGATTCCTTCTGATCTTAAAAATCTTTGAACCTATAAATCAATTTATGATGCTGTGATTCAGGCTTAACTTCTGAGTAGGGTGGTACAGGTTTTTAGGTTACTTTGTTCACAGTGTAGCCCATATAATGCTTATAACTATATGCTTTGAGCCAATGGGAAAAGTCATTTTCCTTAAAGCCCCAGCTGCTGGAGTCATGTCATTACAAAGGAATCTCTACTTTCATTTGTGGGGGGCGGGAAGGCAGGGAAAGGAAGTTTCTAGCTCTCATGTTTCAGAAAAAACCTTGAAAATGTGAACCCTTGAAGGCTCAAAAACCAGAAGACAAATTAAAAGAACCCAACATTTATTATTTTTTAAAATCTTGATTTTTTTTAAGCATATCTCATGATTTTGGGGGGCCTGACTTGTGAGTTTTGTATACTCGGGTTCTGCAATACTATCCCTGTCAGATTAGCTATGGCTCCCAGTTTAGATGTGTTTTTAAAATATACTTTTATAGAACATACGACCAATAGAAATACTTCCATCATATTAAACAAAAAAGAGACATCTTGTAACACAAATAAACATTCCCCTGTAATGTTTGTAATAATACAGACAATGCTGCAGAGAGTGTATCAGAACCCAAAGTGAAACAACTTGACTGTAAAGCAACATGAAACTGACCAGTTGCCTACCTTCATTGTCCCAGCCCAGAGAACTGCAGAAAAGTAAACAGACATCATAAATATTGGCAAGTCCGTTCAATTGCTAAAACGTTCTCTCTCTAAATAATCCCAGCTGTTATTAGTTAGAGAGATAAGGACATTTTTTCTAACCTGACATTGCCCTTTGGTTGGAGTAGTTGCCTTTAGGAAAATTGGTCTCTGCACGGGATTATGTAAACAATATAGAAGGACATTGTGTCACTAAGGCACAGGCCTGCATTAGAGGTGTTATGAAGTCACACTCCCTGGGGACGTTGAAGGAAGCAATTGGAAACTGCGACTGTCTGCATGGCCCACCTGGGAGACAGCAGCTCTCCTGGGAATGTTATTCCCCTCCATGAGCGAGTGTGCAGAGCCATGCCGCCCAGGCACAAATCAGTGGAACTGAGTCAGCACGAGCGGGAGGTACGGTGCATTTTGTAAAGGACTGCAGTGACTTATTTCCTCTTTGAGCTAAGGAGAAGGAGGCAGATAATTGTGGCTTTCTGAGGCACCATCCCTTCCCAGGGCTGCTGTGTGCACCACCCGTTCCACAAGGCGAGACATTCAGTCTCAATATAGCCCTTCAAGAGGTGCAAGGCTGTGTGTGTAGCACTCTGTGTAATAATAAAAATGCACGTCTACATAGTACCATGTGAGTGAAACAATCCAGATACCAGTACGTCACCACTTTTCTTATCAAAGGTTAGCAGCCAATTTCCATGACTATTTTTATCCTTTATTGTGTGCAAATATACAAGCATTTTAAATGCCACTTTGAAGGCTGGAGAGCATGATTTCTTTTTGTGTCAGTCCCTTTACCATTATTTTGAGAGAGAAATGCACCTGCTTATATAAAATCAGAGCAGATTTTTTAAAAAGCATTTTTAGAACTGAATAGTAGTGGTTGTTGCAGAAAGGTGCTTAGATCCTGGATTAGGAATTTTCAGGATCAAAGTTGCAGTTAAGATGCCAGGGAACTCATCCAAATCACACCATCACTGATATTCTTTAGGGAATACTGGGCTGTTTTTTGTACACAGCACATTTGGTTCCAAGTAACTTAAAACCTAAAGGATTGAAATGATTACAGCTATGGGACCAAATCTTTCATGGTGTTGAGCATCCACGATGCATGTTGGGCAGATACTCGTTTACACTATGGCTCCTTTACACCACTCTGGTAGTGTAAAAAGTCATTAAAGTAGCAGTAAATTACATTTAAGGCCCCTTTACAATGTTAGAGTGGTGCAAAGAAGCCACAGTGTAAATGACAGGTTTCAGAGTAGCAGCCGTGTTAGTCTGTATCCGCAAAAAGAAAAGGAGTACTTGTGGCACCTTAGAAACTAACAAATTTATTTGAGCATAAGCTTTCGTGAGCTACAGCTCTGCATGCATCCAATGAAGTGAGCTGTAGCTCACGAAAGCTTATGCTCAAATAAATTTGTTAGTCTCTAAAGTGCCACAAGCACTCCTTTTCTTTTTACAGTGTAAATGGGAATTTGGCCTATCCTCAGTACAAGCCCAGCACCATTCAGGGGGCCTCAGCACCTTTTGGCATTGGGTCCACAGAGAAATGTCTCTGGCAGGGAAGGTACTTTATTTCTGTACAGTTTGAGTAGAGAAAAGCTCTTGTTTAATGAGAACGTTTTAAAAAGGAATGTAGAGCCTGATCCTGAAAACACTTTTTCGTGTCAGTGGCCTCGCTGACCTCAATAGGACAACTCACACGAGTGAGGGACTGCAAGGTTGTGGTGAAATCCTAGGCTTCCTGAAGTAATGCCTGAGCTCCTGACTTCAACAGGGTCAGGATTTCACCCCATGTCTTTGATGCTATGGGAGATGCCAGACTGAGAGCCTGGCAGCCTTATGCCCTCTGTTTACCTTACAGTAAAGACAGTACAAACTTTCTCCTCCCTCCTCCCCCATGCCTCAGACTTTTTCTGGACTTACCAACTCTAGGCATGAGAAGATAGTTGAGTCTTCATGTCCATACAGCCCTTGGCCGGTATGGTGAGATTGCCAACGAAGGTGTCAGTTCAGATGTCTGTCCTTAGGAATTAGATGAAGAATGCCAAATCATTTCACATAAGCCACCACACAGCCAGCAGATAGCAGTGGCTTTTACCGGCTATTAACCTATATTAGATTTGATGCAGTCACCTAGATGTGAAGGGTCCCATATCTCCATCTATAAGCCATCTATTCCTTTATGAAATCTATCCCTAGGGCAATTAAATATAGAGGTTTGATTTGTTTCTACCCAGGGGTTTTCTACCACAGGCTCTGATTCTACTCTCACTGAAGTCAATGGAGCTTTCAATGGAAGCAAAATTAGGCCCTTAGTGAGTTCTAAGGGTGAAAAAAAAAGTCAAAATTAACAAGACTAGGGGAATAAAACTTCAGGAAATACCAAAGCAAGACTGTTGGCTATTTTTAGTGGGTAAAGAGATAACAAATCAAGGAAACTTGATGACTTAGAAGTTTTCAGCATATGAGAATATCCTTGTGTGTGTGTAACACTCTTTAATATTATAATTCCTGTCTTTCTAGAGGTGCAATTGTCATAGTCAGTAACTTTTCTCATGTGTCTCAGGGGTGGCTGCATTTCAGTAGTAAGGTGAATCCCTACATAAATATAGGTTAATATTTTCAGAAGCGCTTTTGTGCCTTTGAAACCTAACTCTCATTTACAAAAGTGATCAAAGCACTGAAGAGCCTAAACCTCACTGAAAGTCCGTGGGACTCTCATGGGCATAGTCCCTCCACCACACCTCCCTGGGATTTGATGGTGTCCTGTACTCAGCCTCTTGTTACCCAGGTCTGGGAATGGAAACTCAGCCCTCTGGTTGGGGTCCGCTGGAGCTTGCTCCTTCCAGGGTTTAGGAGGAAAGGAAAAACAAATGAACAGGCTCAAACATCACGCAGGCCTCCCTTCCTTAGAGGAGCCTCTGGTGAATTGGAGTCAGCATTTTTGAAAATCAGGCAAACAGGGATGATTAAAAAATGTTTTAAAATAATTCATGCACATTTTGAAAAAAATGGTCATGGAAATGAAAAATGTTGATGAAATTTGACACTAAAAAGAATTTGACTAGCTAAGAGTTGGTCGAAAAATACACCAAAAATAATAATAATCATCATCCCCCCAATTTTTTTTCATTTCAAATTTTGATGAAAAATGACAAAATTAAATTTTGGTAAAAGTAAGTTTGGTAATTAAAAGCAGGGGATATCTACCTGGGGTTCGTCACCACCCTGCCCTTCTTATGTTGCTAAACAGGAGAGAGGTCTCAACATGCAGAGAACCACTTATCTACACAGTTTCACACCTCAGTGTGCATGCCTAAAAAAAAAACAGTGGCAAAATAATATATTGTGCATGTTCAACACATTCTGTTGAGACTTACAGTTTGATTATTCCTAAACCAGACTTCTTTAATCATGTCTTAGGCGTGTGTGCTTATTGACATCTAGAGCCATGACAAATGGGAACTTTTAAAATAAAGCTGTTTTTGAGATATAAGAGCACAGAAGGCTTCTGAGTAACTTTCTTAATGTGTAAAATCCACCATTTGTTGTGCTCTGGTAACTCAAAAATGGCCAAACTGAATTTTCCCAAACTTACAGAAAGAAAGAAGACAGAAAGAAATGCTTTTGAGTTAGTAACACAAATGAATATTTTTAACCCAAAGGGTAATTATTTTCAGATTTATAAGCATGTGAAAAAATGGGCTAATAATTAAACTTCCTTCTTCTCACTCCAAATTTAGTGCTGCAAGTGGAGCTCTGTAAGGATTTAAATCCTAAATTCACTGACATCAGTGACAAAGCTCCCACTAACTTTAATGGTGCAGATTCAGAATTGTAGTAGTTTTTTTTGTAACAGTTACTTTCTGGCCTTCTCAAATTTCCCAAGTAGGTCAGAACATAAAAAGTGGGGTTAGCTGCTAGATGTGGCCTAAACTCACCAAATCTGTGTACCATATATGAACAACCAACCTTAATTTTAACAACAAAAAATCTAAATGTGGAAAAAAATATCAGACTGTACTAACATAGAGTATTCAACTGTTATTATGGTAAGGGATTTCCTGTTTTTCCCCTGAAATGTCTTAAAAGTTGTTTGTAGAGAATTGAATTGTGTACTGATGAATTAAAATGACTCTGTTGTGCTATTTAGCTTGATTTTAAAAATTCTGTTTCTCCCAGTTTAAAACAAATAACTCACTGGAAGAGGTCACTCATTATTAAAAATGTTGTGGATGTTTTTGTCAAGAATATGTACTATTTTGTTGCTATAGGATTGTAGGTTTTGATTTTTTTAGGGAGCAAATATATAGAATGTCATGGCCATCTCAAGATAAAAGTTCAAATGTTAGGCTTACAACCTTCCAAGTGCTCCTTTAAATACCATTGTTGTATACACATCAACATAAGGGTGTGTTAAGACTGGATAATTAAAACAGAAGATAATTAGAGATAAATTTTAAATGTAGCAAATGGGGCATTAGTCAAACAACTCTTCTTAAAAAAACAACTGTGGTTCTGATTTCTTGGCCATTTCATTGAATTATTCCCCTAATTTTATTTTATAACATTTTCTTTTTTAAATTTAAATGTGAGAAGAAAAATACTTAGGGATGCTGAGTACTGAACATGCATTAACTTTCAAATGTGTGATGCTGAAGGTTTAAAAATGCAGGAGTTTGCTGCATTTTAAGACAGTAGGGAACATGGTCATGCATATTACCTGAAATCACATGATAAATGCAGCTGTTATGACTAGGGTTGCCAGGTGTCCAGTTTTTGACCGGAACGCCCACTCGAACAGGGACCCTGGCAACTCCGGTCAGCACCACCGACTGGGCCGTTAAAAGTCTGGAGGGTGGCACAGCGGGGCTAAGGCAGGCTCCCTGCCTGCTGTGGTTCTGTGTGGCTCCTGGAAGCAGTGTCATGTCCCTCCTCCGGCTCCTATGCATAGGGACAGCCTGGGGGCTCCGCACACTGCCCCCACCCCAAGCGCTGGCTCCGCAGCTCCCATTGGCTGGGAACCACGGCCAATGGGAGCTGCAGGGGTGGTGCCTGCGGACGAGGCAGCACGCAGAGCCTCCCTGGCTGCCCCTATGTGTAGGAGCCAGATGGGGGACAAGCCAGATGGGGGACATGCCGCTGCTTCTGAGAGAAGCCTGAGGTCAGTGCCGCCCAGAGTCTACACCTCTGACCCCTCCCGCACCTCAAAACCCTCCTCCCCAGCCCCACACGAGAGATCGTACTCCCAGCCGGAGCCCTCACCCACCACCATGCCCCAACCGTCTGCCCCAGCCCTGAACACCCTCCGAAGCCCTCTCTCCCAGCCCAGAGCACCCTCCTATACTCAATCCCCAGCCCCACCCCAGAGCCTGCACCCCTAGCTGGAGCCCTCACCCCGCCACCCCAGGCCTGATCTCCCTCCCACTCTCCAAATCCCTCGGTCCGAGCCTGGAGTACCCTCCTACAGCCAAATCCCTAATCCCCAGCTGCACCCCAGAGTCTGCACCCCCAGCCGGAGCCCTCACTCCCTTCTGCATCCCAACCCACTGCCTCATCCCGGCGCCCCACCCCAATACTCTGAACCACCCCCCCCAGCTTGGCGCCCCCTCCTGCATCCTAAACCCCTCATCCCTGACACCACCCCAGAGCCCACACCCCCAGTCGGAGCCCTAACCCCCACCTGCACCCCAACCCCCTGAGCCAGTGCGGTGAAAATGAGCAAGTGAGGGTAGGGAGAGCAAGCGACAGAAGGAGGGGGGGATGGAGTGAGGGGGGCGGGGCCTCAGAGAAGGGGCGGGGCAAGGGTGTTTGGTTTTGTGTGAATAGAAAGTTGGCAACTGTAGTTATGACAGCAGCATATGAATTTCCACCTCTTCATCTGTGGTAGTTATATGCTAGCAAACACAAAACTACATGCACATCAGACTAGTATATCCAACTTTTATTAATAATGTCTGAGAGAAGTTAGGTGAGGTAATATCTTTTACTGGACCAAGTTCTAATGGTGGAAGGACCTGAAGAAGAGTTCTATGTAGCTTGAAAATGTGTACCTTTCACCAGCAGGAGTTGGTCCAATAAGAGATATTGCCTCACCCACCCTTGTCTCTCATTATATTGGGACCAACACTGCTACAGCACTGCAAACAATTAATAATGTCTAACAGTTACACAGTATCTCTCATCAGGAAGGATCCTGAACTACTTTAGACTCTGATATGCAAATTATACAGAGAGAATCACTTTATCCATCACTTGGATGAAACAGAGCAACCATTTAACAGTACAGTAAGATTACACCTCAGTTTAGGACAGGAAATAAAGAATACCTTATCCAACTGAGACTGCAGGGGGAAATAGACCAGAAAACTGAGGAATAACACCTTGGACTTTTGAGAAAGTGCCTTGGGATCTTTAATGACCACAAGTTGCCATAACCTAGCTTCAGGCCTCATCTGAAAAATGGCATCTCTAGCAGCACAGTGCCCCCTACTGGAGCACTGGTTTAGTACTGACTCAGTGGGAAGGGTGTCACCTATTGGATCACCAACAAGATTGCCTGTAGCATCTGAATATTTTTGAGACCTGATCCTGACTAGGTTGTAAAGGCTGATAAGCTCATAGTGTCATGTGGTATGGCCATGCTTACAATCCTGATTTTTATGCCCTTTCCAGAAGATGACCACGGTTTTCATATTACCTAAAGAGTTTATCATTGCCTGTACTAACTGTAACATAGCTAAATATTTTCTAGGTTACCTAACCAAACTTCTGCAAAATCACTCTGTGTATGCCTGTGATGGCGATCGTTTGAGCCTGCAGTGTCCTCGACATTCAACAATAAGTGTCCAATCAGCATTTTACGGGCAAGATTACCAAATGTGTAGTACACAGCAGCCTGAAACCGCGATGAAAGACCCCTTAAACTGTGTGGCGTCTACCACTTTGCAGGTAACACATATTGTAGATGTTTTTTAAAAAGCAGAATGTTTTAGATCGGATTTCAATTTTGTGACCCATATTCTATGAAAATGCCGAGTATTCGCAATGTTAAGTGAATTCCACAATGTTTCAGCTGGTATATAACACAAAATGGCACACTTGGAAGCACTAATTAGACCAGCAGAAATATCAGGTGAATAGGTTTTATTATTCCTGTAGGCTTGTAAAAGATTTTCAGGGTTCCTTCTACACTAATCTCCACATCTAACCCCCATTTTCGAGGTCCTACAACACCCATCCTTTTAGCCAAGCAGATCGGGTCAGAATAGCCTTAATCAGTCTCAAGGACCCCTGACATGAGGCACTCCTTACCCCAGCAGTTGAACACACTGAGCCAAATTAATCACCCAGAGTGTCAGATAACAGGACTTGAACCTGGATAACCCGCATGGCAAGACTGAGCAAATCCCTCTGGCCACAGCAACCTACTTTATCATAAATTTGACAGGAATATTGAAGTTTACCAGTAATATCCTAAGAGTTGCTTTACATACAGACTAGAGTATGGCTTACACTGCAGTTCATTACTTGCTGTCATGGGAATTTCTTTACATCAGTGGAGGAAGCCCACCCTTCGAGTATAGTCAGGAGCTTGTTTCATCACAGGAAAGAGGTCTAGAGTTCCGCTGTTAGGCTATGCTTCAGCAAAGCATAATCAATGGGATTTAAACATATGCTTAAAGTAAAGATGCATTTAAGAGTTCTACAGAACAGGGGTGCTTTGCAGAATCAAGGCCTTAGTGCTTACAGCTGTTCCATTGCTTCATGTCAGCAGGGAATTTCCATTCCATCCATTAATAATAGTATTAATAAGTGATTTAGTATAACATCCTTTCATAAAAACAGTGTTGTGACAGAGTTTTTAAAAACGTGGCTTGTCCATGCCGTACTGCAACTAATATCTAAAGGCATTCCATGAATGACCTTGGGGCCATGTGAAAGTGCAGCTGTCCACTAAAAAAATGTGGGGGCCAAATGCATCCTTGATGTCATTTCATTGACTTCAGTGGAGTGACACCCATCATTACTTTGAGTTCTTGAGTCCTGAGGGTCTCTGTGAGGTTTCCATGGACAATTTTTCTTGAGTACACTACACATCTCAGCTGACAACTGCATTGTAAAATAATATAAACTTTGACAGATATTTTCCTTTTTTCACTGTTTAAAACTACAGATATGAAAGATAAGTGTCTGGCTTTTGCATCCCAGAAAGCTCTGACTCTGTCAAATAGAAAAGACACATACTGTAAACTGAATTCTTGGAAAAGAACTCTGATGATCTCATTCTGTCCCTCTCTGTGGAACAGAGTCTGAGATCTGCATAATCAAGCACAGTATTATCTTACAGAAAGGAGAAAGAATAGCTGGCATTTTATACAGTAGCCTCCTAGTGAAAGGATAAAGGCAAAGTTAGATCTGTCGCAATATGTTAATAACCTGACTAATAATGCAATCTAATTATGATAATATAAGTAGCTGAATGTTTTTGCACAGCTGAGTCAGTGCAAAATGTGTGCACTCTTTGTATAAAGAGATGAGATTTACAGATGATGGTTCAGCTCAGGTGTAAATAGATGCAATGTTCATTGAACTCAATGGGAGTCAGTTATGCCCACTTGTTCAAGAGCTAAATTTGTCCTGATTTTGTTTAACTGACTCTTTCCTGAGCAATTCCAATGAAGATGTGCCAGGGTGGTAGAGATTATTGATTTGACTTGAAACATTTTAAAAGAAGAATTGAGTGACCAAACTGAATTCTCAGTCCTGTCTTCCCTTTTAAACAATTTAATAGGAATGTAATGTTCACAAAAAGTGTTGGATTTAAGTCCTTTTTCGCCACAAAAAAGAAAAAAGGGGCCAGAACTTTATAGGATCGTTGTGATGTGCTGCCAATGTGCATCATTTCTGTTCTGGAGGGACTGTGTCCAAGGATTATGATAGTTCAGCTATTGACATCTTTTCTGAAGGTGGAAACGGAAGTGTCAATTAGTGCTATTGTTGTGATTTGAACACCTGGTTTAAATTCATCCCTGGTGTAAATCCACTGAAGTTGGTAGAGCTATGCCAAGGATGAATTTAGCTCCTTCTGACTAGAAAATAGACCAGGGGTGGGCAAACTATGGCCCGCGAGCCTTTTTAAGCCAGCCCCTGAGCCACACCAAGTGGCTCAGCCCCCCTCCAGCCAGGGCGCTGCGTCGGGGGCTGAGCCGCGTGGTGTGCCCCGCTCCAGGGAGTGCTGCGTCGGGGGCCACATCCCTGAGCCTCTCCCCACGTCCCAACGCTCTGCCCCAGCCCTGATCCCCCTCCCGCTCTCTAAACCCCTCGATTCCAGCCTGGAGCACCCTCCTGCACCCCAAACTTCTCATCCCCAGCCCCACCCCAGAGCCTGCTCCCCTAGGCCAGCACATCCCTCAGACCGTGCCACTTCCCACAGCCCCCATTGGCCTGGAGCGGCAAACCGCAGCCAGTGGGAGCTGTGATCAGCCAAATCAGTGGATGCAGCAGGTAAACAAACCATCCCAGCCTGCCAGCGGCTTTCCCTGGTCGGCCGCGTGCCAAAGGTTGCCGATCCCTGGTTTACACTATCCTTTTTTCCTTAAGATTTCCCACCATCGCTACCACTGGTACAGCTCCAGCAGCAGAAGCAAAGTGTAAGTGCTGCTGTAAATAGCTTCTGGCCTGCCAATCACCATGTTCTTTCACCCTGCTCAGAGCAGCTCTAGTTGACAACATGGTTATAACGTTGGAAGCCTTTCTGCTCTACTCTTCTCACCCTTACAATTACTGATTACTTGCTGGAGCAGCACAATAGGAATAGCAGGATATTATTAGAAAAACAAACTGATGTTGATCAAGGTCTGACTTTTTTAAAAATAGATTTTAAGTAGTTTGGTCACATCTACATCGGCTAACCAAATTATGTCTGAAATGGATTTAGGCCCTAATTGAGGAAGGTATTTCAGCATGTGCCTAACTCTAAGGACACGAGTAGTCCCTATTGAGTTTACTCATGTGCTTAAGTACCTTGCTGCATCAAGTCCTTAGTTTGAACTGTGTTTCAAATGAACTCACCCAGGATTTTCAGCCACCAATCAAAGCTCAGCATAGACATGGTCTTATTCCTGTCATATATCTTTTTTTTTTTTTAAATGCATCTATGACCAAAAAAACCAGTGCCACTGAATAATTTCTTTCATGTATAGAGCAAAATGCAGCTAAGAGTTTTGGTTGCTGTATAGCTTCATATCTTGTTTTCAAGACTATCCTTTTTGCCCGTTGTTCTAGAAAGTACTGGATGAATGCCAGAACCAGAGAGCCTGCCAACTCCTTGTCAATAGTCGGGTTTTTGGACCTGATCTATGTCCAGGAACCACTAAATACCTCCTTGTCTCCTTTAAATGCAAACCTAGTAAGTAATTTCTACAACAGGCAAGTTCATTTTTGTGTGTGTGTTACATTTGTTTTGGTTATAATGCCAGTGCAGAAAGCTTTGCATAAATCTACGTGAAGTTTTCAGATTTTAAGATTAATAGCAAATTGTATTTCTACTTTATCTTAGCTTTCCATCTTGTCTGCAATATTCACATGCTTGCTACCAATGTAACTGCTTGTACAGTTTGTCAGAATCTAAGACAAAGTTAAAAAAAAAAAGGTGGAAAAGCTCATACTTTAGAGAGGAATATTATGCCATTTTTCACAAAAAGTGGTTTGTATTAAAAGCATACAAATGCCAAAAGGCTAGATACCATGGTGATGAGTGTGGGAAAAAATGCCTAGATAGCTGGAACAAAATCTCAGAATCTTTTGAAGTTCAGCCATAACCAGTTATTGTGCATAACAGAGATTTTTTTCAGTGAACATGTAAGAATAAATATACACAAAAAACTGAAAGAATAAATATACATGATAAAGTATTTATACTTCAGTAGAACCTCGAATGAGGGTAGGTTCTGACAACAAATGTAAAGAGACAGTCATTGCCTCAATGGGCACTCATTGTACAAATACGAGAGAAAAATAGGAAGGTGGAGAACAGGGAAACAACAATCAAGAGGCTGGATTTTTTTTTTTTTTTTAAGTTTTGTCTTATTAAATATAAGAGTGAATTCCAACTCCCCAGCACCGAGCCATTATTTGCTGGCTAATTTTTTGTATAGTGGAAATGGGTCTTCAAGAAGGTATTTGGATTTTCAGAGAGTAGTGACTTTGCCGCACAGAGAAGATATTCCGTGTATAGGGGGAGCATCATCGAAGCACAAGGGGGATTGTGAAAGGAGCAAGGAAACAGGGCATCAAGACTGGCAATAAGGAACAGGAGAGGGGAGGGACGGGGTGACACAAGAAACAAATAGGTGAAGGGAGACTGAATTGTGTAGGACCTCAAAGTCAAGGACAGGAAGCTCAGATAAGGAATCACTAACTTTGAAATAGCACCAACACATTGACTCCCATCACCGATATTAATAGGTGAACCTGTCTTCAGAAAAATAAATATGTGCCTGCATACTTACTTTCCAGGATTTCTATCTGTTATATTTGTATGTATCCTGGATATTATATTAAAGTCTATGTCATTAAAAAGCTCTTTCATTTTATGGATCTCAGTGGATTGGGATTTTCTTTGTTTTTTTAAAGTCACTAGATATTTTTCATTTACTGTAGCACAGATATTTCATATGTATGATTGACTTTGTGATTTGACTTTTACAAAAGCTACCTAAATGTATATTTAATGGAGTTTCCTGTCTGCAGAATTACTTTAAGTAATAGGTTTCAAGGTGAGTGCAAACAATCTAATCTATCTCAACATAAGATTTATATTTCTCAGTATGATATTAACATTCTTAGTTAGGCCTGATTTTTGAAAACATCCCTATATTCAGGAAAACTCTTGTGCATATGCATAATATCAAGCCCCTTTGTCTACACAGGGATAAATAACCTCCATCTAGCCCAGGTCAGCTGACTCCGGCACTGGGGCTGAAGAATTGCTGTGTAGCTGTTCGGGCTCAGACTGGAAACCGAGCTCTGGGAAACTGCAAGGGTGGAAGGTCCTAGACTTCAAACTCCAGCTTGAACCCAAATGTCTACACAGCACTTTTTAGCCTCACAGCCCAAGTCAGCTGACTTGGGCCAACCATAGCCATGCCAGGAGTCTTTTATCCCTGTGTAGATGTACCCGTTGTCTTCAAGCATGTGCTTAAGTACTTTTCCAGATTCTTAGAGGTCAGCTTTATGTAGTTTTTAGTCTCTTTAGGAATGTTATTTTTTCTTTATTAGTATGGTATAGCTACAAAAAAATCTTCATTATATTCTTATCCTAGGCAACTGGTTTGGCTTGTCCTGTAGTATAACAGCTTCTGGTTTCTTTATTATTTGCATTGCAGTTGCCTCTAGGAACCTCAGTCATGGACCAGGATCCCATTGTGCTAGGTGCTGTACAAACACAGAACATAGTTTTAGGCTGTTAGCCCCCCAGATCAGAACTTTTTTTGTTTGTTTCACACAACTTACCTATTGTGCAGCACCGTTTGCACTTCTACACAACTAATAATCAGTGAGCCAATACGAAGAATGTTTAAAAGTGACTACTTTCTGTCTGCTCTTGTGTGGGGAACTGGATTATTCCCGAGGAAATCAAAGCTATTTATGTCTCTTGTATTTCAGATGAAACAATTAAGTTCGTTTTATGAATAGATATGAAGTTTTCCTCTCTCCAGTCTGATCTTAGTACTTCATGTCAACATCCCTGATAACAATAAGGTTTCCCTTCGCCCCTTTTCAGCTGTGTAACCCCCTTTTCCTGTTTTCATGACTCATTTTAAAAGATGTTCAACAGAATGGGCTAACCTCCACGCTCAGTCATATCTGTGCAAACCCATTGCCTTCACTGGAGTTAAATGGTTATGGCTGAGACCAACATTTGAAATCGAACCATTCTTATACGATAGTGCCTCAAATTCTTTGGCGCTCACTTCAGCTGTATGCTGTGGCACTAAGTGATGCAGACCATCTATATTATTAATGTGTGGGCTGAGCCACTTAACAGTGAAGCAGTGGAGAATGTGGCCATGTCCTCTGGAGAAGCAAAGAGAGATTAGATTTATTTTAATGAGTATTTTTATAAAGCAGATCATAGAAGATGAGCCAGTGGGAGAGAAGACTGGGAAAATTATTTTTTAATTAATTTAAAATGAGGGAACCATCTAGGAGGAGTTAACTTTCCCCTCTGCTGTTTGGTTGAGTTCCTCCTTGTAGGTATGCCACATTTCATTAATTAACCATTAACAGTCCAACGGTCCACCTCGTAATATAACATTGTTATTGGTTTCTATTTTAGCTGAACATAAAACCAAATCAGCGTGTGAAAATGAAGAACTGAAACTCCACTGTAAAGAGTCAAAGTTTCTTAACATCTATTCTGCCACATATGGCAGATTAGCACATGAGAAGGACATCTGCTCTACGGAAGTGGGCCATGCCCCTCAGTTTGGTAAGTTTTAGTGTGTTTATGCAGCCTTCTTAAAAGAAATGTGGAAATTTAGAAAACAGATAGAAAAGTTGATATGCAAGATCCACTGTTCTTTGGAATAGCATCTGACTCAGCTGTTAATGAGAACTAGTATTTTTAAAACACAGTGTCCAGGCTGAAGAATAAAAATGAGATCAGAAGTGTAGCTGAGATATAATAATTGCAGTCTAGAAAATGGTCCAGCAATAGTTTTAAAAGTTCTACTCCTGATGTCTGTTGTGAATCTAATTAACTTGTAGTAAATATCCCTGTTTGCTTTCCCTTTTCCCCTAACCTCTGTCTGCTTCTGACAATGGTTAGGCAGCCAATGTGCTGTGACAGCTGCTTATAATGCTTGTCTTATGCTTGCCCTGTGCTCCCTGTCTGTCTGTATTCACTGTTGGCTCTTGTCTTATACTTTGACTGTAATGTCTTTTGGGCATGGTCCGTCTCTTTGTTCGGTGTTTGTATAGCTCCTAGCAAAACTGAGTCCTGGTCCATAATAGGGGCCTATAGATGCTACTGTAATACAAATAAATAATAATATTTGTCCTTAGACTGTGAAGTACTTCAGGCAGTGACTATACCCCTTTCAAATGTATAGAAAGAAGGCCAGCTGTGGGTGCTACTGTAAATAATAAATAATAACCGGTCAATAACAAATGCATAAACTCAGCTGATGCATGGCAGGAAATAGACCATTTAAAGTATATTACTGCAGCTGCCTTTAAGTTAGATAACCTTAAACTGTAGTGATGTGAGTGCTTAAGGTGAGTACAAGCCACTGAATAAATGAAAGCTATTCAGTGGATGACATTCAAGATGTTTGGAGAGAATTTCACTCTGAGGACCAGCACAAGATCTGTGCACCACTCAAGTCCCACTGAAGCCCTGTATTGAGGGGTTCAGTGTGATTTAACTGATGCATAGAATTCGTGCTGGCCCTCTGCACAGAGGTGTATTTCATCCAAGAGTGAGAAATATGATACTTACAACGTGAAGAGGGGATCAATAATTAGTCTACAAAACCATTTGTCTGCAAGCCAATATTTCTATTTAGCTTTATATGTACTATTAAAAAGTGTATTAGCTGAAAATTATATTCAGTGCTTATACAAAAACTCAGTAAAAAGATCAATACCAATAAAACAAATAAAAGCTTATGATTATTTTTATGCAAATGGATCAGATCCTCTGGTGGTACTACAAATCGACAGTGCAAGCGAGGTCATGTTGTGTGGAGGATGCCATTTTGCTCTTCAAAATGGCATCTTCCATGCTGTCTGGGATTCTGGGAGGAAATAATTCATTAAAATAGTGTCATGCCAGCAAAAAGTCTGGGAACCCCGGTCTACATGCAAACTTGCACTGAGGTAATGAAATTGATTTCCTAAAACTGATTTTGTTGTGTCAGTGCACATCTGTGTGTGGCTACGCTAATGGCAGAACAAAAAAGGCTACAGTCAATTTAGCTAAAGTCGATAACAAAATGATTTTGGCTCAATTAATTTTTGCTGTTTTTATTAGAAAATAAGAGTGCCTGCACACTGACTTGCATCACTATAATTAAATTAGTTTTAATTGACATCTGTTGTTATCTCTGTACGCGTTTGTGTGCAGATCAGCCCTAAGACCTTTAGTCCTACAATTACTTTCTTTGCCTCATAGTGCAGACATGAGAACTTTTTAGTTTACATCAGGGAAGAAATTACCTGAGGTGAAATGCTGCCCCCACTGAAGTCAATGGCAAAACTCCAGTTGATTCCAGTGGAGCCAGGATTTCACCCCTGTTCAGTACTGGGTCAAACTGCCAGTGGTGTTGGGTACTGAATTAATTAGAATCTAGGTTTTGGTGACCTTGCATCCCATTGAATAGAGTTGATAAGTAACTCATTACAAGACGCAGCTTAGAGCTGACACTATTATGGAACTATTCTAAATTCTCCCTAAACTTGTAAAGCCGATTGACTGATTTTCAGAGGCTTGATTCAAATGGGGCCCAGATAAAGTACATAAAGCTTTAAGAATTAAAAACAGATGCAAAAAGTGTACTCTCTCATACATAAATACAAGATAAGAATCCTCTAGGCCATGCTGAATGTTCTGTTATTGTTTAGTTTCCCCAGCCCTGAAGGATGAAAATGAGATCTAAAGTTGTTCTTGTTCCAAAGTCTGAGATGTTATTGCCCTGATTCTTTGAGTTGCTGAGCCCCTTTATTGATTCTCCATTGCCACTTCTGCTTCTTGGAATGAGCCCCCCTCAGGGCCAACTCCAAAGGCACTACTTGAGCAGGAATGGCAGGTGGTCAGGACCTCTGAGGATTTGGGGCCAGCTGAGTTGATGGGAATGCTCCAAGTCATGCTTACCAGTGCAGCTTAGTTTCCTATGCCTTTAACAAGGGAATGTAGGAATTGCCATATTGGGTCAGACCACTGGTCCTTCTAGTCCAGTATTCTGTCTCCAACATTGGCCAGCACCAATTGCTTCAAAGGAAGGTGCAAGAAACCCTGCAGAAGGCCATTATGGAATAACCTGCCCATAGTAAAAGTTTCTTCCTAGCTTCCATTAATCAGATGTTGGCTTATGCCTGGAAGCCTGAGTGTTTATACCCCATACATCTTCAGTGGGACATCAGAAGCATTGGCTGAACTCTGCCTCTTGAAGGTCATGGCCCACTGACTTCAATAGGAGCAGAGTTAAGCTAGCGCTGAGTGCTTTTGAAAATCTTACCCTTCATGTGTTCCAGGAGTAGAGTCAGTTCAAAAATGAGGGAGGAAAGCAGTGCTTAACTTGTAATGAAGAAGGTGCCAGAGCTCAAGCAATTTTTTTTGCATTCATAACTGATGCAGCAAGCCCAGAAATGCCAGGGCTCTGAACTGCCAAGCCTCGAGGTGCCTTCATGGTGCCCGATATTTTTAAGATACTGTAACTGGGATCAGCCAGTACGGGAGTTTGTAGCAGTTTGTTTCCGTGTACAGCATTGTCTTTTCTAACATGTTCTGTTCTTTTCTTTTTTTTAAAATTCCTAGTAACATGTGAATGGGAACAAGATGTAATAGAGAAAATTTATTAGCCAAAGGAAAATAAAGCATTGTGCCAAAGCATAGGTTACCATAGAGAGTGCAAGGAAGCTTCAGGTCAACAAACACTCCTAAATTCATAAATTACTCTTATTAACACATGAAAGTACTTGAAAGAAGGGTTGGTGCATAATAGATAGCCCCTAGCTGAAATGTTCAAGGTAAGATACTAAAATGTACTTTTACACAGATTACATCTATTCTCCCTTATTGATCATACACATACATTTCCTGAAGCACTAACGGCCTAATTATGACCTTGGATATGTGTGCTCAATTCCCCCTGAGGTAAGTGGGCGTTGTGTGTATGTTGCTAAGGGAAGAACTTGGCCCTGAATCGTTTATTCATTAATAATCGTCAAAAAGCTTGCGGCTTACATAGTAAGAGGTATGTTGTCCTCTTGGTGTGAGGGATTTCCACGTGTAACCCTCTGTGCACTGAGATGAGAACACCTCCTAAAAAAGTAAAAGTACAAATCACCGCAGGCAGCTCAAGGAATACACATACACCGTTGTAATTATACCCATTATTAACTACACACTTTTAATTTCCAGAAATCATGAACAGTTTAATCCAACCAAAATCTAGGAAATTGCTAGACATTTAAATACCAGCAATTCAGGGATTATTCAATGTATTAAAGGAAACCTTCAACCGTTTTGCTGCAAATTCAAAAGCACTTCTTGTCAAGAGCTGATGTACAGAGCTATGTAAAGGGAAGCAAATTACAGTACACAAGTCTTATTGCTCCTACAAAACCCAGGGACCATGCAACCTATTTTTGAGTGCCATCTACTAGTAATTTATGTATTAAGTAATTATTTACATACACATAGACATGGAGCATTCTTGTAGCATTTCTCACCATGAACGAAGTGCGGAAAATACTTAATGCGCAGGGCCTAGTCTAGAGACTGCCAGGAACTGCTGCATACCCACAATCATGGGAAAGCTGTAAAAAGGGAAAGAGATTAAGAAAGTTGTGGGGAGAGAGAGCTCCACAATACCCGAGGGAGATTAGTGGTGTTATTCAAAGGCAGGAAGAGAGCAGCAGCCATTTTGGAATCCCCTCCCGCCCCTCTCAGTGCTGGGAGTTGGAGAGGGAAAGAGATGAGGAGTTATTAACCAAACTTTTTGAACCTCAAAAACAGTTTGAGAGATGGGCAAAAATTGGGGGCCAGTTTTCCTTTTATGTGAATCAGTTTGCATAGCCCTAGTTCTAAAAGAGATATTGTTTCTTGTTTTCAGTTGGTTATACATGTATTTCACTATGTTTCCCTTCAAAAAATACTGTCATTGCAATCCAAGCAGAACTACTGAGAGGAGGAAATCCAATCCACACTCCTACGTATTTATTTTCCAGACAGTTCCTCTTTGATCTCTTCTCCCCCTGAATTTAATTATGAAGTTAGGATTCACACTTTCTGAGGTGAGAGCACCTGGTTAACTGCTCTTGCTGTAAACCCAGGTTACAACTCAACTCTGTGGATGCTAGCTGTGCAGTATTGTGTTTCATTAATATATAAAGGCTTTCACTAGGAGGACAACAGCTTGAGATTTTGTGGGGTTACACCTACTTCCTCCAGTGACTAAAAATTTAAAGGAGTGGTTTCCTTCAATGGCCTCCTGTACTAGCCTAGGTGCCTTGGTTTATGCCTCCTCCTAGCAGCAGACAGAGATAGGAAAAGAACTTTCTTGCAGCATCAGCACTGTTGTTTGCTATCTCCAGCAGCTGGAATCAATCTTGATGCTGATTTTGCTGAAGGCAGCTGATGAAGGTTAGGCCTTGGGACTAGCACAAATCTGCACCATATCTCAGAGTGCTGTATTTTGCATTTGAATTGCAGCACTCTCAGAGATGTATGAGATCAGAAATATAAAAACAGCTTCCTATTGCCTATGCTGTTTTGTGTGGCTCATGCAGTACATTAAATGTAAATTTGCCACCAAAAGGCAGGAGAGGCTTTTGATATGGGGACAGGATACATCTTCTCTTTCCCTTCCTCTTTTGGCTACTGGAGTTGACTTGACATTTGTTAAGTTGCAGAGAAGGGGAATGCATTGATTTTTTCACTTCCCACCCCAGCAGCTATTCATAGCGTGTCCCACAGCACCTTGCCCAAATGCCTGTTGCTACATCCAACCACTGTGGAGAAGTTTCTGCTGAAATCATAGAATCATAGAATCTCAGGGTTGGAAGGGACCTCAGGAGGTCATCTAGTCCAACCCCCTGCTCAAGGCAGGACCAATTCCCAACTAAATGATTAGCAGTAAAATAGTTAACAATGATAATATTTAAAACTTCTCATTAGGCTTCAGAATTGACCTCCAGAGTTGGATGGGCAGATCGCATCCCTCAGAGTGATTTGTTTCAAGTTGTCTGCAGACTCTTGCAGACACAGTTGTATCAGGTAATGTCCACATCCTTGCAACCATAAAGGTTAACAACTTAGGTTGGTTTGGGTTTTTTTTAAATGGAAGCTTAGATTTCTGAACTATTTGAAAATGTATTCTGGGTACTGTAGTTTAAAATAAAATAAGAAGTCCCTTTAACCAATCTATATACATATGTAGCTGATTTCTGCAAAGTGCAGTGATAAACATTTAAGAAGTTTGCAGCAACAAATTCTAGTTTATCAGTACTCTGTTATCACCCCACAAAGAATAAGGAACTCCACGTGTCTGTCCTGCACGCTTGTGCTGGCAAGTTTCTGTGTGTCAGATAGATAAAAATTTTGCTAAATCCATAAGGGCTGGATTCTGAACTCGGGTCCACTTCAACATAGGACCAAAACATGAGATAATCCTGTTGGAGACCGATGCTGTCTGCACAATCACATAAACGGTTTCTCTGCAAAGAGAGAGATCAGTCTTTCATTATTGTACTTACATCCAAGGAATGGTTTCAGTCATAAGTGGTATTTTTAACCCGATCTAGTGCTTTGTTTACTCACATACTTTGATCTGAAACTGAAAGGTATCAGGAATATGTTTCATGAACACAATGTATTCCCAAAAAGAAAAGGAGTACTTGTGGCACCTTTTCTTTTTTGAATACAGACTAACATGGCTGCTACTCTGAAACCTGTCACAATGTATTCCATGTATTTGCTACAGTTAACAATATTACTGAGTGTCTTCTGATGCACAAGCTGGGCCCCATGTAATATGCTCCTGAATAAATTGCCATGTTATTGTCCTTCTTTTTGAATTTCCAGCATTAATGTGATCCAGAATTGCATTGTTTCCCTCAGTCAATTCCTATCCCCAGAGTGACCTTGGGCTCTGCAAAGCATGAGCCAGCCTGGTTTGATAAACTGAAAGCAGAGATTTCACACTATTTAAAATGCAAGTCCTGACTAGCTCTTTTTTATTGAGGAGACACCCTTGAAAACATAAAGTCATGAAAACCAGTGATCAGGGATGAAAGGAACAAGCAGCTGGGCTCTACTTCTGTGGTTGGAAGTTGGCAAGGACCTCCTCTTCCCATTCACACATGTATTAATTATTATTATTTGTATTATCGTAGCACTTAGCACCCTCAGTCATGAACCAGGAACCTATTGTGCTAGGGGCTGTACAAACACAGACCAAAAAAAGACAGTCCCTGCCTGCAAAAAGCTTACAATCTAAGTAAAATTGGTCTAATTTTGAGGTGCATCCCAAAAAAGCATCTCATTAACCCCACCCCACAATTGCTAGGCCGGCTCTGTGCATAGCAGTGGGATAGTACTGGACAGCAATTAGTAAGGAGTGACGGAACATTGTTTCACAGGCTTGGCTAAAATTGCTGCTTCAGCCAGCTCTGGCCATTCCATGGAATTCCAGGGTTTGTGTGCAAGGGAAAAGAGAGTACGGGCTGAAATGTGAGAAGCCTTAAGAAATCAGAAGAATTGCTACTAATTAAATCCTGAACGATTTATGCCTACAGCAGCTAGGTGTAATTTGCATGCCAAAACATTTCTGACTAAAGCTAATTACGAGCTGAAAGAGCCCTTCCTCCGGAAACAAGACTTTCTAATTCGTTAAATAACTGAGGTCAGAGCCGATATTTTCCTGCTGTATTAAACCCCCTTTTTGAGGCCCCATATTCCTCAGTTCCACTCAGCTAAATGTCCGCTTCACAAAACCCACCACCCAACACTGTTGGCACCTAGTTGGCAATCTCAGCAGAGAGGCCTGGAGAATTAACTGTCTTCTCTCGAGAGAGAGGCTCCCTTCAGAGAAGGGTGAGGTAAACTGGCAGTGTGGAGACGATTATACTGCTACTTTCTATATCATACGTGTTCTGTGGATGGAAGACTTCAGCCTCCAGCTCCATCGATCAGCCACCTTTCACAAGCAATTCATTTCAAACATTTAAGTAACGGTTCAGCAACCTATGCGAGCACATATCTAATTTAAGCATTAAGGCATTCCAGAAAAAAAGAATAGTATGTACTTACCTTCAAACCTTAGTCCATGCTTAAATTCAACTCTGTTCAGTAAAACTCTTACACATGTGCTTAGCTTTATGTACAGACTTTAGTTCCATTGAGTTCATGGGACTATTCACTCATATGCTTAAAGTTAAGCACTTATTTAAATTCCATGCTGAACTGGGACCTCAAAGAAAAACTCTTTTTGAAGTAATGCTCTTTAGCTGGAAAACAGATCCTGTTTGCAGAATACAGTCTACCTACTGTGTTTAAAGCATTGTTGCCAGAAATATCATAAGGTTGCACAATCTTGAATTAATCTCTCTCATCTGAAGGGTGTGTTATTCTCTGCTTTCCATTATTGAAGGAAAGTTGATTTATTTTTCTTATTAAATAACATGGACATAAAAATGAATTTTTCAAATATAATATAATATACAGGTCAGATGAGGCAGATATATTTTAGACTGTTTTTGACTTTATTAAATTTTCCCTTTGAACAACAAGTGAACATATTTATTTATACATACATCTACCCATCACAGATGTGGTAATATGATACATTGCATTTATTATGTATCTTTGACTGACTCACCTGCACATTGCCCACTAACCCTTCTCCCCTAGGAATACTTCTCTTATTCCAGACCTCCTTTAAGCTACGCTTATTCTTCCCCTCCCTTGAGTGGTGCTAGATGAGGGTGATCCCTCTAGTCTTTGTGACAAGAGACATACTGCAAAGAGCCCTGTAGCACTAGCGATTCAGGGAAAGAGAGGCCTTGTTTTCACTCCTTACAAAGGTGTGCTTTTTACCTCGGGATAGCTAACGCTGTGACATTTGGGAGTTCACACAGGCCAGGGAGGGGTTTGGTCACCGTTTGCCTTGTAATCCTGGGTACCTTGTGGCTGGGCAGCTTTGGTCCAGCACTCTGACCCCATCAGTCTGCCAGCAGCCCACAAGCCTCACCTGGACTTTTTCCAACTTGGTTACTCCTTGCAGGCCGACCTTAGTACCCTTCCAGCCCCAAATTTGCCCCAAAATTGTCCTTCTGCAGGAACCAGTCCCTCTCAGTGGACCCTCACAGAGAAAGCCTTGGGTTTGCTGCCTTTACAGAGACAGTAAAACAGTCCAGCCTGTTAGCTTTCTGAAAGCACACACCTCACTGAACTTACCCAGCACTGATGATTGATAATGAAAGCAAAACAAGTTTATTAACAAAAGAGCTTGTATTAAGTGACGCCAAGTACAAGTGGGAAAGGTAGAAATGGTTACAAGCAAATAAAAGTGAAAACACACATATAGAAGACTGGTTTCAGAGTAACAGCCGTGTTAGTCTGTATTCGCAAAAAGAAAAGGAGTACTTGTGGCACCTTAGAGACTAACCAATTTATTTGAGCATAAGCTTTCGTGAGCTACAGCTCACTTCATCGGATGCATACTGTGGAAAGTGTAGAAGATCTTATTATATACATATAAAGCAGGAAAAAATACCTCCTCCCATCCCACTCTCCTGCTGGTAACAGCTGTAGCTCACGAAAGCTTATGCTCAAATAAATTGGTTAGTCTCTAAGGTGCCACAAGTACTCCTTTTCTTTTTATATAGAAGACTAAAACTTAATCTAGCAAGATAATCTTTGTTCATGACGGTTTCTCTCACCCACAATCTCCTTTCCAGACTTTTACTGGCCAGGATCCATCACAGAGATCAAATTTTTGGTTTCATTGTCTCCGAAGGTGAAGGATCAAGATGGAGTCTCCCTCTGTTCCTTATATCCCAAAAAAGATGCCTTTGTCATACTGGGGATTCAGTCTCCTGCGTCTCTCTGGGGTGCACAAGCTATGTTCATTCTCTCTCTCTTGAGTTTAGCTCAATGGCTTTGTTTATTGCTAATATGTAAATTGAGGTAAACCCACATTCCTTTGTCTAGGACAGACCAGTTTATCACCTTTTACCTAGGCTATGCTGTCTGGTCTTAAACATGTTCTAGTAACATCATGCAGATGGAATTCTTAACTTTACATATAATGTTAACATATGCTTTGTAAAATTATATTAATAACCAGCATGTTCTTAGCTTTCATATTGCACCTCACAAGGCATATTTTGCACAAATATTATTGCAGTAGGTGTGTAGGGTGTGAAAACAAGGGGGATCTAGGGTCACAAATGCATATGAGCCAGGGGTTCCCACAACAAATTTTGTGGTGGCCTCAGAGTGTGGCCATCACTTCATGCAGGTGGCTGACAAACCCGTCTCTCTGTCCTTGCCTCCTGTGACCCTTCAGCAAGAGCCCACCCTGGGGAAGGTGAGTCGGGAACTCACCGGCTGCCTGTGGAATCCCAGGCTCCCCAGGCCATGGCCAGGTGGGAGTGGGTGAGCTGCCTAGGGAGCGTCCCAGCAACCAAACACCATAGCCGCTGCCAGCGCTGTGCACACCAGCCCCACGTGTTTCCAGACGTGCTGCCTGGAGCCCCCGAGGAGGCTGCGCGGTGCAGGGCTCCAATCCCTGCTGGCGATGCCAGCACAAACACCAAGGCAGTGCATCTCGCTGCCATTGCTAACAGCTATTCCGGAGCAACAGCTGGGTGCTGCAGGGAGAGGCTGTTGCTTTGCCCCCAATCTCTGCCCAGGCTTTGGAGGCTGTTGTAGGCCGCAAAAAAATCTGCTGGTAGCTGCATGCAGCCACAGTGGCCTCGTTTGAGAAATGCTGATAGGAGCAACCCTGCAGTAAATGTACAGTGAAGACAAGGTACTTTAGTTTTACCATGAGGTAAACTAGTTGAGGTCCTACCCCACTGGGGATATAGAATTGACTTCATCTAGTTCACTGCACAGTAAAGCTAAAGTGGCTAGTCTCTGTGCTTTTACTTTAGGATAGCTCATACATGTTAGCTACCCTGAGGTAAAAAGTATACCTTTTTTAGCAGTGAAATGAGGCCTGAGAGAGAACATATAGCCGTGGCAGCAGAGAGAGAGAGAGGAAAAATGGCAGACCGAAGTGGGGCAATTTGGAGGCAAGAGGAGGACAGAGTGGAATGAAAGGGCTAGCATGAGAAAACGAGGTAAAGAACAAAAACGAGAATGAAGGATAGAAGGCAAAACTACTAGAAATCTACAGGAGGGAAAAAGAACACAGAGAGAAAAAGGCTCAGAATGGACAGTGGAGAGAGAGAGGAAATAGGTGAGACAACCAAAATACAGTGTGACATGGCGGAAGAAGAATAACTAGGCACCAACTACTACAAGTTGGCTCTTCAATCAAGAAAAGGATGGACTCACTCACTTGGGCCAAATTGTCAAAGATATTTCAATCCAGTCCCATAAGTTGCACCTGCTATTCTGTGTATTCAAAAACCTGAATTTGAATGTGAGAATAGCATATGCAGCTCACCTGGTTAGGCATCTCTTTGATTTATCTGTGTAATTTCTGCTTGGGGAGGTTTGCATGAGCAAAATTGCAGGGGCACATTTTGAGCCTGTTCTTGAAAATGTACTCTTTAATGTTAAGTATACAGACTTCCTGCCAACTGAACCACATGTTTGCCAGCATTCTAGCTGTGGGGAATTACTGGAAAGATAACAAGCACACACAAAAAGTATGCATGAAGTTGTAGAACATTTTGAACTGAATTGTTTAGCTGTTAAACATTGGCTAGCCTACAGGGAACAATTAAATAGTTTTCTTTAGTCATAAAACTTTGCATGTAAAGCCTAGAAAAACTACCCCTTCCTGTAAAAGAAAAAAAAGGACAAATAATTAGCATGAAAGGTTCGAATGGATCCACCCAACATGAAACCAGGCAGATTCTGGAATTTCCTCCAAAACATTTAGATGCCAAGAGCCTATCAATCTATGTGATGTGCCAAGAATGGCTCAGGTAGAGGAGCCTAACCCAAAGTCAACATGAATATGGACTAAAAGGAGTTATTAACTTGAACAGCAACATGAACCAACACCTAAAAACACTGAAATAAAACATGTTCTCATTATATCATTGTACTTGAATGAAATAAGCAGGCCAATGGCTTGAGCCTCATATAAGACACCATTCATATAAATAAAATTAACAGCAGAGCAAGATAGGTTGTAGAAAATATAATTAAACTTGCAAGAACAATATTATTATCATGAGCAGTTCCTGTATGGATCATCTGATAGTTCCTCTACAGAACGTTCTTTAGTTTCTTTCTTACTTGCCAAGATAAACTATTTTGCTGCCTAAAGAGTCCTAAAAATGTCCACCTAATCTACTCTGTCTTCCAGCGTTCAAGCTCACCAAAGGGAGACTAAAACAGCTGAGTCATTGAATCAAAACTCTTCCTTCTCTTTGTCAGCTTTGAGTTTATAAAATTCCACTATGACAGACTTCATATGTAATGTGGTCAGAAGACTTTGCAAACTAAAGTATTTTGTTTCTTATAGTTTTCTGACTCGCATCAAAAGTGCTGGAGTTAAGAGTCACCAGCTTTTTCTTATAGCTAAGAATTGCTTTCAAGGGAATATGTGTCTCAAGATTACCAGTCATTAAGTCATTTACCAAAAACAAACAAACAATGCAGTGTCCGCAGACTAGCTACTCAGGTTTACAAGTTACTCATAGTTGCTTAAGTCTGGTCTGCATTTAAAAGAATTAAATCGATACATTACAGATTTGTTCTATCTCTGGACTTCAAATTTTGAATTTTTATTTTTGTCAAAAACCTCAATATGAAATCTCTGTTTTCTTTTCAAAGGTGACTGATTTTTGCTTTGTGTTAAATCTATTGTGAATCCTATTTTAACTCCTTGTGATCATTAGCATGTTTCTTCTAAAGTAGCACTAGCCAACCCAGATGGAAATGAAGAGGAAGAAGATAATGAGCTGCCTTCTTTGTCTGACATTTGTGGTCAAAAGGAGTGAAATATATTTCTTACCTCTTAAAAGTCCCCAGCTGGAGACTCCAAAAAGAAAGCACCCATCATTCATAGAAAGCCACAAAGGAAATGAAATAATATTGGTTAGGAGCAGAGAGCTCCAGAAAACAATGACCTTCTCCTCACTTGCAATTTCAGAAGGTTTCGTATTTAAAAAACAAGACAAAAATGCATTTTTCCTGTTGGATTTGTGTTTAGTGCATGTGAGAAATTAATAGCATTTAAAGATATTCTGCTTTTTCTGAAGTAGATTAAAGCAGGTAAGTACAGTACATAAACTTTCCTATTCAGTTCATTTCACCTTCAATGTAAAATCCAGGTGGATGAGTTTATTTTTATAAAATTAATGCACATGGCATGTTATTGAAACTGGGAGCACATTTTTGACCTGCAACAGAAATATACAAATCCCATTTCCTAACAAATGCAAGGCAAATGTAGAAGTTAGCAACGTAGGTTTATATTCAATGAATGAACCTAAGATCTAATTTTGCAGTCCTACTCAGGGAAATCAATGGGAGTTTTGACTGAATATGGATGACAGGTTCAGGTTCATAAGTACACATGTAGTAGATATTGTCTCTGATAACATAAGTATATGTATATAACCAACATTTCAAATTTTTTTCTTTCAGACTGTTTCTCCTATACAGCTTTAGAAGTATTATCAAAGAGGTGTTATGGGAAACAAAGCTGTAAAATTATTGTCAACAACAACCATTTTGGAAGTCCGTGCCTGCCTGGAGTGAAAAAATATCTTAATGTCAGCTATGCATGTGGTAAGAGCAAATATGTGATAATTTTGAAGACCTCATTCTACTTACAGAGCATAATAATGCAAAGTTGTGTATATATATATGAGCGCACATGCCCAGAGCTGGATTCTTAAACCTGGCCTTCCTGTTAGTATCTGTAACCTGTTATAGCTACATGTCAAAATACCTGAGATGTAGGTACAATCACACAGCTAGAGATCTACAGAACATAAATTGCAATAATTAAAATATGTGCTTGACAAATGCACTAGATATTAAATTGTGCTCCACATAATTCATCTACAGCAGAGCTAAGTACAGAAAATCCACTATTGTATTGTGTTAGCCTTTATAAAGCACTTCAGCATAATCAAAGCACTGTATAAAGGCTCTGATCCTGAAATATGATCCACATGGGTATACCTAAGTTCCTCCCCCTACAGAGGATTTCCTTACTCTGGGTAAAGTCTCAGGCCAGGTCTACACTACAGACTTACATTGGTATAACTACGTTGCTCAAGTGTGTGAAAAATCCACCCCCTGAATGACAGAGTTATACCAATCTAACCCCCGGTGTAGACAGAGTGATGTTGACCAGAGAGCTTCTCCTGCCAACATAGCTACTGCCTCTCTCAGGGCTTGTCTACACTTACATTTTATAGCACTCTAACTTGCTGGCTCAGGGGTGTGAAAAATCACCCCCCGGAGCACAGCAAGTCAGAGTGCTTTAAAGCGCTAGTGTAGACAGGCTCAGCGCGCTGGGAGCCGCGCTCCTGGTGCTCGGAGCTAATCCCCTCGTGGAAGTGGATTACCAGGAGCACTGGGAGAGCTCTTTCCCAGTGCTCGCATGCAACCACACGCGCACTTCAAAGCACTGCCGTGACAGCGCTTTGAAGTTTTCAGTGTAGCCATGCCCTCAGAGGTGGATTAACTAAGCTCTCCTGTCGGAGAAGTAGCATCTCCACTAAAGCACTACAGTGGAGCACCAGTGCAGCTGCACCCCTGCAGCCAGAGGTGGATTAAGATTTATTGGGGCCCTCGGCACAAAGAACTTTTGGGCCCCCACACCTCCCACCTGCAATGGGACCCCCTGCTCCTCCTCTCCCCCCGCCCCGAGGCCAGAAGCCAGAGCTGGGCTGTGGTAAGAGCCACCCAGGGGGGCTGGGCTGCTGTGGGGAGCCTTGGACCCTCCACTTGCCCAAGGAGGCGGGAACACAGGCCGGGGCTGCTCATGGGCATTGTCTTTTTTACCTCTCCCCTTCACCCTCACAGGGCATGGCTACACTTGCAGATGTAGAGTGCTGTGAGTTAAACCTGCCTTCGGAGAGCGCAGCAGGGAAAGCGCTGCAGTCTGTCCACACTGACAGCTGACAGCGCACTGGCATGGCCACAGTTGCAGCATTTGCAGTGGCATTGGGAGCGGTGCATTATGGGCAGCTATCCCACAGAGCACCTCTTCCCATTCTGGCGCTGTGGCTTGTGGGAAGGGGGCGGGCAGGGCCAATGCCCCATTATGCATCAGTTCGCATCCCAGCAATCCCTGTGTTTCCATCCACATTTGGCGCCATCTTTCAATGTTTTTTGTACTGCGCGCTCTGTCTTCCCTTTTGGTCTGTGGGAATGGAGCCTGAACTGCTGAGGAATATGCTGACGAGTCTCGCCAGTGAATCACGTTTGGCAGTCAAGTTACTCCTTAAGCTACAAACTGACAGTGAGGACTCTGACGATATCAACGCGAGTAACGCATACGACACGAGTTTGCAGGGAGCCTTGACAGCAGCAAGGAGCGGTTCAACAACAGGCTGAGCCAGTGCAGAATGACTGTGGAGTGTGCTTTTGGCCGTTTAAAGGGCCGCTGGTGCTGTTTGTATGGGAAGCTGGACTTGGCCGATGACAGCATCCCCACGGTTATATCCGCGTGCTGTACCCTCCATAACATTTGTGAAGGGAAGGGTGAACGATTCACTCAGGCATGGAACTCGGAGGTTCAACACCTGGAGGCTGAATGTGAACAGCCAGAGAGCAGGGCTATTAGAGGGGCCCAGCGCAGGGCCGCAAGGATTAGGGATGCCTTGAGGGAGCAATTTGAGGCTGAAGCCACCAGTAATGTCTGGTGCCCTGCACAGGAGTGAAGTGCAGTGGTTCCAATGTTAGTAGGAATCTGTGTTTGCTAAGCTGACTTGCAGTGCCTATTTCTTTCCTGGGCTAAGGTATCTTTTACTTTATGCAATAATAAAGAATGTTTTCAAAGCCAAAAAATCCATTTATTGAAAAGAAACACAACTGCTTGGGAAACAGAAAGGGTAAGGGGGTGGGGTGGTGAACGGTAAAATCACAGATTTGCATATGTCCTGTCTGGAGTGCTGTGCAATGAATGCTGCACTTCAGGCTGGCTATACTGCATGGTGATGGGGGGTGAGTGCACTGGGTAAGGGTCGTAGTTTGCAGGGCTGGGTGCTGAAGCTACAGGTGTTGGAGGCAGCTGGTGGCGGTAAGAACCTGGATGTTGGGGAAAGTGGGTTGGAGGTGACATGGGGGCACAAGGGAAAGAGTATTGGGACAAGGGCTGCGGGGGCGGGGGGGCCAGCATGGTAGTGCTCCACCTGCATGGCTATGAGCACCTGGATAGAGTCCGCTTGGCGCTCCATTATGCTTATCAGCCGCTCCGTGCTTTGGTGCCAGCGATCCGCGCTTTTGTGCCAGCGCTCCTCATTCTGCTGGCGGATCCTCCTTTCACTCTCCCGCCCCTCCTGCACTTTTCGATTTTCATTACTTGAATGCTGCATTACTTCATGCAACATGTCTTCCTTGCTTTTACATGGCCTCTTTCTGATTCTTTGGAGTCTTTCGGCCAGTGAAAACAAGGACGGCTGAGATCTCAAGGTTGCATCTGTAAAGGCAAAATGCAACACTTAACAGAGGCAGCATTGTTCACACCAGTCAGAGCAATGATTCCCCCGTACTTAAGGGCAAGCACAGTCCACAATAGTATAATTTGGCCTTCCCAAAGTGAGCGCACATAACCCGCGGGAGCCCCAAAATGGTGAGTAAGCACAGGGTCAAGCGTGACTGATTGTTTCATGGTCGTACTTTCCTCTAAGTTTCTGTGCCTTGGGGAGAGCCAACAGCAGCAGGGGGCCCCTATACTGAACACTCTCCCCACATTTTCCACAGGAGTTCGTCCTGGAAGATATCTCGCTGCTGAGGGTGACGTGGGAAGCAAGGGAGGGTCTTCTACTGCAATGTGGATTCTGCCCTGGCCCATATGCAGCTTGCCTGTGTGCAGCAATGGTCCCCCTGCCCCTCATGGCACAGTGGCGTGGACACGTTAGCCTTACTGGGACAAGGACCACAGTGGCTCTCCCAAGAAACCTGCGCAAGCGCATTGCCCAAGTTCTGGCTGAGACCTTTGAAGAGATCACTGAGGCTGATTACCGCAATGTGAGAGAGCACATCAGGGCCCTATTCCGCATCTAGGCATGCATGCAGCCCTAACCTTCCTCGCCCCAAGAGCCCGCACCAAATAACTTCCTTCCCAAAATAAAAGCCGCTTACCGGGAACCTCCTCTGATGTTTGTCCTTCCCCAAGCACCGGCCGCCGCGACTGGCTTGAGAACAGCTGGCTTGAGAACAGCTCCTGGCTGCATGCATCTAGGGATTCTGGGGTGTCTTCCTCCGCCTCAGCACCCTCACTCCTGCTTTGCTCCTCCTCCTCCTGCCTTGTTGCACTGGCCTCTGAGGTGTACATGGTGGTACTCGGAGTGGAGGTGGGGTCGCCACAAAGTGTTGTGTCCAGCTCTTTGTAAAAATGGCAGGTCGCGGGGGCAGCACCAGAGCAGCTGTTTGCCTCGCGGGCTTTGCGGTAGGCATTCTGCAGCTCCTTCACTTTAATCCTGCACTGCAGTGCATCCCGCTCATGGCCCCTTTCCATCATGTCCCTTGATATCTGCCCAAAGGTATAGTCATTCCTATGGCTGGAGTGCAGCTGGGACTGGACAGCTTCCTCCCCCAAACACTGATGGGGTCCAGCAACTCACCATTGCTCCATACTGGGGATCGCCTGGCACGTGGAGGCATGGTCACCTGGAAAGATTTGCTGAGAGCACTCCACGCCTGGCTGAGCAAACAGGAAGGGGATTTTCAAAATTCTCAGAGAATTTAAAGGGCGGGTCTGACGGTTGGTCACCTGAGGGCAGGGCAGTAGAATTCAAAGTGATGACCAGAGTGGCTAGAATAGGCGTTGTGGGACACCTCTGGAGGCCCATCAGAGCGCAGTATAGGGCCAGGGCATCCACACTGGTACCGCAGCCCTCCAGCAATGGCGCAGCAAACGGTATTCCACTCGCCGAGGTGGATTACCAGGAGCGCTGTAGCCGCGGAGTCAGAGCGCTCTACGTGCCTTGCCAGTGTGGACGGGGAATTTGCGCTGTAACTCGCAAGTGTAGCCAAGGCCACAGTATGCAGTAGCAATTCTGCTGTGGTTGCTGCTTCCTGTTCTGTTGTGGAGGTATAGTTTGAATTGTTGAACTGTTTGCCGGGTTTTGGGATTAGGAAGGAATTTTTCCCTCAGGGCAAGATTGACAAGGTTCCTGGTGGGTTTTTCCACCTTCTTAGCAGCATCCTGGAGGCCTAGTTTTAGGTAAATAGAGAGCAAAGACAAGATTTAAAAGTTGTAGGTTTATAAATTAGTTTGTAATTTTGACACAGCTTGCAACCAGTGGCCAGTGTGGGTGAGAGTCTCAGAGGGGCCAGTTCCCAAAGTATAAGAATAAGAGTATGCTGGTGAAAACTGGGGAGACCATAAGTCTTCACAGAGAGGTGCTCCCATTTGTACCCTCATTCTCCCTCAAAGGGAGGAGAGCCAGAGGATTGGGGGAGAGGTGAATCCTAGGGGAGAGGCTGAAGAGGTCCAACCCTGAACACTAGATATTTGGCATAGAGGTCAGTTAACACCCACATTGAACCCAAATATGTTTTTGGTATTGGGGGTGGGGAGAGTTAACCCGCTCCATTAAAGTTAAAAATGAATAACGTAACATCCTTCCACTTTAAATTCCATCCCTGTGTCTGTGTTTTCATTCTCCTGTATGTCCTGATCAATAACTGCTCTTGCCCAGTAGTGGGTTTGTTTTAATGGTTCTGCTCAAAAAACACCAGAGGCTCCCAACAGTTGGTCGGTGTGCGGGGCAAAAAAGCCCCCAGACCAGAGAGGGAGCATGCTCTGTGCCCCCTAGAAGCCTGCACATGTCATTGCACCTGAGCGCCAAATAGCTGGGGCTCTGCATTTTTGGCAGCCGGGTAAGGGTGGTATCTAGCCAGAAGGGAAGTAGCTAGCTCCTGTAGGCAGCTTACATATAGCCTGATCCAAGTCTTTCCAATAACTTCTTCAGAGGGCTTTGGATCAGGCCCCTACTGCTACACTACAGAAACTGCAATAATATCATTAACTCCCCCCATTCCTGCTTTTTCTTACCCCCTGGCCTGAGCACTGAGGTAAGACACTGGTATAACTGGTAAAGCCAAAAGCAGCAATCTGTGCTGCCAGCTGAAAGGAGGTGTTAACTCTTGGCAATATCACCAGAGATCTTTGGACTTCATAGGTTTGAAAGCTGTGCACCCTGCCCCTTCCCCTCTGCAGCTGCAATCTCCTCCCCTCCCTGTGGGGAATATGCCAAATTAACTCTATGGGGAAACACTGTGGAGTTTTCTGAGTCTACCTCTGGCAGGTCTTCCCATTGGAGAGGCCCAAATAAGCAGTACTCAGAGTTTACTTGCATGGTTGGCAATAAGTAGCCATTTTGGGATTGATTCTTATTTCAGTTGTACAGTGTTATATATCTGAAGATCAGAGAAAACAATGATCATCTATGGATTATCTAGAAGGCAGGTTCCTTGCAAGCACAATAGGGGATTTTTAAAGGTATGTTTTAGAGCTTTTAAGAATCTACCCTCATATGTTAGCCTTCAGGTGAGAGGAATTACGAAGATTGATGTTTATTTTTATGAAGAAGGAGCTGGAGGCTTGCCATGGAGCTAATACATAATATGCTTAGACAGTAAATTCTGTATTGTTGGTCCTTTTATAAAAGTGAGTTACTGGAATTCCCTTTAATTACTCTAACAATAATTATGACACCTTGTTCTTTATTTGTGGGCTGAGGGGTATGTATGTGGTAAGATAACTCATAATATTAATCATTGTAGTGGTTTTGCAAAGACACATAAACCAGGTAGTAGATAACATTCTTCTGTGTTGCTGGCACATTTTGCAGGTTTTTTCTGCCAAACACTACTAAACTGTGCAATCTGAAGCATTAGCAAGTGATTTGCAGCTCTAACTATTTTACAGATCATCTAGTAGCCATGAGAAAAGAAGAGTTTTGAATTCTTGAAATTCCACACACAGGGTGGGAGCTCCTGTTGATAAAAGACTCCCAGTGTATAGGTACAGTAGTATGTTTTTAAAGCAAACCTCTCCATAGAAATTTCTGATTATGGCAGTATATCAAGTTTTACTTTGCTAAAGCAATTTGCCTGTTGCAGCCAAACTGAACTGAATTGATAGCACATCACAGTGGTAAGGAATGCCTATGTTCAGAAATAGATGGCTTTCTCAATTGTAAATCCACTAACTATGTACTTTGAGAGATGTTCCTGATTTTGCCTCAGAATTTCTTCTCACCTCCTCCTCTCTGAGCTGGTGGTTTCTCCTCACTCGAGATTTGGATTTTAACATAGACAATATCTGTCCCAGTTTCAGGGCTAGCTGCAACTCTGTCCTCTTTCAGATCTTTCAGATTTTTCAGAGTAAAACTGCACTTCAACCCCTTGGACTGGACTTCACTCTGTTCCTGTCAATCTTCTTTTACACAGTTTATTGGCAAACATTTGTTTCATACCTGAAATGTCTTCCATTTTCCAAATGCGTGTGAAACTCCATCAGTCTGTCTTTGTATAGTACAGTGAATAGGTGCCAAGATCAGTATAACTGAAGGACCCATTCATCTGACACAGGATTTGTGAGCTCTTAACATGTACACAATGTGCCTTCCTTTGAGATCATTTTAATCCCTGTAAGAAGAGTGTGAAAGCTTCCAAATTAAATCCACTAAAATGCAGAAGAACAATAAGTTAATTAAAAGGAAACAGTTCTCTGGCCACTCAGACCAATGCTTAGTCTACACTTAAAATTTCGATCAACCTAGCTGCGTCACTCCAGTGAAAAGTTCATACCCCAGAGGGCTGTAGTTAAGCTGAAATAGCTCCCGGTGTAGCTCTGGCTAAGTCAATGGAAGAATTCTTCCTTCGATGTAGCCACCGGCACTCAGAGAGGTGGATTAACTGCAGTGATGGAAAAACTCCTTCTGTCGCTGTACAAAGCATCTACACTACAACAACACAGTTGCAGCACCATCGTGTAGACATGGCCTAAGAGCTCATTCCATCCGGAAAACTCTCCGGTTACTTACCTTACCGTAACTGGAGTTCTTCAAGTTGTGTGGTCTCTATATTCCACTGCAGGCTCTCTAGCACATGGAGTGCATGCACACCCACAACGGAATACTAGTAGGGTCCACCACTTGAAGTAGAACAAAAACTTCTCGTCAGGAAAGTCACAGAGCACATCACACAGAGCTTCAAACATTTCTTTACTGACCGTTACAGACTTGATCTATTCTCCTCATCAAAAGCAGTGGTTGGCACAATTTAAGGTCTATCAAAAGTATGCCTCATTATTTCCTGTTCATTGGCATTTCCTTTTGGTCCCGAAAGCTGGATCTAGCTATTGGATAGTTATGTCTTATGGAAACCATGCGCTGTGAGACAGATCTTTGGCAGCAGTCCAGACCCTTGCTCTCACCTGGAGCTAAGGGATTTAACAAGAACTTGTTTCTTTTACCATCTATTACTTTTGACTACAAGTAGGAACATAAGAAGAGCAGCAGAAAAAGAAAGATCTTGCCCCTGAAAGAAAGAAAACTGCTCTCCATTTGATTCATCTTTTGTTATTAACAGGAGAAATTTAGCTCTTTCGGTAACTGTGGCTCTGGGAGCACAAACTCTGGCCCTATTCCTTTAGTCCAACCCAGAAGAGCAGACCCTACCACCCTCATGCAGCCACATTGGCTGCACTTGAGCTGCATGCAGACACAAGGGTCTGCCTGTGCGAATCCAGTTGCAGGACTAGAGCCTTTGTATGAATGTTCTTTAGTGGACGAGGCCCGCAGAAAATTACAGCCCTGGTCTTTTGTGTTACAGTGATCATAAAGGTGTTGACTCTGCACATTTAAAATGGATTAATAATGGGTTTGATTATTATTCTGGGCCATAGTTTATAGTGAATTTTCCTTATTTGCAGTGTGATTAAGATAACAGCTCAGACAGCGTAATGTTCTTAAAATTGACAGTGCACAATTTTTCTTTTTTCTTTTTAGTTCCCAAAATCATATTTACAGCAGTTGATCCAATGATTTCTAATCTAAATCCTTCTCTGAAGCAGAACGATGGTGAATATGGTAATTTTTATAGTTTTATTACCATCATTTGTCTTTAAGTCAAAATAGGAAATATGTTTGATCACAGATGGACATAGCTGTATTAGAATAAAGAGGGAGAAATAGTAAAATCATGTGTTAAAACTGGCTCTGACCGCTGAAAGTTGCCAAAAAAAAAAAAAAATGATGTTTTATCATCAACAGAATGAGTTCTACACAATTAGATTCTGATGATACTGTAATGTGGGAATTTCACAATGAGAAATCCATTCAGGAACAAAGGCAAAATTCTAGGGTCTGATATTAAATAAGTTATTGTGGGCCAAATCCAGCAGTCCAAATGCCTGTAAAAATATATAAGATGTTGGCTCGAGCCAGGATTGCAAGATTTGGTCCTAAATTTGAGAGGTGAAGCTGGTAAGCTTGCAGCTTAGGGGTGAGGACATGCTTCCCACACCTATTCCTGTGGAAGAACCTGTTGACTCAATAGATGTTCAGTGGCTCTGGTAAGTGAGGAGCTACCCATTTTCTCCAGGACCCGAGTGTGCCAATCGCTGCCTCGTTATGTCCACCTTTTAAGGAGGCACAGCCTGGAATTCTGTCTCTGCTCCAGAACGCACATGCCCAATGTGTGCTGTAGTTCACTGTCAGCGCTTCTGAATATTTAAAGGGGTGCCTTAAAGTGTGGAGAAGTCATTTGCCTGAAACTGCATGTTCAAACCAAACAAGCTACATGATGTGGTTGTTTGTCCACAGAGCTAAAGATTTTCTGAAAAAAGCAACCTTGATCAACAATGTGTTTATATACACAAGATTTCCTCAAGAATCAGAGTGGCAACACTTGTACTGTTCATTTTCATCGCTGTTCTCCTCAGCTGCTTCTCAGTCTGGTCACTTTCATTCCCTGGGAAGTAGCCATGCACAGTATAATCTTATTAATGTCTTAGCATATTTCATTCTTGTCTATTAATTTATTAAATTTAGATTGGAATAAGGTAGAGGGGAAACTGCACATAAAAAACAAGTTATCTTCTAACCATCCCCTTACACTACATACTATGAGCTATGATCTTTAATTAAGCCGCTGAAGTCACTTTAAACAGAACTTTAAACATATTGCATTTTGAAATTTCCATCACTGGGACATGGGCACATTGTGGTTATCCATAACTATTGTACATCTTTCTTAACTGTGGTCAAGAGATGTGAACAGTAACAGTGAGTATATGATTGTTTCAGACTGGATAACCATGTATGAGTAAGGCTGAAATGTAATTTTGTGAACAGCGGAGAAAATGAATGGTGTGGCTAGCACACATCCTCTATTGCAAGGGCGGGCAAACTTTTTGGCCTGAGGGCCGCATCGGGTTTCGGAAATTGTATGGAGGGCCAGTTAGGGGAGGGGGGTCATAGCCCGGCCCCCACCTCCTATCTGCTTCCCCCCCCCCCCCGGGACTCCTGCCTCATCCAACCCCCCCTGTTCCCTGACGACCCCCCCGGGACCCCTGCCTCATCCATAAACCCCCACTCCCTGTCCCCTGACCCCCCCCGGACCCCTGCCCCTAACTGCCCCCCGCCGCCCCATCCAACCCCTCCTCTCATTCCTGACTTCCCCCCGGGACCCCTGCCCTATCCAACCACCCCTTCTCCCTGTCCCCTGACTGCCCTGGAACCCCTGCCCCAACTGCCCCCCGTCACCCCATCCAACCCCCGCTCTCCTTCCTTACTGCCCCCCCAGGGACTCCTGCCCCCATTCAACCCCCTGTTCCTGCCCTGACCCCTATCCACACCTCTGCCCTCTGACCACCACCCTGAACTCCCCTGCCCTCTATCCAACCCCCCCACTCCCTGCTCCCTTACCGCACTGCCTGGAGCACCGGTGGCTGGCAGCGCTACAGCCATGCTGCCCGGCTGGAGCCAGGCCATGCCACCGCCACCACCACGCAGCACAGAGCACTGGGTCAGGCCGGGCTCTGCAGCTGCACTGCCGCAGGAGCTCGCTGCCCTGCCGCCCAGAGCACTGCGCCGATGGAGCAGTGAGCTGAGGCTGCGGGTGAGGGGCCGGGGCCTAGCCTCTTGGGGCAGGAGCTCAGGGGCCGGGCAGGAGGATCCCACAGGCCGGATGTGGCCCGCGGGCCGTGGTTTGCCCACCTCTGCTCTATTGCCACCATTTCTAGGATACTGCAGAGATTGTTTTGGGAAGTGATTCATTTAGGGTCTGATCGAAAGCTCAGTGAAGTAATTGGGAATCTTTCCTTTGGCCTCATTGGGCTTTGGTTCAGGCACTAAATGGGATTGGTCATAGCTGCTGTTTAATAACAACTTTGTAGTTTTCTAACTATCCGTTATGTTTTGTTTGTAGATCACGGGTTTGGTCTAATGTTTTGCAAAGTCCCTGAAACTATAACACTGTCAGTCCTAAATTTTTCCACGAGTTCAGTTAGATGACCTGTTGGATTTAAAGAACTTGAAAGAAAAATTAGAATTTAGTAGCATTACTAAGCGTAACATACTCTAATTGAATTTGTCTTGTATTTTCACATTACAGATATAAACACTGACCCCAGGGAATCAAGGCTTCCAAAGAAAGATGGAATTATTATTAGCAACTCTTTGGCTACATTTGCTTACGTTAGAGGTAGGAAAACGTTGGGTTTTTTCCCCCTCCTTGTACTGTGTTTGGTAATCCTGTTACTTCTAGTAATTGTGCTGGTAGAGCATTACCACGCTGCCGGGAGGATGAGACGATCATAACATAGCAACTGACATTTATGTAATATGTTCCATCCCGAAGGATCCCAAACTCTTTTAGAGGCTGCAGCCAAGATTTTTAAAATGAGTGATTTCAATGGGAGCCGCTGTGTGCTCAGCACTTTTGAAAATTAGGCACTTATGTAGGAGCCTATCTTTAGGAATCCATTTCTGGAAGTTTTGGTCCGTGTATATAAGGATCACTGAAGCACAATTAAAATTCAGCCACCTCTGGGATGGCACATGACAGGAATTCTGACCCATTGCCGCCACCACCCCCACCCCTACCAATCATCAAGGCAAATCCCAAAGGGACGTGGCCTTGTTGCAGAGTAAGTGCCACCCAGATCAACCTCTAGCTAGATCTTTAAGATGGTCTAGTTGGATGTTCGGTCTGTGTCCACTATTGGCGATGTGGGAATTCTGACCCAGCAACCCTACAAAGCAGGATTTAGGAAAATAAATATAAGATAATGTTGCCCCTTTTAGACCTGAGTGGCTAATCAAAGTTTGGGGCCCTATAGATATTCCAGTTAGAAATAGAAATTGGTAATAGGAGTTTTTTTGATCCAGTTTTGTTTATTTACAAAGAATGTACAAAATCCTGTGTCTCTGAATGCAAAGGGGATCAAATAGCAAGAAACAGCTTCTTTTGCTCCCAGCACCAAGAGCACTCTTTTAGCCTGCACCCATAACCCAAAAATCTCTTCCCAGCGTTCTTCCAGAGTCAGCCACCTTCAGCTTTCAGCTGCTCCTTTAGGTTGTCTCTCATTCTCAGGACTGGTCTACGCTGAAAAGTTAGGTTGACCTAGCTACATCACTCAGAGGTGTGAAAAATCCACAACCTTGAGTGACGTAGTTAAACTTAGCACTGACCTAAACCTCAGTGTAGACAGTGCTAGGACAAAAGAATTCTTCCATTGATTTAGCTACTGCCTCTCAGGGAGGTGGATTAACTACAGCGACTCTCTTCTCACACACACACACACACCCCTACCCAAAACAGCATTCAGCCAAAAACTCCTGAATGGGTTCACACACACTTTTTGCCTTCGGTGGGGCTTATGCGTACAGTTATATTAAATGAAGGATGAGTTCACACCTACCACTCTCAATGGGCTTTCAACTCAACCCATAACAAGGTATCACCCAGCTCGTATCAATAATATCACCAGCTAACTGAAAACTGAGAAAAAAATGTAGGTAGACAGACTATAACACCACAAGCTGAAATTTGGGAGCAGCCCTGGAGCCAACATTTCTACTCTTTCAGAAGAGGTCATGGGATCTGTAAATGAGCACAAGCAATTACAGTTTTAGTTTTACATAACATTTGAAATATGACACCGCTGCAACACAGTGTCCCCTAGCACTGTACTGGGAAAGACATTTACTACTGAATCAGATACAAGAGTATTCCCTACTGAGTCACCATCACACCTTCCTGTAGCATACCTTTGCTTTAGAGGTCTCTCGTACAAATACTGACCTGATGTGATGCTCCTCAAGGGTACCCGGGTGTGACTGGAAGCCTCAGGGTCCTGCCACACTCCATCTCAGAGAGGAGCAGAAGAGAAGTCCTCCAAGCGGCCAAGAGTGATTGCGGAGAAAGAGCCAACAATGAGAGAGGCTGCAGGGAGCAGTCAATCAGGGCCCAGCAGGACCATATAAAAGGAGCTGCAGAACAGAGCATCAGTCAGTTACTGCCTAGAGTTGGAGGAGGGAGGACTGTGTTCCTGACTGTCTGAAAGAGAAGTAGGACCACGGACAGCTCAGTGTGGGAAGGGACCAGGGGAGCAAGAGAGAGCTCCTGGCTCGCTGCTGGGACTGAGCCTAAGATAGTCTGCAGGCTGGGACCGGGGGAGCAAAGAAGGATCTCCTGGATGACTGCTAGGACTGAGTAAGGACTAAGCCCAGGGAGGGCCGCAGGAAGACATTGTCTCCAGCGAAGAAGCCTTGAGGGTATGGCCTATACCATGCCCGGGGCAAGTTAAAGACTGTATACTCTGGAAAGGGTTTGTTCTCTTTCACATACAGACAGTGTGTGTGACTCAGCCGGAGGGCTGAGTCACTAAAAAACCACCTGAGACACTACTGATGGGTCACCATAAATGGAAAGACTGCAGACATACCATACCAAAAGAAGGCATTTGTGAGAGGTAGATGTCAACCCCATTACACCAGGGTTGTGAGGCACCTTGCCATCACTTGCCCTTCACCATGAAGCAGCGTCTCTGCCTGATGTGCATCAGCTCCCTGAAACCAACAGCCTCTGGCAGCACAAGCACTGCCTTCCAGGCCTCAACAGGTCTTAGTCTGGTTGTACATGTAGGGACAGGCACACACCAGTTTCCTGAGTTCTCAGAGCGTTCCCAGCAGTGTCCAGCCCCTTATTCACGGAACACTCGCAGCATTACCAGGCCTGCTGTTCCCGAAGGAACAGTACACACCAGCCTGTAAGATTCAATTAAGAAAGCATTTTTCTTTACACTCTAGCACTTAGATGTAGGTACAGTGAAAATAAGAATGTTTGTTATAAAAAAACCAGAGATTTAGGTGATAATGGGTAGCAGAAACAAACGGTTACATATAAAACAAAATCATAACACACTTTCTAGAGACTAAACTTAACCTTCTATCTAAAGAAGCTTATCTCACCCAAAATTCACTCCAGCATTTTCAACTTAGTCTGATTGAGGCCCCTTTTTTTCATGAAGCAAAAGTGCTATCCTTTTCTTCCTCAGTAAAGGGTGCCCAGCTGTCTTCTTTCCCTCCCAAATATAGTAGAGTAAACATTTGATGTGTACCTGCAGATGGAGTTCTCTGTGCTCCACTCCTCCCCCCACTGCTTTTCCTTTCTGCTTAGTTTCTTTTTAAAATTCTTGCAATCCTTCATTTGCCTTCAGGCGAGACTGGTTATAGGAGACCCACTGTGAAACATGCAACACTTAATTTACATGAGAACAGTCAGATAGATAAACCTTTCTGGAGAGAACCTGTTTTTCACCTATGCTGGTGACTAGTCTCTCGACACAAACTCAAGAACATATTTTTAGTATCTATGCATAACTCCTTACATATTATCTGTACATTCATTTCACAATGCTGTTGCTGACCAATGTGACACCAGCTTTTATTTGAGACCTCACATGACATTCTTTGGTGAACCAGAATGGACATACCAGAATCAGGAGGTTCGGGTAGCCCCTCTGCACCCCCTTGTACATTGGCATTCTCGACTCACACCTGGCTTTTACTTATGACATTTGACAAGAGCACAGCCCGAGATGGAGTGACTGCAGATTATGGCTCAGATCCTCAGGACTTGCCATTTGGCATATGACAGCTTGGGGGACGGGAAAACTGCAAATGGGTAAGATACCTTTGGGTTTCCCTGATACTCAGACTGCATGTGTTGGTCTGGTCCTGAGTGGCAACTTAGAGCAGTCTCAGGACTGCTTTACAAATGCATCTACATTTGAGCTCACAGGTGCTATTCTCAGCTGAGATAGATGTACCCACATGAGTGCTGCTTATGCTAGAGCACTAAATATAGCCGTGTATCTGGGGATAGCAGCCATGTATCTGGGGGCTAACCCCCAAATGTATCCAGGGGGGCTGGGCAGGTATGTACTCAGGCAGCGAGCCAGAGCCACTGCCCTGGCTACCCTGGTTGTACTGCTATTTTTAGCATGCTAGCTAGAGCAGAGTAGCCTACGCTAGCTAGGAATCACACCTCCCAGCTCAAATGTAGATGTACCCTTTGTCATGAAGGCTGCAACAGCCTGAGGGACTATTCTGGCAACCAGAGTTCACCAGAACACAGGAGCTCTCTGCCCATGCCCCCTTTTTCCCAGGCCATGCCCACTATGGCAAGAGGGCTAGAAAAGGTGGCATGGCCACCAGCCAGTTGTTAAGAGTGCTAGTAAACTATTCATAACACACAGCCTAATACTTTTAGGGGCAAGTCTTTTTGCACAGTAATTAAAGAAATTGACTAGACAGGATTTAGATTACATGTATACAGACTTTTTGTTGCACGGCAGATAAGGCTAAAGAAGTGCCAAACTTACCCAACATCACGTAGGGCTCTTTGGAAATGACCGCTGACTTTTGTATCCCTTCTCAGCTTTTGTTTACAGATGTTTTAAGTCTGGCTTTTTGTTTTGAATTTTAGATCACCCTGAAAGAGCTGCTCTCCTGTTCATGTCTAGTGTGTGTATTGGCTTGGTCTTCACACTGTGCGCTTTGGTGATACATGTGTCGTGCACTAACGACTTCCCAAAACTGCACAGAATGAAAGACCATTCAGTGCTGGAAAGTGACAAAGCAGATGATCACAGTGATGATGAAGAAGAGGAAGATTCTTTGGATTCAGACTTGCCAAATGAGCTAACAGGGTTTCATAGGACTTCTTACTCTGGTTATAATTCAACAGAAGCAGCTGAACTGGCTGAAAGGATAGAGCGTCGAGAACAGATAATGCAAGAAATTTGGATGAACAGTGGTTTGGATATGTCTCTTACTAGAAATATCAGTCCGTTTTATATTAATGAACAACAAAGTGTTTATTTTGGATGATCCAAGCTTTTTGTTTTTAATGTACCTTCTGTGAAGGGACACGTGTAACTATATATAATTATTTGTAAAGTAAAAAAATATATCAATAATAAAAGGACTGTTTCAAACCCTTAACTACATAACCCAGTGTGGAACAAATTCTGCAAGTATTTATAGTTCGTTGTTGTTCTTTATTGACTAGTTGAAGATGAATTCCTATACATAAGTGAAAAACATACACCTTTGCAGAAAGAAAAGTAATAAAGCAGCATAATACAGGATTAGGTATTTGTGTTCCATAAGGACATGGCATTTATTAGTTAACAGGTTAATTAGGACAGGCTTCTACAGTACTTTGGAACTGCCATGTGCTAAAGCAATGTAAAATATTTGTATTATTAATAAGGCAGGTGGAGCTAGACAAAACCATCCAGGGCTCCCTGAGGCCCTTCTGCTATTGCTCCAACCCATCCCAACTCAACCTTCCCCCCCAGTAAACCACTATATAATTGAGCTCAGTATAGCTGGAGCTAAAATCCTGCTAGCATTAGGCAGGTTAACAGGTCTGGTTCTTTAGGGTTGTATGCAAAAGAGGTAAAAAGTGTGGGACCCCTTGAAGTTAAGCCACAGTGAAGTCACATTTTTTCTCAAAAGTGTGTGTATTCGCTCAGAACCATGGTTAGCCAAACCCCACCTTAACGCTCATGCAGAATGCACACAGGCCTAGGTGACAAGTCCCTAATGTATGCTGAAGCTTTACTCCACAAGTAGTCCCATTGATTTCAAGAGCAAGAGTAAGGTGCTATTCAGTATGAGTAGGAGCTTCACAGTTGGGCTCTTTTTTCTGTATGCAGGTAGCAGGAACATATGCCCTCACCATGGAAAAAAAAATTCACTTGCAGGGAAGATATGCCTGGGTAAGAAGTGTAAACTGGCATCAGGACCTTCAGTGGCATGTACTGCTGAAAAAAGGATTAAAAATAAAAGTGCAATAAAACACTTACCTGAGGCATATTCAGTTGTTACGTATGTCTGTCCTTGAGTTTAGCAACCTTTTAATTCTGTAGGAGCCAAAATAAATCCCACCCCCACCCCACTTTAGGATTGGTAGCATGTTAGACAAGTATTTTTGTGAGTATTGTGGCCATTTTTGCTAATGTTTATATCAAAGTATATTTTTAGAGCCTGCTGATCTGATTTCAAGTTATTCTCCGTGAGGCTCTTTGATAAGGGTCATAATCTTCACTTCAAGAGTGTTCATGGACTAATCATGTTTGATTTAGTTCAGTCACACAGAAAATTAAATCAGAAATTTATCTACATTGAAAATGCAGCCTTCCTGCCTTTAAGTAGAATGTCTCCAATAATTGAACGGCAGTCTGTAGGGACCTAGCAGAACAAAAGGAGGAAAAATGTCACTTCCTAGTCGTAATACTTATGAGATCACTGTGCTGTCCCTGTTCAGCCCCCATGTACAATGTAGTTGTATGAATCCTCTGAAAGAAAAAAATAGGGATTGTTTTAAACTCAAAATTGAGTTTGGGAAAAAAATTGGAAAAGAGAAGCGGGACTTGCTCAGCTGGCTTAGCAGCAATCAGATGCTGAACTGGAAAATCTGAACACTGATTAGTGTCCTGTTAAGGGAAGGAACACAGATTAAGGAGATGGGAAAGGATGACATTAGCCTACTTCATTTAGCTAGGCCACTTTTCCAAATTATGCACGTTGTGTTAAACATGCAATACGGTGTAAATTTGAGATAGGACTAGTTTTTCATTCGCTGGGATGGGAGAGCCCCCTTTCCACAGCAGAGTTATTATGGTTAATGCATTCCTTTCACAGGGTTTGGTTTGGAAAAGATTTAGTGAATTACTTGATCTTTTCAATGTGCACTGCAAAGTGAAAGACTTTTTTTTTTAGCCTAATAAGGCCAGGTTTTTCTGTTGACCGACCCTGCGAGTAGGTGTTATCCCACAGGGAAATGCTGACTGATTCCAGCTGACTCAGGGAGGCAGCTGTGGTTCATTAACTTCACCCTGCCTATGAAGAGATGGGAGTAGTTCTTTGACCAGATTAAGGCCTACCCTGCACCACGCTAGGAAAGATACCTGGCGCCAGCTATTCTGGTATAGCTATACCAGCAAAACTTCCTAGTGCAGAGGCACACAATGCTGGCAAAAAAGTGCTTTTGGCAGTACAGCTTATACCAATTTCTCACACTAAATAAGCTGTACCAGCAAAAGCATTTTATGCCAGCATACCTGTGTCAGCACTAATGGTTTTGCCAGTATAAAAATGTCTCTACGTATCATCCCCATTAAGAGACAATATTCTAGCAATAACAGTTTCAGGTGCAGACCTGGCCTAAGAGAGAGATGAGTGTGCAGGGAAATCCTGCAGGCAGCCAAGCGGAAGGAGAGAGCTTGGACCCAGGTTTACGTTTTCATTGTTGTTAGTTGAGTCAGCCCTAAAACCAGTTCCCAGGAACAGCTTAAAGTTTGGACTAAAGACAGGAGGCCAGATCCTCAGCTGCTATATATATCAGTGCAACTTCATTGACGTCAGTAGAGCTATGCTGATTTATACCAGCTGAGGATCTGGCCAGTGTGCTTACCTTGTCCTTTTCTGCTGTATTGCAATGCATAAAGACTGCCTCAGAGCAGCCCCAGCGTCTTTTGGGGCCCTTATCCCACTGAAGAGTTTCGGCACCCCACACTTCCTTAACACATGTAATTTAGGCCAGTGGTTCTCAAAGCCGATCTGCCGCTTGTTCAGGGAAAGCCCCGGCCGGGCCGGGCCGGTTTGTTTACCTGCCGCATCTGCAGGTTCGGCCGATCGCGGCTCCCACTGGCCTCGGTTCGCTGCTCCAGGCCAATGGGGGCTGCGGGAAGGGCGGCCAGCACGTCCCTCGGCCCGCACCGCTTCCCGCAGCCCCCATTGGCCTGGAGCGGCGAACCGCAGCCAGTGGGAGCCATGATCGGCTGAACCTGTGGATGCGGCAGGTAAACAAACCGGTCCGGCTCGCCAGGGGCTTTCCCTGCACAAGCAGCAGACCGGCTTTGAGAACCACTGATTTAGGCTACTTTAGAAATGAAACCCCCTCAGCCCATCACCTTTTCCATGACAGTTGAACATTCTTCAAACCTTTTTACTTCCCAACCTTTCGGTGTCTCTTCCTTTGTTTGGCCCTGTATGTGACTGCATTCGACATCATTCCAAAGCTCAGGGCTTAGTCCTTCAGCCCAGATTTTTACTTAGCATCAGCATAGATGAAGGAGCCCTGCTGACACTACTGACTGGTGTCCCTTTTACTTCTTCCATAAGCATTTGACTTTTGACCACACGTTTTCCTATTCAAAGATATTTTGTATGTTGAACACTATTGACTGCATGTGCTTTAAACTGCTCTATCTTCCTTATGGCAACCACCAAGGATCCTGACACCTAAGAACATTGCTGAATGTAGGACGTAGGGAGAGCTATGTGATTTGGGAGTCAAAGGGTAAGTATTGCTGCTTTAAATTCTGGCCTTGTGCATTGGCAGATGGGTATGGTTTGTTCAGCTGTGCATATAAGCATGGATTTCAGCAAAGTCTATTTAACATGTGAGGGAACACTACAGGACCTGGTATTTCCTTGGAGACAGTATTGGTGGTATTAGTGGGACTAGAAGGATCATCCAGTTGTTATGACCTTAGCCTAGAGCTTGGAAGGGTTGGGTTCAACTCTCTGCTCTGTCACACGTCCTGTGTGACATGGACAAGTTCTGCCTCTTTGTGCCCCAGGTTACCATCAACAAAATGAGGATAACAGCACACTCCCACGCACAGGGAGGTTGTGAGGTGGCTCAGATCTGATGGTGGCAGGGGCCATATCAGATTCTTAGATCAAGTGTAAATATTTAAATTATGATAACATCCAAAGGCCTCAACTGGGTAAAAGCACTTCTATGGATCACAAAGGGCAGCTGTTCCACAATCCACCGCTGTCTCTGTTGAGCTGCACCCTGAAAATGTGCTTACATACAAGTATTTAAGGTGTGAGTATTTAAATGAAACATTAGAGGGATACATTTGTTTGAAGTCAGTGTGACATGTGATGATGAGGGAAGGAAAATCAGGGTTGCCTGGTGTAGAAAAGGAAGGACTGTTTTGCATAAGATTGGAAACCATGACTCACTCCTGCTTGGGGGAAGTTTTCCTTTCTTGTTTACAAGTTGAGTTCAACTTGCTACTCCATTTTTCTTTAAAATCTAAATCTTCACAGCCAGTAGATTGGATGAAGTTTCAGTAAGTCTCTCATTTGCTTCCCAGTACTGTATTGTTTGTTGTTTAAAGAAAAGGAGTACTTGTGGCACCTTAGAGACTAACCAATTTATCTGAGCATAAGCTTCACAACACCTTTGAGTTCATTGCTTTTTCCTGATTGTTTTTGGTAGAACTAAGATGCAGTGAGTAGATCATTTCAGTTTCATTGATGTTATAGCTCATGCTGAAAACAAAATTTGGTGTAAGAAACTGAAAATAAATGAGGAACAATTGTAACAGATACTGTCATAACCAGACAGCTAAGGGTAGCCTAGAATTCCTCCTTACGTGTAAGAGGTTAAGAAGCTCAAATAACCTGGTTGGCACCTGACCAAAAGGACCAATGGGGAAAGAAGATACTTTCAAATCTTGGGGGGAGGCTTTGTTTTGTGTGTTCTCTTGGGAAGCAGAGAGCATCAGGTCAGAAAACTCCTTCTCCTATAAACCATCCCAAAAGTCTCTCATATTGCAAAAATTGTAAGTAAAAGCCAGGCCAGTTAGATTATCTTTTGTTCTGCTTGTGAATTTTTCCTTTGCTGGAGGGAGGTTTATTCCTGTTTTCTGTAACTTTGAAACTAAGCCTAGAGGAAGTTCTGCTGTGTTTTTGAATCTTTTGTTACCCTGTAAAGTTATTTTCCATCCTGATTTTACAGAGGTGATTTTTACCTTTTTTTAAAATAAAATCCTTCTTTTAAGAACCTGACTGATTTCTCTATTGTCCTAAGACCCAGGGGTTTGGGTCTGTGATCGCTTTGTAACCAATTGGTTAGGATATTATTCTCAAGCCCCCCCAGGAAAGGGGGTGCAAGGGGTTGGGGGGATATTTTGTGGGAATAGGAACTCCAAGTGGTCCTTTCCCTGATTTTTTGTTAAATCACTTGCAGCGTACCCTCCAAGGGCAAAGAATTTGTGCCTTGGGGAAGTCTTAACCTAAGCTGGTAGAAATAAGCTTAGGGGGTCTTTCATGCGGGTCCCCACATCTGTACCCTAGAGTTCAGAGTGGGGAGGGAACCCTGACAGATACTATAACAAATGACTTACAATTTTTATAGCAAATAACAATGTAGGGTAATTAAACATAAAATGGTTTGTACTGAGAGAGCCACTTTCAGTACCATTCCTATCCTGTTTTACCATTGCAGGAGCAATGTGAAAAAGCAATTGACTCGTTAACTAGCAGGAGGATGCATAAGCTGAAAAATTTAGTAGAAATATAGCCCATATCTACTTTGTTTGCAGGCTAAAGGCAAAGACACAATTAACCCATGTGGCATAGGTCACCAGCATCACTACAGGAGGGATGGTCCAGCGTTAATAACAAGATGAAGCCTCAGCCGTACAATCTATGCTGCTACTCAGTGGAACTGCATAAGAAGAAAATATTACAAAGGAGAGCTTGCAAGTTACTTGATTGACTTTGTGTGTCTTGAAGGCATTACATATTAGGGTTATATTACATGCCTGTCTATGTGAATGACATTTACATTTGAAAACACTGCATTCAATTACAACAAACATGAAATATTAAGTTAGTGGAAAGGTTTTGTTCAAAGTTTGCAGGGATCTGTTTTAAATCTATAATTTGCTCTTTTGAAATAACTAGGCCACCCAGGAGCCCAAAGTTTATTATCAGAAATCCCTGTGCCAGGCTTGAAAGAGATTGAAAATGAATCCTTTTGAAACCCAGGCTTTTCATCAAAATCCATTCAGCTGGTGCGTGTACAACAGTTGTCTGACACTGAAGCCAAAAGCACGAAGCTGCACTGCAGTGGTTTTCAAGACACTATTGTGATCAGCTGAGCTGTGCATTGCCGCTTGAAAGGTGTCATGAAGAAGAAGACAATACAGAAGGTGTGGTGCAGCATTAAAATAGTTTAGAGCTTTTCCTTATTCTCAAGTGAGAACCTGAAGCACTTAAGAAAGCATAAAAATCTGAGTGCCTGGGAGGTAGGGAATGAAAACAGAGAGGTTTAGAAACCACTCAACTGACTTGACTTCAGTATAAACATTGTGAAGCTTAAAAATCAAACCCGTAGAAACCTTGTGTAACCTTTCTCATAGTCACATGGCTGAGCACAGACAAGCTTGGAAGTGATCAGTTCAACCACACAATGAAAGCAGTTTTGCAACGTTTGTGAAGCAGACGTCTTTGTAGCGTAGATTTTCTAGGGCTCTCACAGGCCCCCCTCCAAAGCCCATTGATGGCAACGGGAATCTGCCCACTGCCTTTAGTGAATTTTGGATTGAGCTCTAAGGTTCTTTGTAAACAGTAACATGACTGCTGCTTTTCCACATCAACCACCACATCAATAGCACAACTGCCATCAAGCTGAAATTCTAACTCAGGAGCAAAGAGTATTTTTTTTTTTTGAGGCTTTGCAAATATTAGCAACCTAAAGTTAAACCATTAAAACGCCATATAACCCTTACAAGAGGTGGGTTCCGTGTTCTTTGATACGCACAGAACCCTAGGAGACAAGGTCCGCTACTATCCTAGTATCCATGACCCTGTTTACACTGACCTGTGTTGCCCTGTGAGAAGGCTACCTAATTAAAATAAAGTATATTAACTAACCCTGCCAGCAACCACTGATGACTATATTTGATTATGCTACCAACCTAATGCACATACTTACGACAGGTGTGTATATCATGATGGCTGCACCTTCCGATGCTTATACCTGTTGCTACAAGAAATGAATGTACATACGTTCAGTTGTAACCACCACAGGTGTATGTGAATGATTGTACCTTCTGATATACACACCTCTGGCTAGTTGATCTTAATACCTGTACACTCATGAATATCTGAAATACTGCACATGCAAAACGGTTCATTCACACTAATTTAATTTCAGTTTAGTATGGCAGCTCGTTTTTGTTTTTTTAAAGGTACACACCACCCACCAAGAATGTGCTGATTCTTTTCTGCGCTGTTTGACTTTGTGCTCTCCACCCCACTGCTAGTTTCCCAGCATGGGCGGAAAGGGTCGAGAGGGACAGCGAGTGTGAGCTAGCTTGTACCAAAAGGAAATTCAGAGGAAAGGCGGCTTTGTAGTGGATGAGGAAATGGGGGTTGGGATTCATTCAAGTCCTGATCTGGGCCAGACTCTTGGCATCAGACACCCTCCAACCCCCCAGCACAGAGCTCCTGGCAACTCCTCCTTAATCCTTAGGAAACAAGGAATTCCCTAAGGATAAAAAAATGGAGATAAGCGCAGAGAGAATGGCAGAATATTCAACTCTTTATAGACTATGAGCCAAATTCTGATTTGAGTTACAGCCGATGCAGTCCCCGTGACTCCAGTAGGCTTGTTCAGACTATGAAATAGGGCAGAATTCGATCCTAAGAATTCAAGTTGACATTCACACTACCCAACAAAGCTATGGTTTCAGATTAAATGCAATAGCAAATATCTGTTAACAATTCTTATCACAGAACAAAGGTTATACAGAATTTATTAAAATCACAGAGCAGGGAGAAACTGAAAGTGTTTGTTAGTCACCACCAAAGACTTCTGTTATGTATTTTTTTTTAAACTTGACAGTGATGGCCCCTCAAAGCCATGATATGCTAATGATGAAGATAATCCTAAATCATTCACCCTCCAAGCTGGAGAGATTTTAATTAATTGCCGCTGTATTTTTTGAAACCTTTAAGTTCTATCCATTTCTCCCATATTTCTTTTTTTTGCAGTTACTACTGTGAGATAAGCAGAGCATTCTGGGGAAGAAAATAAATATGCCTCAGGTCAGCTGAGGTCCGTAAGGAGTTCCCCTTACCCTGTGTTTTTTCCCCACCCTCTCAAAATCAGGACTAACTTTATTCAGAATTGATAAACGAAGAGGAAGCCATTCTTGCTCTGAATGGGAGGCAAAGTGGTGCTGAGGGAAAGACAGGAAAGCGGAGGGTACCAAAAGCGATTACTGCAGTATGGAAAAACTGTTGGATTAATTCTTAAATGTTATGGGTTATGTTTCCAACCAATCCAGCATAACACATTGAGGTACCAAAACACTTATCAGAAGAGACAATGCCCTACAAAAGACTCAAAACTAGTAACGAGTAGCATTTTTGTGTTGAAGAAAACTCATAAGACCCCACTAAAATGTTGCAACTAGGAATTTTTAAATGCATAATTTAAGTATAGTATATAATTATACGTGGCTTTTATTACTTACCCTCTCTTGAAAATCTCTCTCATGATTCTTGGAATATATATATAAAAAAAATCGCTACAGTTTTTTAAGGAAGTGCCAAATTTCCTATTTTTGCTATATACTTCCTCTAAGTCCAAAACATTTTAACTGCTGTACAGTATGTACTTGTTTCAGTACAACGTGAGAACAAGTCAAGTCCTTGAAGGAGACAGGTAGGTGTTTTATGGTAAAAACACAGGAACCCTCCCCGCACACTAATTTTGTTTAACTTTATTGAGGAAAGGGGTTTTTTATTACGTTTTAGCCCATTTATTATGTCCTGCAGCATCCTGATGGGGACAGGAAGCAGGAGCTTTAGGAATACAAGTCTTCATTTCTACTCTTGGAGATCCCAGAGAGAGACATATTGCTATTTACAGCTTCCGAAAATATTTCACGGAGGTGGGAACGCTGCACACTCAGAGACTTTGTGCCTAATTCTCTTCTCACTTACATCATTATAAACTAGTATGAGATGAGACTCGGACCCTTTGTTTTCACCCAGTTTCTGACTGAATGAATGGCAATTATCTGTCAGTCAATAGAGTGGCAAGTTAAACTGATCCTGAAATACTGTGTGTAAAACAAAGCAGATAAAACTCCTGCATTTTGATTCTTCTTGAGTCCCTCATGCCCTCGTAAGGATCCTGAAGATCTGCTCATTTCTTCCCATTTCATACCAACCTTCATGGCCTAGCATTATCTCCACAATTTTCTGGGCAAGTAGAACTTGGCAGAGGTCCCTTCAGAGTTTGTCAGCCCCATTCAGTAAGTAGAGCCATTGCTCACTAGAGCCCATCTCCTTAGGGGCTGAATTAATCATCTTTGCCATGCTTCCAGTTCTTGCTGGCTCAAGGAATAAGAGACTGGAAATAATCAAATCCAGGTCTCCCAAATGGCAGTGCATTCCATTAGGTCACTGAGCAAACCCACAATTAAACTCAACTATTTGAGAGGAAGAGTGGTTAGAGAAAGCAGCTAAACCAAAAAATTAACCTAATTTATTTTAATGCACCGGTTGGATTACATTTATTTTTAGCAAGGCTGACTGCGGTGTAGCCTTCCATTGTGCCAACTGTCAATTTCCCCTGTTATTTTTGTGAGTTTTGCACCCAGCAACAGTGAAAGATCAGACACACTAACACAACAAAAGAGAAAATCTGCTTGTAAAATCATAAAAATTAGCAAGGGGATGCAAGGGCAAGTATATTGCCTGAAATCGCTTAACTCATTTTTAAAACATCATTAGATTGCAAGTTGACAGTAACCCTTTAGCCCCACCCCCAAATCATTCACACTTTTATTCCATAAGCTCAATGACTGTTTGCTTTTTCTTAAAAAAAAAAAATTAATTATAGTATATTGTAAACAACAGAATCAAAGGCATCATTTCAAGTGCTCCCTGAGCTCCTAGCATACAATGGTAATTAAAACATCTCTGTCAGGGTTCCACTGAAGTGACAACTCTCAATGAGACATGGAACTATAGCAGAGCTTCTTCGACTTCTTTGATAAGTTTGCCAAGTGTAATGAGGAGTGTTCTTGGCAAAAAGGACCCTAGCATGGCTAATGAAAAACTGCCATCATAAGCAGACAAAGTAGTTGTACAATCTTCTCGAGTTTAAATGCAGAAATGAGTAGCGTGCAGATACCATTTTATTGTACGGTTATTCATATTTTGACTTTTTCGTGATGTCGCCTCTTCCTCCCTTATACTTTCACAGTATCATAGAAATGAGTGAAATGGCTATAAGCCAACAATGACTTCAGTTATTTATAGGCCTGGAAACTAACAGCACAAACTATTCAAAAGAATGTTGATCTAAGATGAAAGTCCTATTTGTAAGAATGGAGTCATTGGGCTATTTTCAGGCATCCATTAAGACTGATCCAAAACATTTGTGAAACATCTTGCCAGGGACACTGATCTCAAGGCAGTTATGACAACAGAACTAAAGAAAGTTCCTTTTAAACCATGAAGCACAGACAATCCCTTTGAGGAATTATTTTAGCGTAGAGCCGTACAAAGGCATTGCCTTTGGGCTATAACGTTCTTCTGGATACATGGTACACTGTGCCTAAAACTTTATAGAACTCTCAAATTACAAAATACTTTAAAAACATCAACTGTAATGGGACTGCAATTCATGTGTTTTTTTCTGACTCAAAAAAAGAAACAAATAATTTCAATTCCCCCCCCAGTACATTGCGTAGATCTAAAATATTGTTAGAAAAAAGGCAAAAATAGATCTATGTGCAGCGATGGTGAATTATTCATTTGCAAATTCAATTATCTGAAGTTTTAGAAAACGTACTTCAGATTAAAACTATCTCATGCAATAATTGACGCTATGGAACATGAATGTTCCCAAACCATTGTAGCTTGTGATCCTGTTGGCACCAAGGAACCAAATATGGCTACACCTTTTGAACTTCTAGCTTTCCTGCACTACACCCTTGCAAGTAACACCAAGTATGGATTTTATGTTTCTAGTATGAAGACTTTTTATGATCTATGTGAACGGGTTATCACAAGTCGCAGCTGTTCATCTGAAGAAATGAGATATTAGCAACTCTTTTATAACCTGCTGTATTCTTTGAATGTATTAAAATAATTCCAAATTAGTTTTTCTTAAACAATTAAGACAATACATTTTTCATTCTGACTTGAAGACCATAGGGTCTACATAGTGTATTCTTGAGACAAACAACTTCCATTAATGTTCAATTGAACTTTATATGTGAGACTGAAGAACTATTTTTAAAAATACAACTACTGATTGATGGTCAAAGTAGAAAGACCATTAACAATCTATTAAGTAGCACAAGTACTGTGTTGTGTTCCAGCTATGTGAGCTCAATCAACATTTTGATGTAGCCTGATAATTATATATTATCATTGGGTAAAACTCTTAAGCCCCTTCCTTTTCAGCTTAAACCGATTTTTATTGAAAAATGCCTGGATTCTACAAAAAGTATTATTCAATTTTTTCCAATTTTCACCCTACTTTTGTATAATTCAAATATAAAAAATAACTTTTCATTAGGAAAATACAATAAATTGTATAAGCTATATGTATTATGATAATACATTAGTCTGTGTGTATATGCAAAGCTGCCTGTTGAAATAAGGCTATGTATCAGTCTAGACCAGTGGTTCCCAAACTTGTTCCGCCGCTTGTGCAGTGAAAGCCCCTGGCGGGCCGGGCCGGTTTGTTTACCTGCCATGTCCGCAGGTTTGGCCGATTGCAGCTCCCAGTGGCCGCGGTTCACTGCTCCAGGCCCATGGGAGCTGCTGGAAGCGGTGCGGGCCGAGGGACGTACTGGCCGCCCCTTCCAGCAGCTCCCATGCGCCTGGAGTAGCAAACCGCAGCCACTGGGAGCTGCGATCGGCCGAACCTGCGGATGTGGCAGGTAAACAAACCGGCCTGGCTCGCCAGGGGCTTTCCCTGCACAAGCGGTGGAACAAGTTTGGGAACCACTCGTCTAGAAGATACACACGATACACAAACAAGCAAGCACGCAAGCTCTGAAGTGCGGGCGCATCTGAATGTAGTGATTTATCTCACGCCCACCGCGTACACATTTCAAGCTGTTAGCAGATGCTGTTTAAAGATTTGACAAACTAAAATACGAAGAAACCAAAAATCTGTATCTGAATACGTTTCAGAACACAAGGAAGTATTCTAAAAAGGGTTAAAAAACAAGAACAGGAGAAAAGGATGAAGCTGAAGATATGCACTGCAAATGGTGTGGCCCAATTATTAAATGTAAGTATTTATAGGCTAATAGTTCTACGTCTACAGCAGTAAACTGTTTATTCAAATGAAAAGTTTTATTTGGGGATTAGAGATATTGTTTTCTTAAATTCAGAGGTGGCATTGTGTTTTGAGTTCTGTTTTAGTTCTTCAGCAAACCACGGCGAATTTCATTAATTAAAGCATTAATCTACTGAATGCTTTTTTCCTGTCTTTCCAGCCACCAAAATAAACCCAGATATTTACCCAGAAAAACTATTAATAGTTTTTTGGACTGATTTTCACCTGTTTTTGTTGTTGTGGTAATAAACACTGATAAATTCCCAGGAAAAATTAAATAAAATAAAAAACAAAAATCAAGGGTCCTATATATAATGGAATACTTAAACGATAATGTAGAAATATGCGGAAAATCCCTTCTCTTTGTGTCATATTACAACTATTCAATCAGGTGCACTGCTGTATTGCTCTACCAGCAGATGTCAGGGTGATTGAAGTCCCCCATGAGAACCAGGGCCTGTGATCTGGAAACTTCTGTTAGACGAGGCTTTCTTTGGACAACTACCTCATCCTCCTGGTCTATAGCAGACAGCCACCACAACATCACCCTTGTTGCTTTCGCCTCTAAACTTAACCCAAAGACTCTCAACAGGCTTTTCTCCAGTTTCATACTGCAGCTCCTAGCAATCATACTGCACTTTTACATACACTGCAATTCCTTCAACTTTTCTCCTCTGCCTGTCCTTCCTGAACAGTTTATACCCATCTATGACAGTGCTCCAGTCATGTGAGTTATCCCACGAAGTCTCTGTTATTCCAATCACATCATAATTCCTTGACTGTGCCAGAACTTCCAATTCGTCCTGTTTGTTTCCCAGGCTCCTTGCGTTCATGTACAGGCACCTGAGATATCTAGTCGATTGCCCCACTTTCTCAGTATGAATCAGGAGGCCTCCCCTGTTGCACCCTCCTCCTTGTGTTTCTTCCCGGTATCCCACTTACCTCAGGGCTTAGGTCACCATTCCCCAGCGAACCTCGTTTAAAGCCCTCCTCACTAGGTTAGCAAGCCTGTCTGCGAAGATACTCTTCCTTCACTTCATTAGGTGGGTCCCATCTCTTCCTAGCAATCCTTCTTCCTGGAACAACATCGCATGGTTGAAGAATCCAAAGCCCTCTCTTCGACACCACCTGTATAACCACGCATTTACCGCAACAATTCGATGGTCCCTACCTGGGTCTTTTCCTTCAACAGGGAGGATGGACAAGAACACGACTTGCATCTCAAACTCCTTTATCCTTCTTCCCAGAGCCACGTAGTCTGCAGTGACCCGCTCAAGGTCATTCTTAGCAGCATCATTGTTGCCCACGTGGAGAAGTAGGAAGGGGTAGCGGTCCCAGGGCTTGATCAGCCTCGGCAGACACTCCGTCACATCCTGAATTCTAGCTCCAGGCAAGCAGCAAATTTCTCGAATTTCCCGGTCGGGACAGCAGATGGATGACTCCGTCCCCCTTAGGAGGAAGTCCCCGACCACCACCACTTGTCTCCTCCTCTTGGGAGTGGTGGTCATGGAAACCCCTTCCCTCGGACAATGCATCCCATGCCTTCCAGTCGATGGGGTCTCCCTCTGATCCTTTCCCTCAGATAACTCTTCCAAACCATTTTCTGCCGTAGTACTCATGCAGAGAGTCTGAAAACGGTTTCTTACCTCTATCTGCACTGGGGTTATCTGGGTTCTCCTCTTTCTTCTTCTGGAGGTCACATGCTGCCAATATTCTTCCCCATTCCGCACTGCCCTCTCTGATTCTTCAGCATGCTGTGCCTGCAGTACCAAACGCTGACTTCTATCCAGAAAATCTTCCTTTCCTCTGATGCAATGCAGCATTGATACTTGGGTCTCTAGTCCTTTAACCTTCTCTTCCACTATGGAGACCAGCTTGCACTTCGTACAGACGAAGTTGCATCTATCCTCTGATATATCTATATCTATTCTCTGATAGAGAAAGACAAACATGGCATAGCCTGTGCAGGTCACAACAGCTGATTGCTCCCTATGCATAATGTCTTCCTTCTAACAGCCTCTTCAGATGTTGTATTTACCACTCACAAAGCCTGAAAGGCAAAACAACTCTGTGGAAACTCCTCGCAGGCAAACTCCCTCTATTTGCCTCCCTCTATTCTGCCATTCCATGTCCATGTACCTAAACCAGTGACACGCACATCATATCATCTGGGGGAGAAGGGAATGCAGAATATGACAGTGGTACCATATGTTGACTGTGGCCCAATATGTCAAACCTGGGAACACAGACACCTAAATAAAACTGGCCTGGTTTTCAAAAGTTGCTGATCAACCCTGGCTCCCCTATAAGTCAATAACTGTATACACACCAGGCTTAAATCAAAGTGGTAACAACTTAAAGATTTCAGAGTAACAGCCGTGTTAGTCTGTATTCGCAAAAAGAAAAGGAGTTCTTGTGGCACCTTAGAGACTAACCAATTTATCTGAGCATAAGCTTTCGTGAGCTACATCCGATGAAGTGAGCTGTAGCTTACGAAAGCTTATGCTCAAATAAATTGGTTAGCTTAAAGGTGTGATTTTATACCAATTAATTAAAAACTAATACAACTGTGTGTGGACATTCCTGCCTTTTTAAACCTGGTTTGTAGCAGTTTAGTATGCCTTGGTGAATGTACAGATGCAAGCTAATCTGATATAAGGGCCCATGCACAAGAAGTTGCACCAGTTTAACTAACCCCATTTAAATTAATTTGGTGCAAATTTTGTGTGAAGACCCTCCCTTAGGAGGTGCACAAGAGTGAGGGCTCTCCTTCCGGGGACCTTGATGTCTTCAAAATGACATGCATTGCCCTGCTTTCCTATGGATATCTTGACATGCATGAGGGGAAACCTACTCCTTGAGACCTTAGGTGGTGCATACTGAAACAGGGCTCCACCCAAGCAAATTCAGCAGCCATTTGACAAGTTTGTAGTCTTTTCTGGCTTTGTAATCTGTAATTTATAAACTAGAAGATGCATGCCTCCACAACCTCACAGATTTTGGGATAATTCCTGGAGGAGTAGTTGGAGAGCCCCCAACTACTGCAAGCCTTAGGAGACCAGTTAGCCTCCAACAAGCTAAAATGGATGATTAGACACATGAGCATGTGCAATCTTATCAGTCTCCCAGTGCCCCTATTTAGGCTTCTAAGGGGATTGCTGGGCCTAATAAAGCTCCCAAGCACGTTGAGTGATGAAGAGGTATTTAATTTCCTTAAGTCTGAAACAGCATGAATAACAAAGATCAGCACATGCTGCAAAGCTCATCCTTTCCCCAGGCATTTGAAATCAATGGAAAATGATAAGGGTGGGGAATTGATAGAGGGTAAGCTTTTGTGTTGGTTTGCTGGTACTGGATTATATTTAATTGTACTGCTGCAGTGTAGTTACACCTGGATAATAATTTTGTTGTATTTCTTAAAATATGTCAAGGGCACCTAGAGTGTATGGACGGGACCATTTTTAGTATGCACAAGTCTAAATAAATATTAAAACTTCTGGTGTGTGTGGGGGAAGGATAGAATTTGATGGGGTTGTAAGGATCATGAAGATGGGGGAACCTCCTAAAGTTTGCAAGAATAGTGGAGGGATAGCTCAGTGGTTTGAGCATTGGCCTGCTAAACCCAGGTTTGTGAGTTCAATCCTTGAGGGGGCCATTTTGGGATCTGGGGCAAAAATTGCAGATTGGTCCTGCTTTGAGCAGGGGGTTGAACTAGATGATCACCTGAGGTCCCTTCCAACCCTGATTTTCTATGAATGTCCCCCATTCTGCTGCCCCCCATGTCCCTTTTTATATTCCCTCTGCTCTGCTGGAATCCTCAATGCCTCCAAGCCCTTGCCAGCTGCTCTCCTCCCCTAACACACCTCATACAGAACCACTAAGAGCCAGGGGAAATGAGCATTTTAGGAAGCTGTGCAGGAGAAGAGAACTAAGGCTAGCAGGGAACTGGAGAGGGAGAGAGAGACACATCATAGAAGGGAGTCATACTTTACCTATTTCCCATTGAGTAGATTAACCTAGTTAATCTGATTTTGTGTCTCATTTTGTTCTAAAGCTAGAAAGTTATGCAATTTTGATTTTGATAAAGAATGCCTACCAGTAACACAGACTCCATCACTCAAGAATTAAATGTTCTAGTTTCGTCACTATATTATTTTGTTTTACAAAAAAAGAACAAGGAATTGAGAATCTACAATTTTTGTTACTATTGTAAAGACGTACTCTATTCTTTTTGCTGGCATATTTAAATACATAAGATTCCTCAATAAAAATTGGTTACTGTGGAGACTACTTTCCTTTAAAGTGGGTTAATTAACAAACAGGTTGTCTTAACTTCAGTTTTGGTGAAAAATATTCTTCTCCCATTGGTAAGCCTCCCTAAATGACTTGAGTTATCTACTGAAAGTTAAGAAGGGCTAGACTTCCTTTTACATTTTAGTTAAACAAATGAAAGAACAGCTCTCCAGCCATCATTTGACACCTACATTTGTCAGCCAATGATCCACAGCAATTTGCCTACTGAAAAAGTTATTACATTTTCAAATTTGATTGTAATCAAATAGTCTTTGGTACTGTGCACTGGATTTCAGCTAACAGAATCTTCCTTTTCTTCTACCACTTGGCAACAAGTGAACTCTCGTGAACATCCCTATTTGAAGGGTGCCATAATTCAGAAGCCCCATGTCCAGTTCACTTTAAATCTGATTAAAAAAAAACAAAAAACGAAAAAAAACCCAACCACCCTGTATCTTGATCCCAGACTTACTGCTATAAACTTTGAGAGCGATATAAGTATTTGTGGGGATTTCAGAGAGGGGCCAAAATCAAGCTTATAATGGAAACTCAATTATAACTGGCCACTTTTATAATAAATGTTAAAATAAAAAGTATCTGTTTGAAAGAAAATGTGATGTTGATACAACCGCTGTAACTTTTTCCAAAGCCTAACTTGTTTTACAATCTTAAAAATTTCACCTTCACATAGACACAGCTATTGCATTGTCTCAATCCTATTCAGAAATGATGCTAATCATTTACAACTGGATTTACTTTAGTCTACACATGAAGATGATATATGAAAACAAGATACTATTAACTGCGCTCAGTTCCTTGCTTTCAGTTTTAAAAGAAAAATAAGTGAAAAATAAGGAAAATGTGGAGTGAAACTGAGGCATACCAAAAAAGTTTCATTTTATCGGTGTTCGAACAAAACTACTTTGTTTAAATAATTGCTAACAAAAATCCATTAATTTTAAACTGTCAGTTTTTAAATGAACCTGGGGGTTAAGATACAAACAAATAGCGAACACCACTGAATTTGCATTGATTCAAGATGGTACACATGAAAACTGATTTTCAAAATAAAGGAGAACTTTAAGGCTACCAGCACAACCATTTAATTATTTTTATTAGCTATGAATGCTGTCCGCAAAATAATTTAAGATTTAATTATTCCAGTTACAAACATTTGTAAAAACAGAATTATGAAAATTTACAATGTGTAATCTACATAGTCATACTACAGAAGAGTCCTGCTACAGACAGTTAATAGAAATGTGACATTTTCATTGAAAAACTCAAGCTTAAAATGAACCTCTACTAAGAAACTGGAAATTTCAACATTTGCCACAAATGCTAACTGAGGTTTACTAATGTGCTTGTCATTTCCAAAACAAGGGTGGGTCAATTATTTATTTATTTCTAAGATAAAAAGTCTGTTTGGAGAGCTTCATCTTGGTCCCCACTTAATATCTTTTACACCATGAAACTGTCTTTTCAAAGCATGACTGTCTGCCCATTCTGAATTTAAATAGGAGTCGTCATCATTTTCTTCTAATTTCTGCAAATAAAATTGTTTCAAATAAAATTAACAAAGAAGCTTTTATGAAATAACTGAAAAGAGATTTAGTTATATTTGCTTCACTCTATTTGTTGTGCCATGTAACACAGTAGAATCACTTGTTACCTTGAGTTCCTCCTGCTTCCTGTGATAATACAGCATCATCTGTTTTTGCTCTTCATTACTTATCACAGGTTCACGTGATGGGGCACCTTGTCCTTTCTGAAAGTAAATTGATAAAATTTATTCATGATGGTACGTTCAGTACAAAAAAATAAGTACACAAGAAGCTTAAGGTGCTAAACAAATATTTCCTCAAACAGTAAGTCGTCAAGTTTCATGGCTTTCTATAAGACAGAAGAATCAACATTAAGGTTTAATTTAACTGAGAAATATTCCTCCACTTTTGGGCCCAATCAGTTATATTAAAGTCAAGGGAGTTGTGAGCTTGATGATGTGGCCTCTGTCTATTTTATTTATGAACTTAAAAATATTGAAATTTCTACTATAAAAGTAATTAACAAAATGTTTCAGAAAGCTTTAGCTTGTACTCACTGACGTCAATGGCAAAGTTGTCATTGGCTTTAATGGTGCAATTCTTAAGGTTACAAAACAAACCCAATAATAAAACATTTTTTAAAATGTCTTGTTTAAATTCTATTTTTCCACAATTCTAAGATTCTCAAAGATGTCTCACTATTGTCCTCATATGCATAACAATCTTAGTATCTAAATTTGTGAAGCACATGATGTGCTTTTCCCCCCAATTATGTTGAATTTTAAATTCAAAGAACAGTTTTATCCATGTTCAACCAGTTTGTCTATGTACACTGTATTCATGACACAAACAGTTTAATCTATGAGAAGCAATTAAAATTTACATTTTAACAGAAGTATACTTAGATTTCATCTTTAATCTTGGATACTAAGGATGGTACAAATGCTAGTGTAACATGTATGTATGAAATTAAATAGTATTGATAAATATCTCTGCACATCCCAGAAACAGGCCTACATAACAAATGATAAAATAGGCTACTTCAATGACAGCAGATGACTGCTCAGCACTTTCAAAAGACAGGTTGCTTACTAAAGTGCCTAAATATGGCTTTGTGCGCCTAAATTTAGGTACTTATTTTTGAAAATCTTGGCCCAGGATGTTAAAGTGTAGAATACTTAAGGTATAATATCCACAAATATGACCAGAAATCTGGGTTTGTTCCTCATTGGAATGAAACCAAGTTGACAAAATTTCTTGGTGAATCAAAAATTTCATTTAGGAAACACCAAAACATGGCGTTTCCAAAACCAAATATATGAAATTGACATTCTACTCAGTTTCACTGTGCTGCTGTTCCTAGCGGTTTGCGGTTCTGGGGCTGGCAGCTCCACTATGCAGACTGTTCCAGGGCAAGGAATGTGACTGCGATATGCACACTGAACAGATCACAGTCTTCAAAAGGGAGATCCCTTATCTTCATCTGGACTTCTTTTGGTAGTCCTGAAGACTGGAGCCATGAAGCCCTGCACATGGCAATGGAAGTGGCTACTCAGAGTTCTGCCAGATTATAAGCAGTTAATGCAACCTATACTGATGTTCAAGCTACGAACTGTCCTTCAGACAATAAATTTCAGTTCCTCCCTATGTTCTTGAGGGAGTTTCTCTATAAATTGTGTTACCTTTTCCAAATTAAGGTAACCAGATTTTGACAGAAGCTCCTGGTAATTTGAGATGCACATCTACAGACTTGATAATGAATAAATCATTTTGCCAAATAAATTTAGCTTTTTGGGATCTTTGTTTTCCATCATCATCTTTGTGGGTCTCTGCTGATGTCACTCCCAGTGATCCAGGATCTGGGTATGTGTAAAAATCATTTAGATCTCTTGGAGCTGACTTGAGCTACCCTATTCTGGTGATCTTGAGCTCCCCCACTACTGGAGCTGAAGAGCTGATTCGTACTGTAGTAGTACTACTAAACAATGAAGCAAAAGATGTTCTATTGGCTGAGAAGAGCAATGGTGACTCATGTTGTGTAGTCACTGCAAGATCACTTGGTACTGAGAAGAACTTCAGTACCAAGAAAGCGGCAAACAGTCTTGTGGCACCTTATAGACTAACAGACGTATTGGAGCATAAGCTTTCGTGGGTGAATACCCACTTCGTCGGATGCATGTAGTGGAAATTTCCAGGAGGCAGGTATAAATATGCAAGCAAGAATCAGGCTAGGGATAAAGAGGTTAGTTCAATCAGGGAGAATGAGGCCCTCTTCTAGCGGCTGAGGTGTGAACACCAAGGGAGGAGAAACTGCTTTTGTAGTTGGCTAGCCATTAACAGTCTTTGTTTAACCCTGAGTGGTGGGGGAACTGTTAGTCTGAGCTCAGGATTAAACAAAGACTGTGAATGGCTAGCCAACTACAAAAGCAGTTTCTCCTCCCTTGGTGTTCACACCTCAGCTGCTAGAAGAGGGCCTCATCCTCCCTGACTGAACTAACCTCGTTATCCCTAGCCCGATTCTTGCTCGCATATTTATACCTGCCTCTGGAAATTTCCACTACATGCATCCGACGAAGTGGGTATTCACCCACGAAAGCTTATGCTCCAATACGTCTGTTAGTCTATAAGGTTCCACAAGACTCTTTGACGCTTTTACAGATCCAGACTAACATGGCTACCCCTCTGATACTTAGTACCAAGAAAGCTGGTACCAGGAGCATATGCACCACAGGGGTCAGCTCCTCAGTCATGGTGCCGGGACCACATGTGCCAATACTCATACAGTTTGGTACTGAGAAGTTGGTACCAAGTGAACTGTGGACAGCTGTATCAGAGGGTACCACGTGCACTTCGTTACCAGGTTTTGCTAAGACATCTAAGGACTCAACCTGGGCTGTAAAGTGCCTTTAGGGTGAGTGACCTGAAAAGATCTTTGCCTCACTTTACTAGGCCCTGGGAAAGGTGACCTAGGCCTGTGCTCACTGTGGGAACAATGTTCCTGCCTATGCCTTTCACATGACTGGGTGGAGGAGGAGGACTTAGCTGACAGTCTTGGTCATTGAAGGGTTTGATCTCTTTGAAGCGAGGTTGGAGTAGAGCCACAGCTCAGAGGATCGTTATCTGAGGAAGAATGTTCAAGCCCTTTTTTCTCTGTTTCTGAGGAAGCTCTCACTGAGTACTCTGGAAGAGTTTAAGACAGGCCTCTCTCACCTCGTGTGTCCTCTTGGTGAAGAAGCAACACACTGAGCATCTATTAGGGATGATGTGCCCCTCACCAAGACAAAAAAGGCAGCCTGAGTGGCTGTCATTGAGCAGAAAAGCCTCATCAAAGGAGAGGCAAGTTTTGAACCCTCTGGGCTTTGTTTCAGCCATAATCCTAGCTACATCCTGGTACTAGGGAAGTCCCTAGCACAAATAAAGTTTCACTTAAAAAAAAAAAAAGAAAAAAGAAAAAAAGAGGGCCAATGGGTATAAAAAGAGGAAAAATTCAGCTTACCACATTACCTACCTTCACACCCACCCACCCACCCACACCCACAGAGACTAGGAAAATCACACAACAGACAAGGAAGCAGACACTCCAGGGGTTCTGTCTAGCAGCCACAGTCAGTAAGAAGGAATGGAGGAATGGTTGGGCACACTCCATCCTTTATGACTTCAGCTGTGAGCGGATGCGGTGAGGGCATCCAAGGTGCAGATGCAACCCCAACGGACACTTGTGGCCAAAAGAATCTGATCTTGCACATAGGATGCACATGTATCAGAAAGAGAATCCATGAGGACAATCACTTGAAGAACAAATGTTCTGTCTCAACTTCCATCAAATGGCATTTTTATTTAATTTTTAGTCTAATGCAAACCTTAATATCTGCAATTTTTGGTTGTTCTTTCAAAAGTATATTCTGGGGGTATGGGCAGGATTTCACTGCTGACTAAAGGAATTAATAAAAACAGAAGACTTACAGTATTTGAAGCCTTTAAGTCAGTCTTGGTTTTATAACCTTGAGAGACCCAAGCTGAAATTAACCAGCTTCATTTTCTAAATCAATTAGAAATTCTCTGCTGTAAAAAAAGTCAGCACTGAATCATAAGTAGAGATTGACAGTAATACTCACTTTCTGTAGCTTGACAATGATTTTAGTTTTTTCATTTTTGCCCACAAAGTCTGAAAGTTTGTTTGTTCTTTTTAACTCCTTTGCTGCCCACCACAATTGTGCTTCAGACTCTTCAATAACCTCAAGTCCAGCCTGTGACAATTATAATTTGCAAGAAAAAATACAACACTAGTAATTTTTGCAGAAACAGAGTCTTGCAGCAACCTTCCATAGTCAGTTTATAAGATGATTCCTCTGGGAGTAACAACAACAAGCTCAGTTAACATTTAAAATTCCCTTGGTTTTACCCTCTATCCTTATTAAAAAAGGGTTACCGCTATATCTTTCTTCCTCTGATCTTAATCTGTATTGTCTTGGTCCCTCCAATACAGTATTATTCTCCTCAATTCTGACTCCAGTTTTATCACTCTAAATGTTTAATTCTCACAGGTGGTGTTATAAAGATACCAGCTATTTCAAGTGGACAACCAAATAAAACTACATGAACTCACATTAGTATGGTGCACTTTAACTGAATATATGTTTGTTCATCTTATTTTTAAATTAATTTATTGACACTTCATGTATTTTTAAAAACCATTAGAGACAAAAATATTTAGAAACCAACAAGAAATCAGAATATGTACAAGAAATCAAATAATTACTGTCACATAAAAATGAAGAATTTCTCCTTCCTTTCCTAGGAGAGCATAAATTGAACCCAATCACTGTATGTAACCCAAATATGTTACTACATACATGAGTTCCGGACAAGTCTTCTTTATCTTCAAACTCCATTCTAATTGGATCATGTGGCGGCAATCCCATCGGATAAACAATCATTACAGCTCCACGGAGCTGGTCCAGTGCATCTTTCACCATCTCCATATTAACACATACATTAGCTTGAACTTGTTTCTGAGATACAGACAGGAGCCATTGTTAAAATTTAAAAAAGTAATTAAGTTAGGAGGAAAGCATCTGTTTTGCAATCAGTTCACAATGTTAAACAGTGTGATATTTAAATGAAGCCAACTGGCTAAACAGATATTTATGTCAGAGCAAATCACTCTCAGTTCTCTTTATCCTGATTCATAAAACAGCTGCATATAGCAGTAAACTTTTGTCTTGTTATTCTATTTGCTTTTATTGGCAAAGGAATGAAATCTCAAATATCCATTAAATGCCTGCTACACAACTTAATAAAATTTGTGCTGTAGGTGTCTATTGAACACAGGCATTCAAATAAGCGTGCCGATGACTGCACAAACTGGAGGGGGAAATTTCTTATTTTGACTATTTGTGATTCATGGACAAAAGTTAAAAAGTAGTAAAAGTCAAATGAGGGTTAGAGAAGGGGTCGTATAGACCTGAGACTTCAGATAAAAGAGCACCTGCAAATGAAAGTCAAGAATGAGCAAAACACAAATGGGATCTGCTCTTAAGGCAATGCTTAGCACTCTGAGCAGCTCATACGGAGATCTGTAGCAGCACAGACACTTAATTGCTGTATGACCTGAACAGAGAGACAAGGTAGATGAGATAATATCTTTTATTGGACCAACTTCTGTTGGTGCCCTGAAGAAGAGCTCTGTGTAAGCTCGTCTCTCTCACCAACAGAAGTTAGTTAAGTAAAAGATATTACCTCATCCACCTTGTCTTTCTAATATCCTGGGACTGTCACAGCTCCAACACTGCACAGATTAGAAGAAACAAGAAGCAGCTGAAACAAACTTTTATATTTCACTAATGAATTTTGCCTCGCCAAAGTTTTCAATACAGGGAGTTATAAAAAGGAGACTAAAAGAATGATGCCTCCTTGTGGCCGTTACTAGCCTCATTAGCTGGGAAGTACAATATATTGCTCCCCACCCAATCTGTAAGATCAAACTTGGCAAGAAAAGTAGTGTGTGTGTTCATTCTCATCATTATGGACTGATAATTTGAAAACAAATTAACCTCCAAACCCAAGTAAATTGACCATATTTTAAGGCTCTTAACTATAAATAATGTATATACAAATAAAAAACATGTTTTCACCTTTCATCCAAAAGCAACCCAAGGCACTTCACAAAAATACAATATATGAATAATTTCAATCCACTACTTACATGCAGCATCCTCCATGGTGAAACACAGCAATGCTATGTAATAGTTATGGTCAGGAAATTAAAATACAGTCTCTAGCTGCAAATTTCATGCAGGCATTCCTCTAGAGCAGAGACCAAATCTGCAGGATTCAATTTAGCAAGGGACACAGAATTGCATCTCAGCACTATACTAATAATCTACCTCATACTTAGAAATCATATTGCCAAGAGGCCTCATATATATGAGCTGCTGAGATGTCCAGCACGACCAGAATGGCCAAACAGCAGTAAACTAAAATGAGGAGATCATAATTCATGGCTCTCGTAAGCACGGTCACTACAAGGGGATTGCTGAACCCAAACTGGAATGCATGTAAGCTGTCAGTAGTGCTTAAACCTTGTACAGAATGGTCACTGTTTTTCAAATCACATCATGGAAAATGGGGAGGTAGGAGACTGGACAACAACTGGCAAAAACCTACTATCAAGTGGCAAATCCTTGAGGACAAGATCTGCATGTTTGAAAATGGTCAACATCCTTACTAAGTGGAACACTGATAATCCCTGTCAGCGATGACATTATAGCTACATCACCTGCTTTAACCAACCAAAATGAATCAGAGCCAAGTGATGCAGATGTGGAACCCAAAACACTAGAGACATCAAAATAAGAAAATGAACTGAACATGATAGGAAGTCAGGAACCCCTGACTCTCTTAGTCATAGACTCCGAGACCAATTCTGAGTTCTAGTTTAATACTACAAATAAAAAAGTTACATCAACAAGCTGAAGGAACAAACAGGGAGAGGGATGGGTGAAGAGTCAATCATGATTAATCAAACTGCTCACTAACAAATATTTCAGCTGGAAGGTACCTGGCAATGTCCATGGACAAGGATAAACTATTTCTCTGCCTAAGTCAGTGCAATAGTGTGCCTTCATAATGTCTTCTGTGCAATGACTATCAGGTTACAGACGGCTCTCCAGCCATCTTCTCTCCAATCTGTGCCAAAAATCCTATAGGTTCCTGAGAAATCATTATGGCATCTGGGAACACGACGCAAAGAGTATACAGTAAGCAAGTTGCAAGCATGCTCCAGCACAGTGGTCACCAACCAGTCGATCCTAGAGGCTCTTCCGGTTGATCCTAAAGGCTCTTCAGGTCGATCGCGGTCTCCGGTGGCACAGCGTGGCTGTCACTAAGGTGTGTGTGCCAGGGGTCTCCCTCTGCACGCTGCTCCTGCCTGCAAGCACCGTCCTCACAGCTCCCATTGGCCGGGACAACTGTGGGGGCGGTGCTTGCCGAGAGGGACAGCACGCAGAGCCATGTGCCCCCCAGGGGTCCATTGGCCCCTTCCGGGAGTGGCAGCCACGCTCTGCCACCTCCGACGGCTCCCGGTTGGCAAGTGCTGCCCGGCAGGAGGCCACACCCCAACCCCCAGCCCTGAGCTCCCTCCTGGAGCCAGCACCCTATATCCCCTCTTGCACCCCATAACCCGTCCTGCACCCCATGCCCCCTGCCAGATCCAGCACCCCCCTCCTGAACTCCAACACACTGCCTCAGCCCGGAGTCCCCTACTGTACCCAAACTCCCTCCTAGAGCTTGCAGCACTCACGCCCTCCTGCACCCTAACCCCCTGCCCCAGGCTCAGCCCAGAGCCCCCTCCCACACTGCAAACCCCTCAGCCCCAGCCCAGAGCCTGCACCCCCACCCAAACCCCAATCCCCTACCCCAGCCCAGTGGAAGTGAGTAAGGGCGGGGAAGAGTGAGCGACGGGGGGGGGGGGGGGGTCGCCACTATAATGCCACTATAGGTGTAGAATAGCCCCCAACCTAAAAAATTAGCATGTTCATTTTAAATCTAATGGGACTAAAAAACAGTAATATAAATCCCCATTGTTTGCAACATTTCTCTGTCAACTTATGTACTTTAGAGGAATTTCAAAGAGCCATGGTTTATAAGGAAAAGTATATGAATAAAAAGTCATTACTGCATTTGTGCTTCTATGTCATAAACAAGTAGTGTGTCAACATAAAATATACAGCTATTCTTAAAGTGGAATTGAATAATTTAGGCTTCAATCCTGCAAAGACATATGCACATGCCTAATTCCATTGAATTCAATGTAACTACACGTGGTTAAATTAAAGCATGTGGATAAGCTTTGGAAGGATCGGGGCTTAAATCATCTAGGCTATGAAAAAGTGATAACAAGACTGGAAGGAACCCCTGGGTCATCGAGTCTAGTCCCCTGTTATTGCAGACCACCTCATTTCAATTACTGTAAAATACTGATTGCTCATTAATATAGTGTGCTGTAGTTTTACATATAATTGAGTAAATATTAATCTACAAATTTCTGAATGTAGTTAATTTTTCCACTAGAAAACCTGACAAGCATTCACTCAAAGAATGTATCAATAACAAATAAAAAATGAAGAGCATGTGAGTGGAATGAAATGTGGTTTAATTATTTAATGCAAAATTTGTGATGCCAGCATTCACTCAGAGTTTAATATCTGATTCTGCAACTCACTGAAAAAATCTTGCCACAAGTCATTAAGAAAATGATGAATAGGTGTTTCACAGTTTTTATCAGACTATTCAAATTATTTTACATTGCTACTTGAAATTACTGTCCTTTGCACTCAAGTGAAAAATTAATCTGTTATTTTTGAAAAACAGGAGAGCTATGTAGCATCCATAACACTGTTGAAAGATTCAGCGTCACTTTAAAATCTTACCTTAGATATTTGTGCTTTAGCTTCCTCTACTGTCTTTTTTAAAACTTCTTTCATTTTTTCATTTGGAGCTTAAAAACAATAGATGCATCTTTAATAAAATACATTAATATTTCTTGCTATAAAAATCTGCCTACATATGCCATATATAATCTACTGTAAGCAAGTTAATTTAAACACTACTAAATCACAAACCCAGAAGGCATGCTACTTAGTTTCACTATTTATAAGTCTACAAATTCATAATCAAGTTTCTTGATTGTACTCTAAACAAGAAACAAAAACTATTTTACAATCGAGGGTAAGATTTATGACATGCACCCAGAAGGTCACTTTGATTGGGCTTTGCCTTTTAAATGGTCTTGTTATACTGAAACATATAAAGCTTGACTCTCCTGTATTAGCTCTGGCTCATATTGTATATATTATTTTCTTCATTCTATACTGTGAAAAAATTCTGAGCTACGCTTTTATGGGAACTAGAGCTTTGAATTTCTTGACCTTTAATGTAAAATGTGGTTACATGAACGTAACTTTAAAAAATAGAAAAAGAAGAAAATAAAATTAAAAACAAAAGGGTCATTGCTCCTTCCTTCTGCTAAAGGTCATTTATGGTGTGGGGCACAGAAACTGAGAACAAGGAAACTGTCTCTTCTGTGATCTCAATGATTACACTGCTGGCACCGTGGCAGTGAGAACAAGGAGGAAGCTGCCTGATTTCAACGGAGAGAGATGAGGGAAAAGGAGAGAAAAGAAACAGAGGGGGAAACCTATGTTAAATAAGGCCTAAGGCCATCTTATGACAGAGGAGAAAAAGAAATCTTAACTAACTACCCATTCACTAAATGAGGCTGGGGTCCTGTGGAAAAAATAGTATGTGGTCATGTTATTAATAACTATATCTAGGGGCTGAATAATGGTTGCACAGGCAACCTTAATTCTGAAATTTCCTAATTTCTGAGTACTTGACTTTGCAACAAGAAAAGGAGTACTTGTGGCACCTTAGAGACTATAAATTGGTTAGTCTCTAAGGTGCCACAAGTACTCCTTTTCTTTTTGCGGATACAGACTAACACGGCTGTTACTCTGAAACCTGACTTTGCAACCTTATTGTTCTTTTAACACATTTTTTTTTATGTAATCTAAAATACATGTTGAGGAAAAGCAGTATAGTGTTATTCACTCTTGAATAATTAATATCAACATTAAGTCAAGTCTAAATCCAAGACTGATGTGGCAAGTCTCATTTCTTGTGAGATTGCAGCCAAGCAAGCAGTTTCTATGAGTTTAATTGCTGCTCAATACTACTAGAACTGCCTTTAAAAAAATCTCCTTTTATAAATAACTTTATACTTATGTACTTTACAGGAAATGGACTGGCTGACAGATATTCCAATTGGGATAATTTTAACTATACACTTACATCTACTTGATTTCTCGTTTAAGAGTTCTGAGATTAAATTAGAGGTTTGTTGTTATGAAATTCAACAGCATTTAGTCAAAATATCAAATAATTTTAAATTCCTCATACAGCTATATCTTAGTTATGCTCATACAGAGATATGCATGTTTAAGATGCATTTACCATGTCCATTTCTTCGTCCAATTTCATCCTTTTTAAAGACACTTCCACCACTTGGTACACATTTATCTGCCCATTCATCCTTTAATTTCAAATCTTCAATCTGTTCATCTGTCAGTCCTTGCATATTAGGAGGCAAGAAGACACCATGTTCTGCCAGCTCCTCCATTTCTTAAAAAACAAGGTCAGAGTTTAGAAGCAGAAAACAATGTTACGTCAAAGGCACTTATTTGAACAGGCTAAGTTTCTGCTTTTAAAGAGCTGCAAAGAGGAACTTTTGTAAGCACGTGTACACTAGTGCCACCTGCTGTTTTACTGCCACCACCTTTTTCTAGCGATAATTCCTAACTCTCCTTTGTTTAATTTCACTTTTGACTAAACGAACAAATTTGAAAAACGGCACAACTATACTTTATTATGATATACAGTTTCATAATAATTTTTTAAAAATCTGATGTGGGAAAAGAACCTAAAACACCAAAGTATTGAAATTTGGCTTTGCCAACTTTTAGACTTCATGCTTCTGGAAAATGTAGTTACATTAGGATATCCTGATTTTTATACTGAAATGCTGTCTCTACGTTAAGGCAGGCCTGAGAGGTTTTAAGAACTGTTTTAATGACTGTAAAGTAACACGAGGCATCAAAATAGTATACGTTAAAATAAAGAAATGGGTTTTAACCCTACTTTGAAATACGCAAAAAGCAACACAGAACCCATGAGTGACAACAGAATTATGCCAGCTAAGAGAAATGCATACAAATGGGTACAAGTGCTGATCCAGAAGCTAGATGTGAGGACAGCACATGGCTGCTGTTTCCTACTCATTCAGGAGCACTGGTGGCAAAGATAAATGGAGGCTGCTTGTTCCTCTGGCCTCGCTAAAGTATCATCATCAGCGACTACCATGAGGGTCCCTTTCCATGGTTAATTTTTGAGCTGCCTGAAAAATATAAATCCCTTTCTATGAAAAATATTTAAAACAAAACAAAACATTGCCCTGAATCAGGATGAAACATCAAAAATGCAAAAAAATTTCCAGGATAGGTTTAAATTTCATTTCAGGGGAGCCAGGGAGTTCAGCCCTCCCTACAAGCTCTGGGGTCAAAGAAGCTGCCTCTCCAGCTCCCAAAGCTACGGGGGGAAACAGAGCCCCTCATTTTGATTTTCAGCAAAACCAACATTTTCCTGCCAAAAATTTCATTTTTACAAAAGCATATTTTTTTGTTCAAAAATTTTAATCGGAATGATTTTCCCTCAGCTCTACTCTGTTCCCAGTTCTGCCACTGGCTTCCGGTATGACCCTGGCCAACTTATTTACTCTCTCTGCGCCTCAGTTCCCCAACTGTGACATGAGCATAGCAGTACTTGCCTACTACACATGAATAGCTATGAGGCTTTCAGATGTGGTTATGGGGCTACGTAAGTACAAGAGATAGAATTCCCTGGTCGCTTGTGTGGTGTATGGGTTTGGCTAGTACCTGAGCAAATACGCTGCACTTTGAGCCTGCGATTGTAGATCCTGGTGACTTGCTGTGTTAAGTCTTCTATGGAGATGCCGCATGTTGTTTCCAACAGGAATTGGCTGTCGTCGCCACGCTTCACATGGAGCTGAACCATTTCTGCAGAGACCGAAAGGAGATGGGAGTTGTTCGCTCCAATTTCCTGTCAGATCAAAGAGAGAGAGAGGGAGAGAAAAATCTCAGGGCAAAAGCATTGAGAACCAGGCAATGGTGTGCTACCAACATTTTAACAAGGGACAAGTAACTTCCCTGTTAGCTGCAGACAGGAGTGGGAAGGAGGACGAGAGACAGGGAGATCTATGCGTTTATGATTAAACAAAAATGTTCCTGTCACAACTAAGAAATGCTCTATGTGCGGGGGGACGGGACGGTGCGTAGAGGTGAGAGGGCTCTCTGGGGGCCTGTGGGGTGTAGAGGGGATGAGGGGTCTGTATGTGGGGCGCACGGGGGCTGCTGTGTGAGGGCAGTGGTGGGGGGCATACGGGTGCGTGGGGGGAGGGAGCTGTGCTGCGGCGGGAGGGTGTGTGGAGCGGGCGGTGTGCGCACTTTGCGGTGCACGGGACGGGGCTTCCCCCCGGCCTGGCTCCTCCCCAGTCTCTCACCCGCCCCGGGGCCCGGGATTCGCTCCGCACTGGCACGAGCCGGCCGCGTGTCCGATCCGCCGCTCCCCGGAAGGGCCAGAGCCCCCTCACGCGCCGCCTCTCAGCCGCAGCAACCGCCGCGTCCCTGGAAACCAACCGCCAGGAAGGAGGCGGGGGCGAGGCGGTGCTTTGACCCCGCCGGGCCGCAGCTCAGGAGCCTCCGCGAACTGTGGGGCCGGGCCGACTCCACACCTCAGCGCATGCGCCAGGGGAGCGCGCCCGCCCCGGGACCTCCACCGCCTGGAGGCGGGGCCGGGGCGCGAGGCGGAGCAGAGCCGGTTTTTAAAGGGCCAGCCCCGGCGGCGTCAGTCGGCAGCAGCCCCGGGGCTGCAGTAGGAGCCAGCCCCGCCCGCCGGGGCGGCGAGGCGCCTCGGCCTAGGACAGGGGCGGCCCCGGCCCAGATACCCGCCAGGCCCGGGCCCAGCGACCTCCCGCTGCAGCAGCCACGGGCCGGGCCGAGCAGCTCCCCCAGCCCAGGCGCCTGTGTCCTCTGCCCCGCGCCCAGCTACCCCTGGCTCCCGCGGGCTGTCCCTTATCCCAGACCCCGGCCACGCCCCCGCACTCCGCCGCCGCGCCCCGGGGACGGAGCCCGAAAGATCCCCCCCCCCCCCGCACCCCGGAGCTCTGGCGTCTCCCCAAACCTAGCGGGCCCCCGCCGCTCTTGCAGCTTTGAGCTGCCCAGCGCCTGCCCGCTCTCGGCCCTGCCCGCCCCAGCCCCTGAGGAAGGGGCTCTCACTCTTCCCAGACTCCCGTGCCCCTTTCAGAGACCGACTCGCCTTGCGCACCCCCAAGTTTCACCTCACTTAAAAACTGCTTGCTTACAAAATCAGACATAAACGTACGAAAGTGTCAGAGCCCGCTGTTGCTGGCAAGTTGCTTATAGTTTATAACTGTATGGCAAAAATGAAAAAGGATCAATTGGAATATAAATATTGTACTTCCATTTCAGTGTGAGCCTTGTCGTTCGGGGAAGCAGTGAAGCAAGAGCAACAATTAAGTTTTTCTCCCCCTTGAGTCTATTCCTGTAGCCCCCCCCCCCCGGGTTCGCAAACTGGGCGTCAGGAGGTTATTACATGGGGTGGGAGGGGTCATGAGCACTCAGCCTCAGCCCCCGCCCCCAAACCTAAATTCACCTCCAGCATTTATAATAGTGTTAAATATAAAAAAGTGTTTTTAATTTAGAAAGGGAGTCTCACTCAGAGGCTTGCTGTGTGAAAGGGGTCACCAGTACAAACATTTGAGAACCACTGCGTGTAGCCTGTTGTAAAACTAGGCAAATACGAAATCAGTTGGTGTACCCCCAGCAGACCTCTGCGAACCTCCAGGAGTACACCTACCCCTGGTTCAGAACCACTGCCCTGTGGCACCTGTGGAGATCTACCTAAGAGGTGGCCAAAGTCATGATGATTGTCAGTGCGGTTGGGGGGCGCTGTGATCATGGCCATTGCTCAAGCCACAGCTTGGGCAGGTGTTACAGAGGAGTAGAGATGGAAGCACTGCCCTACTGCTAAATACCAACCACAAGCAGCACAGGAAATCCATATGGAGCTGCTGTGTTCACAATTGGTATTTACTGTGTATGTAGATTATATATGTTCTTGCATACTTTGAGGGGGATGAGGCCCCAAGCACCCCAGCCACAAACTGCCCCAACAGGACAGGGGTCCCAGCGGCCCAGGCTAGAACAGACACATTGTCTAGAAGTTGCCTCTGTTGCTAACCTTGGCTGTGTTACCAACTCTCAGGATTTTATCAGGGGTTTTGTGGTAGCTGGTGTTTAGCTTAAAGGCCCAGGGTGCTGGGACCACAGCAAGGGAAGCGAAAGAGCCTTTGGCTGCACATCCTGTCCTGGGAATTGACAGCTCTTTGGCTGCTGCTAGTTTAATAGCAGCGCTACTAATAGTGGAATGAGTGGTGTAGACCAGGCCACTGACATTTTTATTTCTCTGTGCCGCATGTGATGATGTGGTGAAGAAACACTGGAGTCCCGGCTACAGTAGCACTTTTACTAGTAAAGGTGCCACTGCAGCAGGCCAGCAATAAGACAAGTGTGAATATAAAGCCTTTTGCGATATTTTTTCTTGATTTTTAATAAAAGATGTCAATACTTTTTAAAATGGCAGAAGGAAGCCCAAACAGCATGGTACTGGTAACAGTCAAGAGGGTAATTTCAGGGGTTTCTCTTTTTCCAGGCATGTATTGTAAGGCAAGAGTTACCCTGCCTACAGTGGGCAGGGGTGGGGAGTTACCTCAGAACATAGAAAGGAATATAACCGTAAAGAAATAGCACATCTCCTAGTGCCCTCAACACACCAGTGGTGGCTGCAGCCATCCAAAGTGATTGCACAGCGGCCAGTCTCAGTCTGGCTATGAAAGGGATCAATGCCCATTAACTGTGAATAGACAGGATCCTGGTGGGAAAAATATCTACACTCCAAACTAAAATAGTTGCACCTCTAAGATAATTTACAAAAGCTGAGAGGGGGTGCCTATCTGATCCAAGATCATTGCAAATTTGGGCACTTACTTTATACTTCCAGATCTGTTAATATACGTAATGTAAAGCAGTTCACCACGTTACTGTGAAAATTAATTATCCATGGGTAAAAAGTCTTGTGACTAAGATTATCAGAAAATGACCATATGTTTTAAAAGGACGCTACTAATTCAGAAAAGTAGATTTTAAAGTTATCAATTCAAGGTGAATCGGAAATGTAAGAGAATGGAAGAATGATTTGATGGTGAAGGGGCCGTTTAGTGAGGGCAGTGGCTGTTCCTCATTCAGAAGTAGAGGCAATAGCAGCAATGGAAGCTGCTTGTCCTCTGGCCCGGCTGAAAAGCAGCAGCAGGAGGGATCCCTGTGTGGGTCTCTATTTGCGGTCGACATTACCCTTTAATTTAGAAGAGGAAGGGCAGTCCTGTGGTTAGGGTTTTAACCTCGGACTTTGGAGACTGGTCTTCATGTACAACGCTACTGCACCACAGCTGTGCCACAATAGTGCTTTAGTGAAGATGCTATTATGCCAACGGGAGAGCTTCTCCCACTGGGGTAGTTAATCCACCTTCCTAAGAGATGGTGGTTATGCTGATAGAAGCTCCCTTGTCAACATACTGCTGTCCACACAGAGGGTTAGGTCGAGATAAGTATGCCACCCAGGGGTGTGGAATTTGCACCCCTGGCCTGAGATCCAACTGTCTGCTTTGCCTGTGACCTTGGTTGAGTCACTTATTCTCTGTGCCTCTGTTCTCCCATTGTGAAATGGAGATAACAGTACTTTCCTACCTCACAGGGGTACTGTGAGAATAAATGCATTATAGATCATATACCATGGTGGTCATATACCATATATGTGTGGCACTCACATACCATGGTAATAGGGGCCATGTAAGTACCAAAAATAAAAGAGAATAAAGATAAACTTCTTAAAGACAGATATATTTACTTCAATAATACATTACTGCATTTCACAGGATAGGTATGGAATGTTGTATGCCACCGAGTTTTAATACTGCAGTTTTATAAAGTATACCATCATAAATGTTGTGTGCCACAAGCAATAAAATTGTTACACATTAACAGAGCAATTTACTACGGGGAACACAATTCATGAAAATACGTTTAGCATTTCTAATTTTACTTCTCAGTATTTTAGTACTTTTGGTAGTAATTATTTCCAGTAATACACATTAGAGTGGTTAGCTATTTGTATTATATATTTTAGCATCTTTTTGTGCAGTATTTTGTCAAACTCCTTAATCCCATGTAAGTGTTGAGGTGCTGCATATTAAGTACATTTTAGACAGCAGTTTGTAAGCACTGTAATTAAATATTCATCAAGGAACATATTTATCACAAAGCTGCAATTTGCACAAGCAAAGTTTCCAAAACAAAATTGTTTTGCTAATGTAAGACTGTACACCAAACCCACCAATCACATAGATATTAATAGCCACAGTTTAAACTAGTTAACTCACATATTGAAGCACAAAGTTTATCACAGGTACTGTGTTTAAAATTTACAAGAACTTTTTAATGACCTGAACAGAAAAAAAGCACAATATAAAAATCACTACTGTAACTTCTATCCAACAGCATCTCCTAATTATACTGTTAAAGGACGAGTGGATTATTTCTGAATGGAATATTTTGATAGTATTGGAGAATTTAGAAGTAGTATTGTCATATTCTTTTGCTGCTATAAATGTAATGCTAGTAACTATGATTCACTTACAAATGTTGCAAAATTAGCATAAATTGTTTGCTAAGCCAATAAGTGCAGGTGTGTATGGTGGCTCACCCCCAATACATCTCATAACAAAATTTTGATGCATTCCATTTTTGATGAATGTACACAACTTTTTATATAAAAGTCATGTTATAAAAGATACGGTGAATGGTAAGGAACATTACCATTTCTTTAGCATACATAAAGATTTCTTTAGCAACACTTGTTATTTTAAATTCCTTCAAGATACCAAAATACCACATTTTATGCAAATACCGTGAACTTCAGAAAACTATAGAAACAGGACCAGTTGCATGTTTACAGTATCCTATGTGAAAAGATGTAGCCTCCACTGACTTCAAAGCAGGACCACAAATATGGTGTTTACAACCTCTGGGGGAGGGAAGAATGCTGATTTATCACAAACAGAAGGCTGATAGAACAGTACTGTTCAGCTCAGAGGGCTGCTGCTCTCCTGCTTTCTCTGCTAAAGGCAAGGTTTTGAAAATATAGCAGTTAGTAGAGAGGGATGAAACTGGGCAAAATGGTGCCCAAAACACACTCCTGAAGTCACTGCATAATTGCTTATTTCCTCACCCACATCTTTACAGCGGGAGCCTGGTTTTAAACATCAAAGCAAAAGATGAAAAATGGGATTTATTTTTTAAAGGGTGAAGAGAAAGACTTTTGTAATATTGTAATTTTGTAATAGTTTCCAATTTCTGGGGAAAAAAAGCCTTTAAGAGAATGATGAATAAATGAATAAAACTGAATACTAAATAGCTATTCTAAGTTTACATCAACAAATGGTGGAAATTACTAGACAAAAAAGTCAATAAATTTAATATTTACTATATTAGTATATGAGGTCTTATTTGTATTTTGAAAGTAACTATTTTAGTTTGTGCCTCAAATTTAAATATAATTAAGCCTTACTAATCTACATAACCTCTGTTATAAATTACTTTCTAAATAGTACCTGTCCACATTCAATATTTTGATTAAACTTTGCTGCTCTTTGGTAAATATTTATAAATATCAGTTACCAAACAGTAAAAAGGGACTGGAGGGGTCTAACAGCTGGAAGTCTCTTGAGCATTTTGAAATTCCTCTGAGAAGAACAGAAATGAAAGTGCTTCATAAACAAAAAGTAAATTTCCAAGAGTGTTGTACATTCTGTGAGGATTAACGACTAATCCTTTCAATATGACTATATCTAAATTTATACTAATTGTGGACAATTCATTTGTGCACTACCATATATACATATTCAAAATTTGTACACAAACAGTGGTTGCTATGAATAGAGTTAAGGTTCAGTGCATTTGACAATAAATTATTGCACATAGAATAACCTCAATGCCCAATTATTCTTTTGGATACACCTAGCAACAAACTTAAAATCTCTCTTATTTTAGAATGTCTATCTTTCTGTAAAATCTTGTGTTGGTGACACTTTAGGTGCCAACAAGGCAAAAGGATCTGTAGGGGATATAGTCTGGTTTATTCTTGATGGTACAGGAGGTGCAGGTGGTCTTCTTGCTGGCAGCATATAGAAGGAATCAGCAGAATTCCAGTCATTTTCAAAGGTAAAGTCTGAGCCAGGAAATATATTTGGTTCAGTGCCCACTAAATCTGGAAAACCAGTAGGTTTCCTGGAACGGACTCTCTTGAATTCTGTAACACATTCAGAGGACGTCTTCAGTTTTACACTGGAATCCTCCTCTTCCTCAAATGTTACCCATCCTTTAGGTTTTGTATTTTTCACGATAGAAGATTTACTTTGCAAATAAAAATTGTCTTCAAAAGCACTGATAGAGAACATAGGCTTGCCTTTACTAGGATTTGGATGATTTAGAGAGGGGAAAGGGTTACAAGCAGCAGGTCCTTCTATTAAAAGCTGTGAAGTTACTTCAGGTTCTTGCATTTCAGTTCTAAACGGGTTTCCAGCATTAACTGTTCTTTCAGTGAAAGGATTTGTGCTGTTCAGTCTGGTAACCAATAAATTTGGAGAACTGCGTACATGTTCCTGGGATTTGCTATAGGCTGGATTAGGAGGCATTGCTGGCATGCAGTTTACAGTATCCAAACTGTTAACATTGCTTTGTGTTGCAGAAGGCAACCAAGTCAACTCCTTTTGGTTTACAGTTGGAACAGGTGATATTCGAACAGATGTCTGAACCTTTGATGCAGTAAGCAGATTAAATGACAGATCTTCAAAAGGGTCGTTGTTTAACTGTGTTTCAAGTTTAATGCCATAGACTCCATTTGCTTTAATCTGTAAAGAAAACAAGGTGTTCAGTAGTAGCATTTCAGTTTGCTTTTAAGATCCTTACTATCTCCCATTTCTCATTGTTCCATTGTGGCAAGAATACAAGCTTTGGGACTTAAACAGAAGCCTCAATGCAGTTTAGTTATAATGTATACAGTGTACACATAGTAATAATGATTATTTGTTTTCTAGGCAACATTCTTTTAAAAATCCCATTTGCTAAGTGCACAAAGACAAATACCTCCTTAGTTCTTGTAAATAATATAAAAATGTTACTCTTATTTGCTGATACAATTTGAATACATTTCATGCAACTATCTGAATCAAAGCACTACTGTACACCACATTTAATAAATTATAAAAATTACACTTCACCATTTGAAGAACTGGGGTAAATATGGTATATTCTAAACAAGTGATAACACAGCACAGAAAACGTTTTAAGTGCTATGGGGTCATTGTTTATTCACAATTTATAAAAAGGGTGATGTTATTAATATTTAAGTATCACAATGAATGGAAAATTAGTATTAGTACATATTTTACTTTAAAAAAAAGCCTAAATTAAGGCACTCATTTCTCTGCACATGAAGTGATGATCACCAGCCTTTAAAAAAAAAAAGAAAAAGAAAATGTATTTTAAATAGCAAGTTATCATTGTTTAGAATATGACCAAATGAGAATAATAATAATTTTCTCCATGCAACTTCCTCATCTTTTAAAAACTTATGAAAAAACATTCCTTCTTTTATAATTTCCTTGTGTGACCAAGTGTGTACAGTATAACTGTCACATTCTCTCTAACACTATCTAAAAAAGCTCAAATATGAGATTTGTTACATTAATCCTATTATTATGGATAGTTTTATGCTCCATAATTAACTAAAGTGAAGGAATTATGTTCAAGGTTCTTGATTCTCTAATTCATAGGCAACTCAAACTTTTAATATAGCTATGTCAGCCTCAATTTGGAATTTTTAACATGAAAATTATTTTGTTAGTGAAAGTTTTGTTGAACTACGACACTAACTGCAATCATCAACTAAAATTTAGCTTACAAAAAAATCTACATTTGTTTATCTCACAATCTCAGTGTTATTTATTTACTATAATTACTTTCAGGCTGTTCTGACTCCTGAGAATTGTTTTATAAAGCAACACACTCAGTAGGCAGCAATGCACAATTACTGGATCATGTGCTTTATAAGTCTAAGGCCTACTCTACTATTAAAAGTTTTGCCGGTATAGCTACACCAGCAGCTTCTGCTGGTATAGCTTATTCCATTTAGGCAAGCAAAAGAAGCTATACCAGCAAAAGCACTTTTAGACTAGAGCTTTTGCCAGCATAGAAATTTTCCAGACAAATCACACCTCAGCTGACACTGCTCTGCCTGCAAATGTTTCTATTGTAGATCTGGCCTAATACAGATATAAATTTGTAATTAAAAAATAATGCATCTTGAACTACACTACATAAATTGCAGGAGTAATTTGGGGGAAAAAATCGCATTAGACTACATACATTTACTAATTTTCATGGGGAATGTAAAAAAAATGGTAAAGCTAACTATAAGATGAATGTAAGTCAACTACAGGTCCACAGAGTCTGCTTGAGTCCCATGTTGATCAGGCAAGTAATTTAATTTTATGATGTCCAAGATCAACTACAACACAATTATTCTTTAATTTTAACTAGAAATATTGAAGTAATGTTGGTCAGAAGTCTTCAAAACAAATTCTTGTCTTTCACTGATTCACATATAAGAACTGAATTTTTTATATGAGTATATTTTACTTCCCAGGATAGCAGCTATTCTATTGTTTAGACTTTGAAAAGGTAAAATCTGTTTCTCACGAAAAAAACTTTCTGAAAGCTTCATCAAGATTAAATTTGAGGTAATGGTTCATGTTACTTCAAAGCTCTATTTTTCTCTACAAAATAAACAAGCTGTGTAAGGCTTTAATTGGTTCATAAAAGATGATGAAGTCAATTTTTCACTATAGTGCTAGCAAATAAAGCTAAGAGACTCCTTCTGTCAATATTCATCTATTAAGAAAGGAAAAAGCAAACTTTATGGCATGACAGTTGTTTTAGTATGTGGACAAGTGGTTTTTAATGTGGATGAGACTGCAGATGTATGAAGCAAAAAAAAGACTCATACATCTTTTCTGCTAGAAGAGATGGAGATCACATACAAGATTGGTAAGTAATCAGGTACCTGTTACCCTGATGGTTGCTCCTGCTTGTGAAAGAAAAAAAAAAAAAGACATCAAAGGAAAAAATTAGAGGAAAAATCCAAGGTACCTCACCAACCTCAATAATTCTTATTATCCAAAATGTTTTAAATACTATATTACGTGTGAAGAAAAATGTCTGATGTTATGTATACAACAGATACGAGATGAGAATATCAGTGGACTTAATACCCTGTATATTGAATTTTAAAATTTTGTTGAAGTAGAATTTCAGCTGGAGCATAAGATTTTATAAATTTGATCATGAAGACTCAACAACATACTACCTGGTTAATTTAAGTCAGATATTACTTTGACGTTATCACATCCTATGGAGCAGTCTATGATTATTTTAAAATACTTTTTCCAAGCACTTAGTCCACGTAGTTCATTTAGCAAAAGAGGGCCTATTACAGTTAAATCTCACATTCTATCAGAAAATGTCATTTTACATTTAAAATGATCAGTTTCACCTTAGTTTTAAAGGTACTTTTTTATATTGCAACATTTTGATTACCCCTCTAGTTATAGAACCCATGCAATTCATATTTTTACAGTAGTTAATTTTATAAAGACAGACAACAAGAGTTTTAAGGTTTTCAAATGCACAAAAATTCAGTAATCTTTAATCAGAGAGTGGGATCTGGACCCATAAACTTCCAAAAGACGAACGTCAACTTAATATTTTCAATCCAAAACTCCTTTCAGAAGACTGTATGTTGACAAATAATACTAAATAAATGAAGTAGTCATGGTTTCCACTCTATAATTAAATTCTACAAAGAGAAGACAAATGAAAGATGAGAACAATACTTTAAGATCAAAATAGACATCTGAAATTTCCGTTGTGATTAATACAGATAATTTTAGAACAACATTTGGTGAGGACATTCACTGCACATATTTCACAAAAAATTTCAAGTTTTAAACTACATCAGAAAGGTTAAAAATAAGGCTTTTGAAAATGACACTTCAGAATCAATATTTAATCAGAATATTTAATACATTCTGCAGTACTTCTTGTGGCAGCTAAGGTGCCTCTATCAGCAGACTCATATCTACTTCTGAATACAGAATTGCAGAAGCTCTGATGTTCTGAGACATTTGTTTAACCATTTAAGTATATTTGTAGAGTCCATTCATACTGTGAAATGGAGATAAACTGTCATAACTACTATGTAAAAAAAAACCCTCCAAAAAGTGTGATAATCAAGTTTTGGTTATTTTTAAAACTATTTTTTTGTTGTAAGTTTCCATCAGAGAAGAAAAAAATTAGCAGCCAAAGGTGCACAATGCAGGGAGTGATTCAGAGGCAGGGAGAAGTGCAGGAGAAGGAAGAGGAAAGGTGATATTTATAGGCTTTCAACTAGAATTTAAAATCTTTAACCCATCAAAGACCCATTCAGCCCTAATCCTAAGCATGCTTAAGCACTGTGCTGAATAGGGATCAATTTAAGCACATGCTTAAGTGCTTTGGTGCAACTGCTTTTAAGGTTGACACATTCTTTGATGTGAAAAAATATCTAGAATGTTGACATAAAACACAAAGCATTAATTTCCTGTTCCATAGAAAATTTCTTCTAAAAAAATGTTTCAATGCCTATTTGTTGATTTTCAGTCAAAGTAAGCAGTCCAACAACTGAGAATTACTGTACATTTAAGAGACCAAATTCACTGCTGGTATAAGTGGGCACAAGTACACTGATGCTTTTTTAAGGTAGTGGAGAATTTGGTTCAGTATCTGATTACTTGGAAGCGAAGTCCCTAATTGCTAACATTGATCTTTAGTATTTTATAGCTTGGGGAAGAATTTCAGCCTTTTGTGCATACACAGTGTACTGCAAATGTGCTTTTAATTTTTTTTAAATAAATGTTTAAAAAGAGAGGGTTACTCACCTTGTGCAGTAACTGAGGTTCTTCTTGATGGTTGTCCCTGTGGGTGCCCCACTTTAGCTGTCTTGGTGCCCTGCGCTTCTTGTTGGAGACTTTTGGTAGCAGTGCCCAGGTTGGCCGTGCTCATGCTGCTCCGAGCAGCTACCCCAGGCGCGCAGCCAACAGCTACCCAGTTCCTTCTCTACCCCCAGAGGATCGAGTTGAACCTCCAAACCAGAGGGGAGGAGGGTGGGTAGTACAGCACCCACAGGGACAACCATCTCGAAGAACCTCAATTACTGCACAAGGTGAGTAACCTTCTCTTCTTCTTCGAAGTGTGTTCCACTTTAGGTGACTGAAGATCAGTGCCCCTTGGTGGAGAGGAGGGGCTTCGGAGCCTATGTATGTACAGCACCGATAGACTGAAGTGAGCATCTGTAGCTGACTGCTGTTCCAGGGCATAATGTTTGGTGAAAGTATGGGGCAATGCTCAGGTAGCTGCTTTACAAATATCAGTGATGGATACATGTTTGAGAAAGGCTATGGATGTGGACATAGCTCTAGTGGAGTGTGTGCGAAGTCCAGAAGGAGCTTTCAAATTGTAATTTTGATAACATCGCTTGATACAATTAAAGATCCATTTAGAAAGTCTCTGTTTGGAAATGGTTTGGCCTCTTGATCGTTCTGTTGTGGATACGAATAGCCTGGACGATTTTCTGAATGTTTTTGTTCTCTCTACATAGAACACAAGCACTCTGTGGACGTCTAGCATGTAAAGGGATGCCTCCCTATTGTTGGCATGTGGCTTGGGGAAGAATACAGCTAAGTAAATGGGTTTGTTGAGATGGAAGAGAGAGGCAACCTTGGGTATGAATTTAGTGTGTGAGCATAGGATTACTTTGTCCTTGAGGAATGTGGTATAAGGTGGCTGAGCCATTAGGGCACCCAACTCTCCCACCCTTCATACTGATGTGATAGCTACTAAAAAGGCGACCTTCATGGATAAGTGTAGGAACGAGCAGGTCACTAGCGGTTCAAAGGGTTTGCCCATGGGGGCATGGAGAACCAGGTTGAGGTCCCACATAGGGGGTCGGGTCCCTTAATGTAGGATAAGTGTTCTCAATACTCTTGAGAAAGGGCTTAGTCAGTGGATGGGTGAAAATGATTAGTCCATCTACCTTGTTGTGAAAGGTGGTGATGGCTGATAAGTGCACTCTGAGTGAGCTAGTCGAGAGGCCTGATTTGAGTGTCAATATGTACTCAAGGATAGTGGGTAACAGGGCAGATTGTGGAATGATTTGCTTGTCTCATCACCAAATGGAGAATCTTTGCCACTTGTGTGCATATGTTTCTCATGTGGAGTGACGTCGGTTGTTAAGTAGAATGTCTTGGACCTCCTTGGAGCAGTTTGTTTTGAGTTCTGTCATCCATTGATTAGCCATGCCTTGAGACGAAGTGTTGGAATGTTAGGGTGATGCAGGCATCCTGCATCCTGTGTCAGTAGGTGAGGCAGGAGGGGAAGGATTCATGATCTGACAGACATCTGGGTCAGGTAAGAGAACTATGTTTGTCTAGGCCATGTTGGTGTAATCAAGATGACCCTGGATTTGTCTGGTCTGATCTTGTGTAGGATACGACTCAACAGGGAGATCGGGGGTAAGGCGTACAGGAGTGGGGCTTCCCATTTGAGGAGGAAGGTGTCTCAGAGAGAGTTATGTCCCAGTCCTGCTTGGAGGCAGTATTGTGGGAATTTGGCATTGTGGGTCGTGGAGAAGAGGTCTATTGAGGGAAATCCCCATTGTCGGAATATAGTTTGCAGAATTTGTGGGTCCAGTTCCCACTTGAGCATCTGTGAGAAGTTCCTGCTGTGGTCATCTGCTGTGGCATTCTGGTTTCCAGGTAGGTAGGATGCCGTGATGTCTACGTTGTTGAAAATGCACCATTTCCAGAGGTGGACTGCTTCTGTGCAGAACAGATAAGAGAGGGCCCCTCCTTGGCGATGTATATAAAACAGTCGCCAAGTTGTCCATGAGAATCTGGACAGTTTTGTTGTGGATCGGGGGAGAAAGTGATGATAGGCATTTCGAACTGGTCAGAGCTCCAGTATATTTATGTGGAGATTTGACTCCTGTAAGGACCATCGGGCCTGGATGGTGTTGTGGGCCAAGTGTGACCTCATCCTACCAGAGAGGCATCCGTGGTGATAGTGACTGATGGGGTTTACCTTTGGAAGGGAACGCCTGAGCGGACATTTGTTTGTTTTGTCCACCATGTGAGCAAGTCTTTCACTCTGCTGGGCATTGTAAGCCATCTGTTGATCAAATGTCTGTGAGGAATGTATACAGTGCGTTGCCAGGTTTGTAGACTTCTCATATGCAGGCTGGCATGTTTCACGACAAACGTTGTAGCCGACATGTGTCCTAGAAGTTGTAGGCATGTTCTGGCGGACATTTGTGGACTGTGTCTTACTGTTGTGATTAGGTTTGTTAAGGCAAGAAACCATTGTTGGGGTAGCCATGCTGATGCCATGACACAGTTGAGGTATACCCCTATAAAGTCCAATTGTTGGGTTGGGGTCAGGGTGGATTTCTGTAGGTTGATTTGTCACCCTAAGTTTGTAAATAGGGTTAGAGTGGCGTGAACTGCCTCGTTGTAAGTCGGTGCTTTTAACAGGCAGTCGTCTACATCGGGGAATATGGTCACAACCTGCGTGTGAAGATGTGCTGCTGCCACAGCCAGTACTTTGGAAAAAACCCTTGGGAGCCGTAGAGAGGCCAAAGGGAAGTACTTTGTATTGATAGTGTAGGTTGCCAAGAGTGAATCGTAAGAATCTTCTGTGCGTCGGGTGGATATTGACGTGAAAATAAGCATCCTGCAGGCCGAGGGCTGAGAGCCAATCTCCTTTCTCCAATGCCGGAATTATGGTTGCTAGGGTTACCATCTTGAAGCGCTGTGTTCTCACAAACTTGTTTAGTTTGCGTCGGTGCAGAATGGGCCTCCCTCCACCTGTTTTCTTCGGAGTGAGAAAGTAATGTGAGTAAAACCCCCGAGCCCTGTGCTGAACCGGTACTGGTTCCACAGCACCTAATTGCAGGAGATGGTGTATTTCCTGCTGTAAGAGGTGCTTGTGAGATCGGTCCCTGAAGAGGAACGGGGGTGGGTAGATGGAATGGAAAGAAAGGGGATGGAATAGCTCAGTGGTTTGAGCATTGGCCTGCTAAACCCAGGGTTGTGAGTTCAATCCTTGAGGGGGCCATTTAGGGATCTGGGGCAAAAATTGGGGATTGGTCCTGCTTTGAGCAGGGGGTTGGACTAGATGACCTCCTGAGGTCCCTTCCAACCCTAACCTTCTATGATTCTATGAATAGCCCTTCTGTATAATCTCCAGAACCCACTTGTCTGTAATGATGGTTCTCCAGACTGGGTAAAAGAATGTAAGGCAGTCCCCAAATGGGCTGGGGATTAGAGGTGACTCTGGGATTGGAGAATATGGGGCTATCGTGTCCTTGACCAACACTTCAAAACAATTGCCTAGAAGTGGATGGCTGAGAAGTAGATGACTGGTCCCGCGTCTGACGGTGTCTCGTTGGGCGCTGCTTGCAGAATTGATCATAATGTTGTTGAGGCTGAGCGTATGGGTCAGGACGGAATCGCTGGTTGTAGAATCTGCTGTGTTTCTTTTTGTTCACAGGGATATAGATACCAAGCATCTGTAATGTTGTACGAAGGTCCTTCAGGGTGTGTAAGGAGATGTCCGTGCTCTGCAAACAATTTTTGCCCCTCAAAAGTAAGTCCTCTACTGTCGCCTGGACCACCTTGGGGAAGCCACAGAGATGGAGCCATGAAGCCCTCCACATGACAACAGATGTGGTGATGGAGCGAACCGCCGTGTCAGCAGAATCCAGAGAAGGCTGCAGGGCAGTTCTGGCGATGAGGAAGCTTTTTGCTATATCGGCTTTATATAGTTCTTTTTTGTCAGATGGGATGTGCTCAATAAAAGATGACATCTAAGAAAAAATGTGTGTGTACTTAACCAGTAATGCAGAGTAGTTTGCTATGCGAAACCGGAGGGTCACTGATGAATAGCCTTTCTTGCCGAAGAGGTCTAGGCATTTCCAATCTTTATCATAGGGTTGGTTTTGGTTTGATATTGCTTCCCCCTTTGATTAACTGCCTCTACCACCAATGAGTTTGAAGTAGGGTGGGTAAACAAGAACTCAGTTCCTTTAGCTGGCATGTAGTACTTCTTGTCAGATCGCTTACACAAAGGTGGGGCTGTGGCTGGAGTCTGTCCTACAGTTTTTGCTGGGTCCATGATGGCAGCATTAATGGGTAGTGCTAACTTGGCTGATGGAGAAGCTTGCAATATATCTGTCAGCTTGTGCTGAGTCTCTGGTAACTCAGCCAGTGGGATGTCTAATGAATCTGCTACTTTTTTAAACAAATCCTGAAAGTATTTAAAGTCATCTCCCAATGTGGGGGGGGGTGGTGGCATTATTGTGTCGGCCGGAGACGAAGTGAGGATTTGAGTAGGTGGGAGGGGAACACCCTCTGGCCTGTCTGCAGATTCCTCAACTTCCTCCTCCAGCAGTTCTGGGAAGCCGGAGCAGATGGCAGACACGATTGCTGTGTCCTGGATCTGGATGGATTGGATGACTGGGTTTTTTGGGCTCTGTATAATGCCCAGGGGTTCCAGTATGCCCACAGCGGCAGGAAGGCCATGGGAGGGGGCACCCATTGTGGGGGTTGCCTATCCACGCCCTGTGGCTGAGCAGGTCCAGGTTTAGGAGAGGAGTGGTGAGATGTGTCCACTCCTGTCTCCACTTCCTCCTCTTCATCACTGGAGAGAGGAGGGGCCGAGCCAGCAGGTATATTGATGACACTTGGCGCCGACCTGGCCGGGGTGCCGTCGGTGCCAAAGAGTGGAGCTCCCGGGGTGGAAGCAATAAGGAGGTCTGAAGGGCTGACAAACTGCTGCAGTACCAGGATACTCAGTGCTGACAGCGCAGGCAAGCTCAGGCTAGGAACCAGTGTTGTCGGTGCCGCAGACCTGTCATATTGTATTGGTGCAGCAGGTGGCGCCTTAGCGCTGCTCTGTGGCTGAGGTTTCTGTTCCCTTCACACTGAGCTATAAGGCTTAGTTTTACCGTGGCAGTTTTTTTTTTTTTTTTTTTAAAAAGGCGAATTCTGGTGTGGTGAGGAGTGAGAGGCTTTTTTGTGGCTTTGCTAGGACCAGGGTCCTTAGCAGCCATTTTTGAAAAGGACCCCATATCTGAGGCAGCTGCAGGTGACGACTGGAGAGGTGGTGTCCTGGACTCAGGGTCAGAGGCAGGTCAGAGAGATCTCTCCATCATTAGAAGTTTTAATTGGAGGTCCCTGGCCTTTCTTGTCCATGCTGTGAGTTTCTTGCAGTGGGGACTCTACCTATCTGGCTTTAAGATTAAACTTAATAAGTTTATGGAGGAGATGGTATGATGGGATAACATGATTTTGGCAATTAATTGATCTTTAACTATTCATGATAAATAGGCCCAATGGATTGTGATGGGATGTTAGATGGGGTGGGATCTGAGTTACTACAGAGAATTCTTTCCTGGGTATCTGGCTGGTGAATCCTGCCCATATGCTCATGGTTCAGCTGATCGCCATATTTGGGGTTGGAAGGAATTTTCCTCCAGGGCAGACTGGAAGAGGCCCTGGGGGGTTTTCACCTTCCTCTGTAGCATGGGGCACGGGTCACTTGCTGGAGGATTCTCTGCTCCTTGAAGTCTTTAAACCACGTTTTGAGGACTTCAATAGCTCAGACATAGGTGAGAGGTTTTTCGCAGGAGTGGGTGGGTGAGATTCTGTGGCCTGCGTTGTGCAGGTCAGACTAGATGATCATAAAGGTGACTTCTGACCTTAATATCTGTGAATCTATGAGTAAAGTCTCTCTCTCCCAGGCAACGGACACACTGCGAGTGGCCATCTGTCACTGGTATTGAGAGTCTGCATGTCAGACAGCACTTGAAACCTGGCGAGCCAGGCATGTCCGAGGCTAGCTGAATAAAGAATGGGAATAGTCCCAGTCTAATTCCTCTTCAGGGACTATCCGCCTGAGGCGGGGAGAAAAACGGAGAGGTTTTTTTTTTTTTTAAATGGGAAACGAAAGAAAAATGAAGGGAGATTAGCAATGAGGGAAATTAAACTGAGAAAAGGGCAGAGAATAAAAGCAATATGAAAGTAGATAAGGGTGCGGCCAACCAGGGCACTGCTACCAAAAGTCTCCAACTAGAAGCGCAGGGTGCCACAATATCTAAAGTGCAGCACCCATAGGGACAGTACTCGAAGAATTATTGCTTTTCTTAAACAAAGGGTTTGTTTTTAAATGATACTTTAGCTAGTACACAGAACAGAGCATTCAATGTTACTGAATTAAAATGTCAAATTATTTTGGAGTATTGTATATTTTAATGAACACCATGAATTAAACAGAATAAATGTACTTTAAGTTAAAATTAGGACTCAGCTTTCCCACCTTGAAATGAATTAGTTCCAGTATGAAGCTCCAAGTATTTCTGTGCAAGATTTAGAGAGATCTCTTAAGAAAAAGTATCTATTAAGTTGCCCAGTCTGTAAGGTACAGATTTGTGTTATTGTGAAATGTATTCAATTTCAGAAAACATTTTTTCATTTAAAGGTACAAGATTACAATTCTATTGTTACATGACAAGATGTAAGAATACGTAATTTATATTTTAGGTAACTATCAAAGTTAAAAATTCTCAAGAAATTAAAAAAATAATATTCAGGGTTTACATTTTCAGTATACAAGGACAATATAGAATCACCTAAGTGTTATCTTACTGCTGTGCTGTTATCCTGCTGTGCTTAGGTATCAGAAGTTTAATCATTAATGGTACTTTTTTTTTTGTTCTGGGGCTTTTCTGTGACCTGTGATGTTAAGTCAAGGTAGGCTGTGTTAAGGCACAACACTAAAATATTCAGTTGTACACTTACTTGCTGTTGTGAAGGAACTGATTCTGAAGGCAAGCTGTGGGATGACCTGCTCCGGGGAGGTGGTTGCGGTGGTGCTTCCAGATTCTGTGGAGGAGTTGTCTGAGATGTATGCATCATCATAGGCATAAGAGGCTCCTGCATTTTTTGAACAGATGGTGGCTGAATGGTGGGTTGAAGAGGAACTACGGCCTGAGGTTTAAGTGGTTCAGGAAGCAAAGGTGACACTACAAATACATTTACAATGCATTTTATTAGAAATATATTCTGGATGTTTTCTCCATAAAAATGATTAATAAAATAGGTATCTAGATAACTAAGGTCAAACATAAAATGTATTTTGAAAATCACTGTTGTACAGATGTACACTCTGAACAATACATATTTAAGACAGTTTTATCAGTCAGTTTAGGATGGAGGCTGAAGGTGGTCCCATTGAAAGTCAATTGGTCGTGTGCTCCTAAATCACTTAGGTGCTTTTGAATATCCCAAGATGACACCAGTGGTGCAGGCATCAGGAGCACCAGACTACCACAACACACAATGTGTTACATATTCCTCTTGGCACATTAAAAGTTACTTGTGAAATACATCTAAGGTAGGAGGTAGTACTGTTTCCAGGGCAAAATGAGGCAGCACACTTCTTAAGTATTTTCCCTCTAAAAGCACATTACACTTGAGGCACCATGATCTACACTGGCTGCTAGTTTATTTCTAAGTGCAGTTTAAGGCATTAGCTGCTAACTTACATTATTCCATGCATTATGAGTAAGGCTAAGTTTTAGTCATGGATATTTTTAGTAAAAGTCATGGACAGTGAACAAAAATTCACGGCTCCTGTGACCTGTCCATGATATTTACTAAAAATACCCATGATTAAAAATTGGGGGGTGGGGGTGGCAGACAATGGCCTTCCTGGGGGCCCCACGGGTGCTGGGGGAGGGCGGCGCGCAACCTGGGACTCCTGCACCCCAGAAGTGGTGACATTTCCCTTGCTCAGCTCCATCCTAGGCGAAGGCATGGCCAGGAAGCTCTGCACACTGCTTCCACCTGCAGGCACTGCCCCCGCAGCTCCCATTGGCCCTGGTTCCCGGCCAACAGGAGCTGTGAAGCCAGTGCTCTGGGCGGAGGTAGTGCACGGAGTTGCCTGGCCATGCCTCCATCTAGGATGGAGCTGAGTGAGGGGGATGTCACCGCTTCCAGAGAGCCCCCCAGGTAAGTGCTGCCCAGAGCCCGCCTCACCCTGTCCCATGCCCCTTCCCCCCCAACTCTGCTACTGGGAAGGGGGACACTGGGGCTCGAGACTGCTCCAGCAGCGGCCGGTGTGACTGGCGCAGGGGCTGCCTGAGTTGCCTTTGAGCCAGGCGCACTGGCTGCTGCAGAAATCATGGAGGTCATGGAAAGTCACGGAATCCGTGATCTTCGTGAAAAACTCACAGCCTTAATTATGAGGAATGGCCATACATTATTACATGAAAGAATCGTCTTGTTTCACAGAAAACTGATGGCTTTTTCAGTTGGAAGCAAATCAAAGGTAAGGGTGGGACAGGTTTGGATAGGGTAAATAAGGCAGCCAACCTAGATTTGCCATTAAACAGTACATTACATTTCCTTTTCTTCTAAAGTATAGCATTACCTCTTGGTGGTTCAGCTGGCTTGGTTTGGGTTTCAGGTGTTGGCCTCCCCACAGATGGACGGACATGGCTTTGTGGTGCACTAATAACTCCAGCTCGGGGTGGAACAGTCTGAAATAATAATTGGTAAAAATAAAATACTTTAGCTATACTTCTGGAACTAACGTGATCTCCTGCTGAATGACTGATGATTTTTTTTGTATTGCAGCCATGCCAAGGGCCCCCAGTCATAGACTAGAAGCCCTACTGTTCTCAGAACTGTACAAACACGTAACAAAAAGACAGTCTTTTACCCAGAGAAGTCGGCGTCACATAGGTGGCTTAAAACCTTTGTTCTTCTGTCTCAAGAAATATATGTTCATGTCATTCTGAAAGTAGTAGTAGTTTTGTCAGAATTGGTAAATTGCTAATAAAAATTTGGTGGAGTTGAAAACCACTCAGAGGTCATTTCTAAACAGAAGCGAAGGAGTACTGCAGGATGGGAAATGAAGAATCACCATTTTCCGGAATCAGAGATACTCTGGGATAGAAAAGACCTAACAAGCAATCATTGTAAACCATTTATACAGCACTATAAAAGTTTACCGAGCCCTTTACAAACCCCAGTAATAATGCATTCCATGCCCCGAAGACCTGTGATGTGCAGTGCAGAAAATGTTATGCTTGACATGGGACTTATTCTTTAGAACCCATTTTTGCAAATCTTACATGTAGGTACAGTGTCTCCAGGAAGGATGGGGACATTCTGCCTAACCAAAGAGCGCCAGTAAATATGTAGGCTATTGGATATCCTTTTTTGATGAACTTGTAGAGCAGAGCATTAAAGGAGAAATATGAAACTATTCCAAAGAGGAATTTAATTTGAAAGAACACACATGCCTATAAACTGCATGTGGTGTGAGTCATGCTACCAAGAATGGATACCAGAAGAAAATGAATGATCACGTAAAGCAAATGTTTTCTGTCCCCAATTTATCCATGGTTGCCAATCCTCCTGTGAGATTTAACAACAGTGAGAATGTCCCAGGGATGTTTTTGGAACAAAACTTATACACATAATTCCTCATACAAACTGTGTCTTAAAAAGAAGAAGAAGAAGATGATATCAACCTTGATCTGGCCTAATACATTTACTAGATTTAGAAGACAATGTTTAATGGCCCTGGTCCAGTATACCTGGGTTAAGTCCATCTGACTTTTAAATGCTTTAAGCCACCAAGCATCAAAAAATCAAAAACACGTATAGCTTTCTTCCTTTTGACTGCCAAGTGGCAAAAAAAACAAAAACAACAAAAACCCAAAACCCACACCCAAAAAACCCAAAGTAGTTTTTAGAAACAAGTTTTGTTAGAATAAAACTCATCCCAAGAAACATGCCCACTTCTTTTCCTTTGGATGTTTAGGAACTGGATATTTAGGATGATATTCCAAGATCTATAAAAGAAGTTGTTTTCCTTAGGAAACCTATATAGGCTCCTCTGAATCGGAACAGAATAGAAATAAAGGCTGAAGCCGTCCTTAAAACCACACAGTATTCATGAAATAAGCAATAATAGAACACGGTGGCTGTCTCTAATTCTGAAAGTCTTATAGCAGAAATAACTGCTGCCAGAAAGGCCGTGTAAATCAAGAAAAATAAGGAAATTGAGCTCTGAGATTTGAATGATTAATGGGTTAGGGCTCTAAGAACCAAATAGTTTTGGACTGAAGTTCAGATGGTGGTCTTTAAGAAATCCTTCACATACAGATAGGAAGGGATGAGATTTGGTTTGTTTTACTGAATTATGCCGGCAATTGCCAAGATGTGGACCTTCCAGGAATTGGCCTTTAGCCCCAAATTTAATTCTTTTTGAAAAAGTGGTACAAAATGTTAATTTTGATCTGATTTATTCATGTAAACAGCAATGGTTGAATTAAAGCCATTTCCTGGAATAGGAACCATTGGTGGAATCTTTGCTGGGTGCCAGCCAGTTTTAACAACTTCTTTGGAGTATCCCTTTTTGGTTAGTAATGGCAACAGTCTCATGTCAGCGCCAGAAAAGGGACAGGAAAACATTTCTCCCATGGCTCAAACTGTGTCTGTTTCCTCAGAAATGGAAACAGCCAGTTTAACACTTCTGGTGGAACAATGAAGGCCAGATTGTTGAAAAATTACCTCAAGATCCTTGCACTAGTCAGGTCTGGGGCAGCAGGAAGGTTGTTTCAGTAGTAGTTGTCCAGGAAAAACAACAACTGAAGATTGAAAATAACCTCTGCTTTCTCTTGGCAGGGTCTTTGCTTTCTCACTAGCTAATGTGGTATGAAGGGCATCCACAATGAGGTATCTACATTTCTGGTTTTGTGGAGGATAGATGACTCAGATTCAACTTTATGACTAGCAAGGACTTTGCCTCAATGGTTTCTCCCCAACACATCTTCCTTCTGGTCAGTAGCTAGGCCAGATTTTCCTAGATGCGATAGCTGATGGATGCCTTCATCAAGTAGTTGCTGAACCGACTAGAGGGGATGCCATTTTAGATTCGGTTTTGGTGAGTAGCGAGGACCTCATAGAAGAAATGGTTGTAAGGGACAATCTTGGTTCAAGTGATCATGAGCTAATTCAGTTCAAACCGAAGGGAAGGATTAACAAAAATAAATCTGCAACTAGGGTTTTTGATTTCAAAAGGGCTGACTTTCAAAAATTAAGGAAATTAGTTAGGAAAGTGGATTGGACTGAAGAACTTATGGATCTAAAGGTAGAGGAGGCCTGGGATTACTTTAAATCAAAGCTGCAGAAGCTATCGGAAGCCTGCATCCCGAGAAAGGGGAAAAAATTCATAGGCAGGAGTTGTAGACCAAGCTGGATGAGCAAACATCTCAGAGAGGTGATTAAGAAAAAGCAGAAAGCATACAGGGAGTGGAAGATGGGAGGGATCAGCAAGGAAAGCTACCTTATTGAGGTCAGAACATGTAGGGATAAAGTGAGACAGGCTAAAAGTCAAGTAGAGTTGGACCTTGCAAAGGGAATTAAAATCAATAGTAAAAGGTTCTATAGCCATATAAATAAGAAGAAAACAAAGAAAGAACTGGGACCGCTAAACACTGAGGATGGAGTGGAGGTTAAGGATAATCTAGGCATGGCCCAATATCTAAACAAATACTTTGCCTCAGTCTTTAATAAGGCTAATGAGGATCTTAGGGATAATGGTAGCATGACAAATGGGAATGAGGATATGGAGGTAGATATTACCATATCTGAGGTAGACGCGAAACTCAAACAGCTTAATGGGACTAAATCGGGGGCCCAGATAATCTTCATCCAAGAATATTAAAGGAATTGGCACCCGAAATTGCAAGTCCATTAGCAAGAATTTTTAATGAATCTGTAAACTCAGGAGTTGTACCGTATGATTGGAGAATTGCTAACATAGTTCCTATTTTTAAGAAAGGGAAAAAACATGATCCAGGTAACTACAGGCATGTTAGTTTGACATCTGTAGTATGCAAGGTCTTGGAAAAAATTTTGAAGGAGAAAGTAGTTAAGGACATTGAAGTCAATGGTAAATGGGACAAAATACAACATGGTTTTACAAAAGATAGATCGTGCCAAACCCAACCTGATCTCCTCCTTTGAGAAAGTAACAGATTTTTTAGACAAAGGAAACGCAGTGGATCTAATTTACCTAGATTTCAGTAAGGCGTTTGATACCATGCCACATGGGGAATTATTAGTTAAATTGGAAAAGATGGGGATCAATATGAAAACTGAAAGGTGGATAAGGAATTGGTTAAAGGGGAGACTACAACAGGTCCTACTGAAAGGTGAACTGTCAGGTTGGAGGGAGGTTACCAGTGGAGTTCCTCAAGGATCAGTTTTGGGACCAATCTTATTTAATCTTTTTATTACTGACCGTGGCCCAAAAAGTGGGAGTGTGCTAATAAAGTTTGCGGATAATACAAAGCTGGGAGGCATTGTCAATTTAGAGAAGGACCAGGATATCATACAGGAAGATCTGGATGACCTTGTAAACTGGAGTAATAGTAATAGGATGAAATTTAATAGTGAGAAGTGTAAGGTTATGCATTTAGGAATTAATAACAACAATTTTAGTAATAAGCTGGAGACGCATCAATTAGAAGTAACGGAGGAGGAGAAGGACCTTGGAGTATTGGTTGATCATAGGATGACTATGAGCCGCCAATGTGATATGGCCGTGAAAAAAGCTAATACGGTCTTGGGATGCATCAGGAGAGGTATTTCCAGTAGAGATAAGGAGGTGTTAGTACCGTTATACAAGGCACTGGTGAGACCTCACCTGGAATACTGTGTGCAGTTCTGGTCTCCCATGTTTAAGAAGGATGAATTCAAACTGGAACAGGTACAGAGAAGGGCTACTAGGATGATCCGAGGAATGGAAAACCTGTCTTATGAAAGGAGACTCAAGGAGCTTGGCTTGTTTAGCCTAACTAAAAGAAGGTTGAGGGGAGATATGATTGCTCTCTATAAATATATCAGAGGGATAAATACCGGAGAGGGAGAGGAATTATTTAAGCTCAGTACCAATGTGGACACAAGAACAAATGGATATAAACTGGTCATTGGGAAGTTTAGACTTGAAATTAGACGAAGGTTTCTAACCATCAGAGGAGTGAAGTTTTGGAATAGCCTTCAAGGGAAGCAGTGGGGGCAAAAGCTGGCTTTAAGATTAAACTTGTTAAGTTTATGGAGGAGATGGTATGATGGGATAACATGATTTTGGTAATTAATTGATCTTTAAATATTCATGGTAAATAGGCCCAATGGCCTGTGATAGGATGTTAGATGGGGTGGGATCTGAGTTACCCAGGAAAGAATTTTCTGTAGTATCTGGCTGGTGAATCTTGCCCATATGCTCAGGGTTTAGCTGATCGCCATATTTGGTGTCAGGAAGGAATTTTCCTCCAGGGCAGATTGGAAGAGGCCCTGGAGGTTTTTCGCCTTCCTCTGTAGCATGGGGCACAGGTCACTTGCTGGAGGATTCTCTGCTCCTCGAAGTCTTTAAACCACGATTTGAGGACTTCAATAGCTCAGACATAGGTAAGGTTTTTCAGGAGTTGGTGGGTGAGATTCTGTGGCCTGTGTTGTGCAGAAGATCAGACTAGAGGATCATAATGGTCCCTTCTGACCTTAGTATCTATGAATCTATGTGGATTGAAGAGATCTCAGAACTGATTATTTCCTGCCTAGGACATGGGGATCTAACCTAAGTTCTGACTTGGTGGTAGGCTATTGAGTTCTTGTGCTGTATTGATAATGGAAGAAAACTTTGGAGTTATTTGCAGCAAAGGCAAAAATTCCCTTCAGTACCTCTTTAGAGGAGATCTATGCAGGCTAAGGTCATGTCTACACAGTAGGGTAATGTGCACTACAGGGGTGTGATTTCTAAAGTGCATTAACATATTAAACCTTAATTGTTCCATGTAAACTCTGCAGGTATGCACTAATAGTTCTCTAGCGCTCTTTAACATAGTGCTGTTTCAAACAATACTACCTAAAAATTCCCTAGTGCGCACCAGTAGTCTATGTGGACCAATTAATGCACAACATGTGAGAGTGCTTTAGAAGTCACACTCCCACAGCGTGCATTGTCCTACCATGCAGACATGCCCTAAGCAATTTCTCAGGACTGTTAGCTTTGGCCTCTGTCTTGTCAGTCATTTTGGGGGCCTATCCAAGGAGGAGCACTGCTGAGGTACCTTAGAGAAGGGAGACAACATTCTCTAATAGACAGCGAAAGCCCAAGGAGTCAATTTAGACATGTAAGTACATTTTCAATTTTGCTGCCTTTCATTTTGTTTAGATAAAGTGCTGTAAGTATCCAAGAATCTAAGGAGACAGAGCTTAACTCCAAAGCCAAAAAGTGATTGGTCTGGATCTGCCTCCCTCCTCATCAGTTCACTAGGAAATAGAATGTATTGGCAGACACCGATACAGAAAAAAACATCTTAACCCCCGTTTATCTCCAAGCATTTTGTAAACGGCTCTTTTGGTGGAATTCCCTACAACTTCCTTTAGAAGACCAAAATATAGCCTAAGTGATTTTTATTTGCAAAAATATTTCTTTATATCTAGCCTAAATTCCCTTTAACAAGTTCATTCCATAACTTCTTTCTTTCACAAATTGATGGACACTTAATGCCTCAAACGCACATGAAAATATTCTATCTAGAATATGCTACTGCAGTTTATTTTCCTCTGAAACTGCTATTGTTGTGATTGCAGTGAGGAACAAACAGAAGGAGCAGAGATCTCCTAAGCAACAGAGCTCCCATTTTTCATGCAAATGTCCTAATAAATACAAACCTTCCGCAACCCAGTAAATACTATATAGGTTCTTCCTAGGATATTTTGCAAAGCATTGTGAGACGCATCAGCAAAGCTTTAAACAATTATTTCCAATATTTGTAGACAGTTATCACCTCTTAGCAGTCTTTTTAACAAAATGTATATGTTGTGACAAGGCATCTCCTTTGCCTTGTTGGGCTCAGCATTTTCCCCCTTTGTCAGGGTGGGATGGTTGTGGTGGAAGGACTTGGAGTAAATCAGTTTCACTAAGGAGAGATTTTATTCTTCACTTGGGTATTCCCCCCCCCTCCAATATTTACAACGTAGGCTTCAGAGTAGGCCATGGGAGTAGTACTCTTCAGCCAAATCAAAGAAAAATTCACACTAAAACAAGGGAATACCTTTTCCTGTCCCCTCTCTGGGACGTTGCCTTGTGATGCTAGTGCCAGTTCTTCCCCAAACAGGCAGTTAGCTTGCTTGCTGGGAGGAGAGACGCTTTCCACCCAGGAGAAGCCTTTTCTCCCTGCTGCAGATTGTGTCTCATCTCTTCACCTCTTTCTCACCAGAAGAAGGGTTTTTAAAGGTCACAGGCAGCCCTTAACTGGACTCAGGCATCCCTAGTTGACCTGAGGCAGCCTCTTTTCAGCTCATGGAGAAAAGGGCTTTTACCATTCTAGTACGGATTCCACCACTCTTACCGCTGTGCAGTCTGACTTTGCCACAATATCTAAAGCCTTTTAATTTTTCCCCATAGGCAACTCTTGGAAAAAGTATTTGCCAACTCACTGCTGGTGAATGGGACAGAGCAGTCAAGTCCCTCTCACAGTTAGGTGGCTTCTGAGGCAGATGTGAAGAAATGAAGAATTTGCAAGTATTCATTTTCCCTTCTAGGAGCCAGAGATGCGGGTTGCTTCAAATTTATCTGAAACCTGCCACCAGCTATGGGCTGAGCTTCAACCTTGAATGTCAGTTGTTGCTCCAACAACAATTTTTCATATCAGCCTTTGGTTAGCAAGTTTAGGCCTTTGACTACTAGCTCTCAAGCTTTCCTGCTCATAGGTCATTCCATCCAATTTTGATCATATTTATTGCGCTTTTCTTGACCCTCTATTTCTTTTTTATTTCTTACTTGTAGAGAAGTAACCGAACTACTGAAAACTGTATGCAGTATTTCAATTTGGTCACACTAACACCACACAAAGAGGAACTAAAGGCTACTGTTCATTCAACCAAGTCCTTCACAGTAATACAAAGATCCCAGGCAAAGTGTTAAGATTGATTAAAATCAAGGTACAACAACCATTATACATCAATTAATTGTAGACTTCAGAATGCACATAAGCCCTGATAAATCCTATCCTTCCAAATCATCTCATTTTAAACAAGAGTATAAAACATACAAAATAACTATAAAGTGTCTGATTCTGCTTCACACATTGTGTCGTTATTTAAAAGTGGCCATAAAATGCAATCACTCTTATTTGATAAAGTTTTACATATACTTTGCATGTGTAAATTACTATATAAGGTCCAAGGCAATAAACAGTCAGCTCAAAATCTTTATTGGTGTATTTACAGTCTGAACACAGTAGGAATATGATTTAAGATTTTGTCTCCTCACACAACTTGCAAGATATCGACTCAATTTTACATATCTCTCGTCCATACCACCATTCATAAGAAAACCTCTCAACAAACTAATACAGTGTAAAAACTTCAAAAGGAAAATTCTTTAAAGTTTGAATGCCTACCGGTCTGGCTGCACTATATCCAACAGTTCCTGTGCTTGTGAATCCAGCTGAAGGTGGAGGCTGACTACGAACTGTAACAAAGCCATTAGAGACCATTGATTTAGGACATATTTCTAAGTTGAAATTTTCTGTAATATAATTAATGCAAAACAAACATTTATCTGTATTACCTAAATTATCTTTTCTTTGTGTTCCAGGGCTTTTTTGAACTTTGAAGCATGAAGAAAAATCAGTCACAAAAGAGATTTTCATTGACAGATCAGGTGCAAACTGATATTATGCAATAATGGTATGTTATAACAGAAATGGGAACAACAGGATTGCATTAGTGATGAAAAAACCTGTGTGTGTGAGATCTCTTTTTGCAGATATTGCCTATGTTATTGATATTAGGGTTAAGACTGCCTCTGTTAGAGGGAAGTTGCTGTACTGTATAACATATTATGCAGCAACTCTGGCAGCTATGTCTTCAAAAAGGATGAGTTTCAGGAAGAGGATCTGATTCAAAAACATGGTCTCAAAGTCTGTCTGTAGCTGTACATTGTTCAGTGAGTTAAAGAATTTATGTACAGATTCCTGGATCTAACCTCCTCCTCTTATTGGACACAACATTTTGACAATGAGGTCAACATTTGAATGATGATTCTGATTATCAGCCTTGAATGCCGCACTTAAACTATGAAGTGCAAAATATGTTAAAAAAAAAAAAATTTACTTCCAACTGACACCCACCCACCCACCCCTACCTCTGAATTCCGGAAGAGAGAGAGGCTCACTAGTGACAGATCTACTGCCTATCAATCATGAAGGTCCCAGTTAGAATGTCAGCTGTGGTAACTTGAAGGATTCCCAATAATGGGTGTGTCTAATCTCAAAACAGACAGCTCTTAATTGGTTAAATTTGCTCTAATTGACAGATAAATTCTGCTCTCAAAGGCTATGTCTACACTAGCACTTAAGTTGTACCAACAGATGCTGCTCTGGGGTTTGGGGAAAAATAACCCTCTGAACTTCGTAAGTTACACTGACAGAAGCGCCAGTGTGGACAGCACTACGTTGCTGGGAGACATGCTACCGCCACTGTTGGGGGTGGTTTAATTATGTGGACAGGAAGCTCTCTCCCATCAGCACAGAGCGGCTACACAGGAGATCTTACAGCAGTACAGCTGCAGCGGTACAGCTATGCTGCTGTAAGCTTTCTTGTGTTGACACGGCCTTCAGGTATGTCGACATCAGAGCTGGAAGGTATAACTTCCAGTTTGAGTAGACATGCCCATGCGAACTCTAATTAAGCTAGCAAGCTAAAGATTGAGCGTAGCCATGGTGGCACAAGCAGGGGAGGGGCTAGCTGTCCTGAGTAGGGTCCCATTCGAGACAACGGGCATGTACTCAGGGTAGTTAGCCCCTCCCACTGTGGCAATACTTATTGTCAGTGTGCTAAAATATTTTAGTGGAAATTATGACCTTGAAAGTACGTATGACATTCAGTTCTTTGTTTAAAAGAAAAAAAAAACCAAACTTGCTAGAGCCCTGCTTTAGTCAGATAAAATATTCTTTATTCCTAAGTCTTCTGCCTAGAACAGATACCTATAAGCACTTATTTAAAAGATTTCACCTTAACCCACCCCCGACACATACACACACCCTTCTGAATTATTTTAAACAATTCTGAGATTAAATCTTGAAAGTTTTCAGTACCACGGTTTAATTTTTTCACTTAATCTTTCATAAGTGAATTTTGATTCACAACATAAAGTTGCAAGCAACCAACAAATGCAAGTAATTAAATAGAAGACAGTCTGGAAAAATATACTATAGAAGCATAAAAGTTTAGGAGTTACACAACAAATTGATGGCCTTAAACAGCAAGAATGTCTTTAAGCAGTGAGGACACTAATGTCATTCATATATTAATTTAAAGATTCATTTCTACCACGCAAAAATCATTATGTTACCTTCTATTTCTCTCCTTGCTACCCCAGGACTAGGAGGAGCTCCAAGACCTTTTCAGAGAAAGAAGAGAAGCTGTATATTGCATAAGGATAAGCAGCAGACTGAAAAGAGGCAGAAACGTACAGGACATAACATACAAAAGAGCTTTCATATTTAAGGAATTTTTAAATGGCCTAACCGTACTGCACTCTTACCACTTGCAGCAGCACAAGAAAGCCACACTAGTTGGTAATAACTCAACAATTCAGTTAATGTTTAGAAATATTACATGGCTTCAGTTTAACATTTTTGTTAAAAGAGAATTTAAATTTCTGCTATATTCACGGCCTAAAAATTTTGTTAAGGCACAATTAAAGTTGACTGGCAGCGCCTTGCACTCTTCCAAAATATCTTAATTATATTATGCTGCTATAGTTATGTGGGAGTAATTATACCGTAATAAAGTCACTTTTACTCTGGAATAAAGTGTCCACACAGGGGGTTAGTTCTGCCAGTCAATTTCTCTATGTAGATGACTAAAGTACATGTGATATTTTACCAGGTATATGGTGTTCTTCAAAACTGTATTATTTCATTCATTTGTATGCACACCAACTGCCCTTCGCTGTATTCGGGGCAGCTATATTTTGTAGTAGATTCCCACAGTTCACACTAAAATATGAGGAGAGGTGTGGCTGTGCCCAAAGGCATGAGGAACTCTTGTTTCTCTTCTGAGTTATTTGGATTGTGAAAATAGTAGTCTGGTGGCACACAACACTGCACTACAAGACAGACCCAACTGCAGGTGATGTTCCAGAGGTAATCCTTAGGATATGGATCAAGGGATGGTTACATCTGGGACCTGTAGAGTGATTTGTGCAGAGTAAATATTATATTATTACCATCTAGCTCTTATATAGTCCCTTTCATTAGTAGATCTCAGTGGTCAAGTGGAGGACAGGCAGAGCCAGCTAGTCTTCACTAAGACTGCGTTAAATGCAACTTTTGCCTTAGTGAAGACACACACTGATGGTTTCTCCTCTGTACCCAGATGCTGTATTCCCAGAGTGTTCCATAGTATCTGGAAAGACAGAGTGCTACAAAAGTCTGCCAGGAGCAGGTTGGAGGCTCACTAAAAGTGAGCATTGTTAACGTCGTGGGTGGGACTGGTGTGTAACTTAATCCTGTATTTCCTGGTTTTCAGAGGTTTAAGTATAGGTGCACTCAGTATTCTGGAAGGGGACAGGGCACTGCTACCAACCATAATTCTGTGTTAAGGAAGTGAATTTCCCTTAGTTTTTTGAGAAGGGTGTGGTAGAGAAGAGGGCATGATTGGGGAGCAAAAGAAGGCTTTCTGGGAACACCTGAGTGCCATGCAGCTACCAATTCTGTTCTTCCCCTGTCCCCTCCTCGCCTTCAGCAAGGGAGCGAGGAAGGCAGTAACTGATGGGCTGTGAACACATCTACCATTTGGAGGCAGAAAGGAGAAGTGGAGGAAAGCCCCGGACTCCATACTCAACTTCAGGGGCTAGTGCAGGAGGAAGGGACTTTGCACTCTGCAGAGGTGTGAACTGACTTGTTCATCTACTTGTGTTCTCCTCCCCCTTCTCCCAATGTTTACCTCCGCTCCTAGTGTGGAATACAAGTTTTCAAAACAATCTCACTGTGCATGTGAGTTTTAGAGCAATCTGAATTAAAATCAGCTCCCTGTGGGAGGTTGAATTTGAGAAATCTTTGGACTAAATAACTCCAAATGTACAGCAAGTACACCCCTGACTCTGTGGTGGCATACCAATAGACACATGGATTTTAAAACACTGAAAATTAAAAGATCATAATGTGGGGAACCATATACGGGGAACCCCTGGATCAGACGACTCCAACTCCACCACTAATGCTACCCTTGATGTTAATAATTAAGGTTACACCAGGATTTCTATTTTAACAGTGGTGAAAAAGCTCTTAAAAAAAAAAATCGGTCTTTTGGGTTAAAGTATCACTTTTCACTTTTATTGTAGTTTGTGCACCTCTTGATTTTGTTTTATAGCAGTGTGGAGGAAAATACCATTTGACATTTGTTTTGACTATCTTAAAAAGAGCCTTATGACTGAAATTCTTCTAGTATCTCACATTTCCTTCACAGCCCTGTTTCCAAGGAACACCACCACTTTAATTATTACTGATAGAATGTTGAAATTTGTGGGTTTATTTTTCACAACAAACATAAATTACCGTTTTGATTAAGGACAGTATCTTGGTGCCACATTAGTCAATGTCCACTTTCCACTAGTTCTTAAGAAGAGGGTTTTTGGGGTTTGTTTAAGTTTGTTTCCTAACATTTTAAAAACATATTTTGTCTAGTGTCAAAATTACTCTCCCCATCTTTCTCTCTTCCAGTTACCAGACTGGCTGCCCCCAAAATTCCTTCATTATATATTTGCCCCCAGTGTGAGCCTACTAGCATAGCAGCAGTCCCAACACTCTGGAAATAGCATTGAGAGCGCTAGTATCCTAGCACAGCAACAGCAGATACAGCCAAATTATGGAAGTGCCAGTCCCTAGTCTATAGTTAAGGCTGAGTTAAGTTTTCTCTTAAAAGTGTAGCCACTTGGTTATATATGAAGAATTCAGTATATCCTCTCCAAATTACAGCACTTACTCTTGAGTACTGAATGAATTTTCTGAGACTTAACAAGTAAATCTGTTAATTAGTTTGAGTGAAAATTTAAAAAAAGTGTTCCTTTCAGAAATTCAGCACCCTATGTCAAAGTTTTTTGGTTATTTTTTAAGTCTTTTTTGCTATTTTTCTTCATTACTGAAAATTTCTTCAGTAAAGGATGCAGAATTTTGTTTTTTGTTTTAAACAGAATTCCACAAAGAATTACCTATTTTCAAAATGATTGCCATATCCTAATGCATCCAGACAACCTTAACTCTGCCCCATAGACACACCAGAAGGGGAAAAAGTTAAAAAATGGAATGGGTCTTTGAAATCTGTTTAACCTAATCTAGGAGTACAAACATTATGCACTGATCTTAACTGTCTGGTTATTTCATGACATCATCACAGGGTGGAGTAAAGGTTGTGTGGGTATATAAAACTGTGCTTCTCCATACCTTAATGTGTTTGTATTTCTTTTAAGATAAACCTTAACTATGAATTTCCTGGTTTTATAATATTTGTTTTTGGGATAATGGCAACGTCCCTGTAATGTATTCACTCTACATTACTGGTACATACCCTCAAACTTAACTCCATCTTAACAATAGTTTTTAAACTGACAAAGACAACTTTTAGCCCTTTATACTGTTAAACAGAAATATTCTCTGTACAGAACTTGGTATTGCTAATGGAAAAAAATATTATACAATGGTGACAAGTCACAATCATTAACTTTCTTCATATTCTGTAAGATATTACTTTGATGTTTTTCTAAATCATAAATATGTAAGGCACTACAAAATATGCTAACTGAACCCTGAACTCCAAAGATTTAAAAGCTAATTTTATTTATTAAATTCTTATTATAAAGTACTCAATGACAATCATAGCTTGAACCACCAGGCAAAAGCATTATTCATTTGCAAATATCTAAAAGCTGAAGACAAAAAAAACCCCTTGAGTTCTAGCCTACTCCTAATAAAGATGCAAGACATAATTACACTGTGGGAAAGCTTAGAGTCCCACTAGGAGTCTTCAAAGCATACAGGGGCACAAGGAGGAGTGCCACAGACCCTGAAGAGGTAAAGTGCCTGAGATAAAAGGTTAAAAAAACAACATTATTATGGGCAAAACTATCACATAAGGTGTCTATGTTTAAAATTATGTTAAGGATTCAACTTACATGCATACCAGTACATCAATTTATAATTAGAGAGGACATGAAAGCAATCCTTAACTCTTGTCAGTGTATGTGTTGCATGGGTCTATGAACGATATTTATTGTATACCATGTGCTGCAACATTTTTTACAGTATGTAGTACCACCTACACCATGCATTATAAATATAGATCAGATCCAAACAGCTCACACTCTAAATAAGATGAAAGAAACAACATGAGACACAGGACAACAGTTCAAGGAGAGGTGTCACAGGATTGGACAATGATGGAAGAAAGGAGGAATTGCTTGAAGAAAGGGCTTTATGAAGGATTGGAAGGAAGATACAGAGGATGTCTATTCCAAGTGTATGGAGCAGCAAGGCAGAAGGCATGAAGCTGTGCGTGGGAAGTAGAGAAGGGACGAGTAAGGTAGAAAGAATGGGATGAATGTATGGCCAGGATGAGAAATGAAAGACGGCATGACAATTTTATTTACTAGTTACATATGAATAAAATAATAATTTGCAATGCTCATTGAGTGATACTAGTTTTTTCACAGTTTAAGCTGAAGCTAGGATAGACAGGATTCTGTCATTGTACAGAAAAATACTTGGCAATGACCTATGATACAAGCGAACCATATAATAATATGCAGAAAGTGCAACATGTATTAGCTGCTTTCTAAAATTGTAATTATTTTAAACTAAAACCAGAATGGTTCATCTTAAACTACAGATTACCAAATGAGAGCAAAACTGGATTTTGACAGCTTGATTGATGCACCATAAACACTCTTTCTTATACCTATCTAAACTTGAGAAATTGAGTGAAAGGATTTATGTTCTACAATGTTCTACCTTAAAATATACATTTAGAGATAAATGTGAATAATAGATCTGTAAACACACACACACACACAAAAGTTGTGTGTGCATATATAAATTATAGCCATGTGATGAATTGCACAGCCAATGCAATTTTAATATGCCTTTAGCCACCTCCCACCTGTTCTATAATCCATTCCCCCATTATTTATTCTAACATTCCAAATCCAGGAAAAGTTTCAAACAGCTGCCATTTAAAAAAAATAAAATAAAAAAAATCAAAATTGCCACAGAAATGTTTCCTCATCCTCTCCCCTCAAATGTATTTAAGTGCTATGTACATCTATGGCTCAATACAATAAAAATACGAGTTGTTAACTTATGTACTGTGTACAACATTTATCCTGTTTTGTAAGACTCACCAAAAGTCTGTAGTTTTACTTTTCTGGAACATGTGCTTTCTTGCAAGCAGATACATGTTAACTAACTCTCACTCAAGAATCTCTTGTGGAAGTAACGGGAAATTTGAAAATGAGCGTGACACACAGTATGTTCACGCATATATGAATATCCAGAATTATCTTCCAATTCAGCTATTTTATACCTGAAGTTCTGAAATCAAATTTATTTAGGAATACTTATGTATACATAGCCATCTTCATAAGAACATAAGAATGGTCATAATATGTCAGACCAATAGTCCATCTAGCCCAGTATCCTGTCTTCCAAAAGTGGCCAGTATCAGATGCTTCAGAGGGAATGAACAGAACAATTATCAGGTGATCCATCCCTGTCATCCAATCCCAACTTCCGGTAGTCAGAGGGTAGCGACACGCAGAGCACGGGGTTGCGTCCCTGACCATCCTGCCTATTAGCCCTGATGGATCTATTCCCCCGTGAACGTGTCTAATTCTTTTCTGAAACCAGTTATATTTTTGGCCCTCACAACATCCCCTGGCAATGAGTTCCAAAGGGTTGAATGTGCCTTGTGTGAAGAAGTATTTTCTTTTGTTTGTTTTAAACCTGCTGCCAATTCATTTCATTGAGTGACCCCTGGTTCTTGTGTTATGTGAAGGGGTAAATAACACTTCCTTATTCGCTTTCTCCACACCATGATTTTATAGACCTCTTATCATATCCCCCCTTTGTCATCTCTTTTCTAAGTTGAACTGTCCCAGACTTTTTAACCTCTCCTCATACGGAAGCTTATATTGATGCGCTTCTCTGTACTCTTTCCAACTCTAATATATCTTTTTTTTCAGATGGGGTGACCAAAATTACACACAGTATTCAAAGTTGTGGGTGTACCATAGATTTATGCAGTGGAATTTTGATATTTGCAGTCTTATCTCTTTCCTAATGATTCCCAACATTCTGTTCACTTTTTTGACTGCTGCTGCACATTGAGTGGATGTTTTCAGAGTACTATCCAAAACGACTCCAAGATCTCTTTCTTTAGTGGTAACAGCTAATTTAGACCTCATCATTTTATATGTATAGTTGGGATTATGTTTTTCAATGTGCATTACTTTGTATTTATCTATACTGAATTCCATCTACCATTTTGTTGGCCCAGTCACCCTGGTTATAGTGAGCTCCCTTTGTAATTTTTCACAGTCTGCTTTGGACCTAACTATCTTGAGTAATTTTGTATCATCTGGAAACTTTGCTACCTCACCGTTTACCTGTTTTTCAGGATCATTTATAAATATATTGAACAGCACTTGTCCCAATACAGAGTCTTGGGGGACCCCGCTATTTACCTCTCTGCACTGTGAAAGTTGACTATTTATTCCTACCCTTTGTTTCCTATCTTTTAACCAGTTACAGATCCATGAGACGACCTTCCTTTTTATCCCAGGATTGCTTACTTTGCTTCAGAGCCTTAGATGAGGGACCTTGTCAAAGGCTTTCCGAAAGTTCAAGTATACTAAATCCACTGGATCGTCCTTATCCACACGCTTTTTGACACCCTCAAAGAATTTTAATATATTGGTGAGGCACGATTTCCATTTACAAAAGCCATGTTGACTTTTCCCCAACATATCGTGTTCATTTAGGTGTCTGATATTTCTGTTCTTTACCACAGTTTCCACCAATTTACTTGGTATTGAAGTTAGGCTTACTGGCATGTAACTGCCAGGATTACCTCTGGAGCCTTTTTTAAAAATTGGCATTACATAAGCTATCCTCCAGTCATCTGGTACAGGGGCTGATTTAAACAATATGTTACATACCACAGTTAGTAGCTTTGCAATTTCATATTTTAGTTCCTTCAGAACTCTTGGGTGAATACCATCTGGTCCTGGTGACTTATTACTGTTTAATTTATCCATTTGTACCAAAACCTCCTCTATTGACATCTCAATCTGGGACAGTTCCCTTTTTGTTACCAAAAAAGAATGGCTCAGGTGTGGGAATCGCTCTCACATCCTCTGCAGTGAAGACCAATGCAAAGAATTCATTTAGCTTCTCTGCAACGGCTTTGCTACCTTAAGTGCTCCTTAAGCACCTTGATCATCCAGTGGCCTCACCGATCGCTTGGCAGGCTTCCTGCATCTGATCTACTTAAAAATATTTTGCTGTTAGTTTGTGTGTCTTTTGCTAGTTGCTCTTCAAATTCTTTTTTGGCCTGCCTAATTATATTTTTACACTTGACTTGCAAGAGTTTATACTCCTTTCTATTTTCCTCAGTAAGACGTGACTTCCAATTTTTAAAAGATTTCTCTCACTCTCTCTGCCTCTTTCAGTCAGTTATTTAGCTATGGTGCCTTTTTTTGGCCCTCGTACTTTCCCCTCCCCCCCCTTTCTTATTTGGGGTATACATTTAGTTTGAGCCTCTATAATTTTTTTTTTTTTTTTTAGTTTTCATGCAATTTGCATGCATTTCACTCTTGTAACGGTTTCTTTTAATTTCCATTTAACTTTGTTTTTTACAGTAAAATTTTTCAAATATAAAAGTAAATAATTTTCTCTACTGGTTTTTCTACCTTAAACCACAAAAAGAAGGTATTGTGGATGAACTAGTCTTAATCTGTGAAATGTTACTACCTGCCTGCATGACTATCAGTTGACCACAGTCCTCCTTTTTACAACGCTCCTCATGGAGAAAAAAAAAGCTAGTCTGAAGTTAAGACAGCTTTTATTTTTTTAAAAGTGTGTTGTGCATATTGACTAAGTTTAAATTATGAAGACCAGGACCAGTTTTAACTGACAGGACTATGGCATGTCGATAACTGTTGAAAAATACTGTCATGCTCCTTATTTACTCATCAAGTAGTAGTAGCTGCTGTCCAGAACTTACTGCCCACTAAGATTAAACTGTAATTCTAGAGAGGATAGATTTTACGGGCTCTCAGAAAAAAAGATATATTGCTTTTTAAAGGAATTTTTTTTTGAAGTAACTGAATATATGCCACAACACATCATCAACTTCTGCCTTTGGGAAGCAACAGATTAAATATTCTCAGGATAAATATACTGTTATATTAATAGCCATAGAAGTTGTGCTATTTATTAGTCATGTTTGAAAACCAAATTAAATTATTACCTCCAAATTCTTTTCTAGCAGGTGCAGGACTCCTACCCCCTTGAAGTATAAGAAATGTACGCAGCATTAAAGAAAAAGCATCAGTATAAAAAAAGGGGAGAAAAAAGAATGAGAAAGTTACAAGCATCACAAGTCACTTTGGTTAGTTGTTACATGGCTCATATATGGTCTCTCAACATCCAGTTTCTCTTAATGCTCTACTGCTTACACTTCCAATTTATCTAAATATACTTTTCCCTAAAGTGATTAGCTTTACCATATTAAACATACATATGCAATCTGTACTTACTCAAAAGTTAACAGGAATATCATTAACATTTGAATTAAATTAGTAAAATCAAAACATTAAGAACTAGTTCTTAAGAAACATTAAAATGCTGTAAATAATGAAAATGTTAAATACAAACATCCATAGGAAGCCGATATTCCTAACTCAAAAAAATTAGCACAATTGTGTATTAAAAAGTAATCATAAAAAGTAGCTGTGATATGTAAAATCTAGTCAAAAAATTCAATTTTTAAAATTAGTTAAGTGGATCGAACACACTTTGGAAAGAAAAAGTCAGTAAGTCACCTGGCCAAAATAAATAAATAAATAAATAAAATCAAACAGACTTAAATAAAACTGTACATCAAAAGATCGTCCATTATGTGGTATACATCACTACATTACCTGACGGTGGGGGTGGTCTCTGTGGTGGAGCAGGCCGTGTAGGTGGAGCCACTGGGCGAGGGGGAGGAAGACGTTTAGGCTCTAAGCTCTGAGTAGACTCTTTCTGTTGTGTAATTGGCTGAAAATCAACTGGAGAACCTGATCAAGAAAATCAGCATATATTTAACGACCTTGTTAAAAAAAATATCAAGTGAAGTGCTAAAGATTTTCTATTGAAAAGTTTTTTTGTAAAGGTTTCTGTCAATACCACCAACTGTGGATATACACACTGTGGTCGCGTTGCATTGTCGTGTGGCACTGAAGTTTCCAGGGAGCAAGAATAAGAGGAATGGACTTTGATGAGAGTGTGAATTAATTCACATGTTGATTAGGAATGATATCTGCCAAAAAGTTTGATCATTAAGTATTTTCTGGGTACCTTAAGGATTCTTATAAACCACATTTCATCAAATACTTTTCCATTCTATTTCAACCCAGGCTTTATTTATTTGCTTATTTCCTTTAAGAAAGGGAAATTTGGAGGGTGTTCTGTCAGATAAGCATGATCACTGTAAAACTACTTCCCATTACAGTGACACAAAGAAACAAACAGTTTAAAAATGAATTGGTGTGGCAATGTTTTTTAAAGTGCCAAAATATCATTACAGTTCCCTGTTCCCATTCTTATCACTAAGACAAAGCTGTTTAAACTGAAAATCATATACACAAAGCTCTTTCTCCTACAAGCTGAAGTTAGTCATGCAACAATCTTGCCTTATACTGGTATAAATCTACTTTTCACTAAATTGAGGTGTATCTAATCCAGGGGTTCTCAACATATTTTTTGGCGGCCTCAGAGTGCTGCCACCAACTCTTGCTGGTGGCTGCTCTGAGAATTTTTCCTAAAGTAACTTAATTAACTTTAGGAAAAACAAATAAATATACACATATACATGTCCCAAATCATTGTAATTTATTTATATAGGGGTTTTTTTGCAGACTCAGTAATAAAAATAATGTACAGTTGTCTCTATGCTTTACTGGACCTAAACAGAATAGAAACAAAAATAAGGTGCTCTGCATGTTTTGATTATTATTATTATTTTAATTTTAAGATTGCTAGTTAGTAAGTCCGCTACTGTGAAAAGTGGTATTTGTATATTTGTTAATATCACTTTTCACAGCAGACTTAGTCAGCTCTGGCATGCTGGGGGACAAATTAAGTCCCGGATGATGAGGTGGGTAAGGGGGGGGGAGGGGGCGAGAGGAGACAGCGGGGGTTGAGGTGATGGCAGGGGGTGAGTCCAGGGATGGAATCTAAAACCCTGCGGCTGGGGGACCGAGCCTACAGCCCACCATCCCAGGGCAGATGCCTGAAGCCTGAGCCCCACTGCACTCGGGAAGGTGGGGAACTCACACTGGTTGCCTGCTCCTACAGTGTCTGTGGCTCTGGAAGAGGGTAGGGACCAACCCCTGCAGGCAGCCCTGGGGGAGGAGCTGCTGCTTTGCTGTCCCTCAATGACAGCCAGGAGGCTGTGGCTGCATTTGAGAAACACTTATCTAATCAGTGTGGTTAAAATAAATGAGGAACATATTGATACACCATGTCACAGGGTTATTCACTGGAGGTATAAAACAGATTACTTCACTTATTCTAGTTACCTACAACTTGACCTTGAATAATATGTAACCCTGATAAAATACCTATTAACTAGTTTAATATTTACTATATTCTTCAAGGTCAAATTGTAGGTAACTAGAATGAGATGTAGTTGTCTGACTTATGTAATATAATACATACATTTTGAGGATATAGGTGGTCCAGGAGTTCTTGTAGGTGCTCGACTTGGTCTCACTGGAAGGGTGGGTAGTGGTCCATCTGACAATGTGGGTGACTGGCAGGGACTGGAACGAGGTGAAGAGCCTGGTGAGGTTCGAAGACTAGAACTTGTACCTGGCTGTAGATGTTGAGGAAAAATTTCTTCCACTTCAGTACTATAGTCATCAATATCACCTAGAAAAACAGAAAAAAGTTTATAAAGTAAAGGGATCTACAAATGTTAGTCCCATCCACACTGTCTCCAAGCATGGAAGTTATTTATTGTGATGTCTACTTTTCACAATGAAATCATAAAAATCCTACGTTTCACGAGCAGCTGGAAATACTCAAACTCTGTGCATATTGAAAATGCCAAGTACAAAAGGAAAATCACACTATCTAAAATCTTGATTGTATACAAAGCCTATCCTTTCAGATGGCCACCAGAGAAGACCAGGTTCTGTTCATAAAATGCAAATAAAGATTTCTTTAATAGAAATTTAATTAGGTATGTACTTAAAGGACCCAGAAGCTAATTGTGAAACATCTATCTAACTGGGGAATAAGTAATTCTATAACCCAAAGGTTACTAAAAATAGGAGCCCATGTCCCAGAACAAATGAATAATTCCCACTTAGAAAAATATATCAAATGAGCTGGGAATGAGAAAAAGCCGAGCTGGGAATGAGAAAAGCTTGCTGAATTCTGGGAAATATTTTCACCAGATATATTAGTCATACGTCAAAGATAAGGGGAAAAAACTATATAGCTATGATTTTTTGTTCTGAAGGTATTGCTAGATAACATAGGTCCCTTCACTCCTTCCATCATTCATGATAGACTTTGGAGTGCCTTCATGTCCCTGTGGGATATTGCAACAGGTGTCTGAGGTCTTAAACTTTTTTTTTTTCTTTTTGAAGTGTATGAATCTTTTCAATAGTATGTTCTGCATAGAACTTTACATTAATTAGGACACTTAAATAGTGTAGAACACAGCTGACTACTTACACAACAGTGCTTCAAGCAGAGAATTCATACCAGTACTCAGAGATCTGCACTTGTTCTTCATTAATTTCAAGGTGGAATTTAAGATGGTATTTTTAATCTATAAAACTGTAAATAGTTTGGGCACAGTACCATGTGTGATACTATAGCAACTGCAATCTGCCAAGGTGCTTAATTCAACAGTTAACTAGTTTTAAACGAGGAAACACCAGACAGAGCATTCTCAGTTAGAAGTCCTTGACCCCATTACCTCCTTGGCTTGTCAAGACCTGGATTTTTTTTTAATCTTTATAACTTGCTTTAAGGCTCATCTATCCTTTAAGATGTTTCATAGAAAGGTGAGTGAGGGATTCTGAGGTAGTTGTGGGGCATTATTTTTTATGGTGTTTTTCCTGTTAAAGGGACCATGTGATGTTAAATGAAGTGTAATTTGGGTATGACTCGGAAAGTAAAATCTTCTGTATTGAGGATTGGTAAATCTTTTACCTGAGCATTTTCTTTCTGCTATCAGAATTGTGGAAGGTGCTGCTACAGACGGACTATTCCCCTCCTATTTCCAGAGGCAGTTCTAAGCTGCAGCACAATCTGTGCTGCCACACACCCTTCCCCGTGAAGTCACCACAGATTTTGTGGAGTGTGCCTTGATTCCAAATGGAACAAGAGCACTGGATCCATCTGGCCAGGGATAGTTTGGATACTCTGAGTCCTTAGCACTTTGGATGAAAACAGATGAACAAGGAGCCCAATATTCTTGTCAATTCTGTGTACCTGAAAGACATCTTTAGTGCTCTTCAAACAGCCAAAGTGTGCCACAGATCTTCTGTGGGGATCTTTGGCTTTGGACGTAATGATGGGATGATGATCTCCCGTGAGGCAGGTTATATTAATGTAGATGGAATAAATGGACCCAAAGGTGTCAACGGTGTTTACATAATCTAATCACGGTCCACCATTAAACAGTTTTAAACAAAATTCATCCTTTTAACATTTTATCAAAGCTATAGGAAAGGAGGAAAACCAGTTAAAACATTTAACTGAATTGGAACCAGTATGTGATTTTGCATGTGTTCCAGTGAATGGTTGCATACTTTCAAAAGACATTTACGTGCCAGATATGCTAAAGATTCATATGTCCCTTCATGCTTCAACCACCTTCCGAGGACATGCATCCATGCTGATGACGGGTTCTGCTTGATAACTATCCAAAGCAGAGCGGACCGACGCATGTTCATTTTCATCATCTGAGTCAGACACCACCAGCAGAACGTTGTTTTTCTTGTTTGGTGGTTCGGGTTCTGTAGTTTCTGCATCTGAGTGTTGCTTTTTCAAGACTTCTGAATGCTCCACACCTCATCCCTCTCAGATTTTGGACAGAACTTCAGATTCTTAAACCTTGGGTTGAGTGCTGTAGCTCTTTTAACTAACGCATTATTTTAAGCATCATCAGTATGGAAGAACGTCCTCTGGTACGGTGGCTGAAGTATGAAGGGATATATGAATGTTTAGCATATCTGATATGTAAATAACTTGCAACTCCAACTACAAAAGTGCCACGTCAACGCCTGTTCTCACTTTCAGGTGACAATGTAAATAAGCAGGCAGCAGTATCTCCCGTAAATGTAAACAAACTTGTTTGTCTTCGCAATTGGCTGAACAAGAAGTAGGACTGAGTGGCCTCGTAGGCCCTAAAGTTTTACATTGTTTTGTTTTTGAGTGCAGTTATGTAACAAAAAAAAAAAATCTAGATTTCTAAGTTACACTTTCACGATAAAGAGATTGCACTACAGTACTTGTATGAGGTGAATTGGAAAATACTATTTCTTTTATCATTTTTACAGTGCAAATATTTGTAATAAAAATAATGTAAAGTGAGCACTGTACACTTTGTATTCTGTGTTGTAATAGAAATTAATATATTTGAAAATGTAAAAAAACATCAAAAATATTTAATAAATGTCAGTTGGTATTCTATTGTTTAAGAATGCAATTAATAGTGATTAATTTTTAATTGCAATTAATTTGAGTTAATCACATCAGTTAACTGCGATTAATCGATAACCCTAACTAAAACCATTTGAAAACCTCAGCTTTTATTCCCAGTGCCTCCTATGCCTCTGAACAATACCCAGGAAATCTAGAAAAAATATGGTGGCAAATTTATCAAAGCCACCAGCACAGATACAGCGCAAACTGAAACCAAAACTAATGTTGCTCTGCAAGCTGTGCATATGTTGCTGGAGAGTCTCTGATTTTTAAATTTATCATCTTTGGATTGTTTGGCATAAAGTTAAAATAAATTGTTTAAGAGATATATAGATTTAATTAAGTAATATATCTAGGATGTAAAGAAGTTAATTTGATTCAACAGACCTTCCATATCATAGTCTGCAGAAACCTCAGCATCTTCACAAAGCAAAGTGGAGCTGGTTGATGAAGGCAATCCAACCATCTTCTCTAGATTCATCTCCTCTTCCAAACTTCTTATCCAGTCTGAGTTTTTCAAGTTAATGTTTATGATCCTTCCTAAAACCTGAATTTCCACATGATTAAAAAAAGACGCATGCAAAGTACAAAAATTAAAAACTAAGCACTAAAAATCAGGGATCTAAATTTAAAAAAAAAAACCCACAGAAAGTACAATCTGCTATACAGAATATTATGAACAAGGTTCTATGTTTTTCAGGATTTTTGTGACAAAACAATGATTTTTGGGGGCTTTTTATGAAAAGGCATGATCTTTTTCATTCTAATCTTCCTTCTACACAGCAAGTGTGTTCCAAGAGTTTTGACCCATTTGTTTCTTTTTTGACATCTTCACTTGCTTTTTAACTATTAATTACAACTACATAATGCTTTTCTAATGAAAAATAAATGTAAAACTATTGTGTGCATTTAAAAAAAATTAAAACGACTTTTGCATTCTTTACTCTGACAAAAGCATTATTTTCCCTTTTTTGTCATGACAGTCAGCCTTACTTATGAGCTAAGCAAATCATGACAATTCTGTAATATGTACTGACACAATGTTAGGATTCAATCCTGCAGTCCGACCCATGAACTGAACTCCTACTCCCTGTGTGGAGACTCAGTGACTTCAAAAAGGTCTAGGAGTCTACCTGTGAAGATCACATTACAAGATCAAAGTCTTATTAGGGATCTAGCTAATTACAAACCTGCATAGATGTTACTATGTACCACAAGTGAAATCCTCGTTCCAGTGAAATCAATGGCAAAATTCCCAACAACTTCAATAGGGTCAGGATTGCACCATGGGAGCAGGGGTGCTGGAACAATTTGCATAGTGGGACTGCTGAGAGCCATTGAACCAAACTGTAAACCCTGTATATAATGGAAACCATTTCAAGCCAAGGGGTACTGTAGCACCCCCTGAACACCTAGTTCCAACACCTATGCACAGGAGTGCTAAATTTTGGATTAATAATATACTCTACCATAAAAATGAGACCCTAGTCCACATTGTAGTCTCAGGACACTTGTTTGTTTTTTAGGCAAATAATCACAAAGAAAAGTATCATAAACCAGTTAAAAAAAAGCTCATTCTTTTTTGCATTCTTATAACTATAAAAAAGTGAGCTCATTGGCAGAGAAAAAATAATAGAAGTGAAGATACCATAGATTTTAAGGCCAGAGGGATCTAAATGATCATCTAGTCTGACCTCCTCTGTCACAAGCCAAAGAACCTCATCCATTTGGCCTGGGATCTACTTAGATATAGGCGCTTTTACAACTGGTATAGCAGCTGAAAACCACATCGTACTTAAAGAATTACATTTAAGCATACTACAGATAATTTCAGTAATTTGTACTTTACCTCAGTACCATTCAGGTTCAGAGCACTCAAAGCAGAGCTTCCTTCCAAAAATGTTACCCACATTTTGTCTTCTACAAACCTTCAAAATACATTGACAAATGTTGAAATGACAAAATATGATTGAACAACTTTGTTATCTATCATCTATTGACTATCTTATAAACCTTTCTAAATGAAGCAATAAAAAAAATCAAGGTAAAAATAAATTAAAATTTTCCATTTTAAAAATAAGCCTACTGATTTAGTTCATAGTTTCCATAATCTGTCATTACTATAAACCAGAAGACAAAACAGAGTAAAAATGAAAATCATACAGTACAATTATTATTTCCCTCTTAGGAAACACTATAGTGGCACATTATTAGATATCTGCCTAAAGTACTCAAAGTTAAATCATATTGTGGCATATTTAAATCGTATTATCTGTCTGTATGAGTACAATACATTAGATGCAATTTTCTTTGCTTTATTTTTATCTTATAGAGAGAGTTTGATTTTACTATCAAATCATCAAAGCCTTTTCCTTACATATGTCTTGGGCTTTATGGCATGTGAGAACAAATAAGAACCTATAAGAAAGGAGGGAGGGCTTGAACCTGCAAGTTGTTGACTTCCCTAAACTCCTCCTACTGGATTAATGGAAGGGCTCTCAACACCTTGCAGGATCTGACTACAGCTCTGGTCCTACAAGCTGCTCCCTGTGATTTCAATGGAGACTAGGGTGACGAGGTGTGTGGTTTTCAACTGGAACATGCAGTTGAAAAGGGATCCTGGCAGCTCTGGTTAGAAGTGCTGACCGGGCCGCTGACTGTCCAGTTGTTGGCGCTGCGCAGAGGGGCTAGCAGGTTCCCTGCTAGCCTCTACGCCGTGTGGCTCCTGGGAAGCAGCCGCCACGTCCCCCCTCCAGCAGCTGTTCACACACTGCCCCTGCCCCAAGCGCTGCCCCCACATCTCCCATTGGCCAATGGGAGCTGCAGGGGTGCACCTGTGGACAGGGCAGCGTCCAGAGTCACCTGGCCATGTCTCTGCGTAGGAGCCGGAGCGGGGACATGGTGGCTGGGACTTCCCAGGAGCCATGCAGCGCAGAGGCTACTTCTGGGAGCTGCTTGAGGTAAACACCGCCCGGAGCCTGCACCCCAACCTGGGCCCAGCCCCGATTCCCCCGCCTGCCCTCTGAACCCCTCGATCCCAGCCCGGAGCACCTTCCTGTACCCCAACCCCCTCATTCCTAGCCTTACCCCAGAGCCCGCACCCCCAGCTGGAACCCTCACCCCCTCCCAGCCCATATCCCCCTTCCACCCTCCAAACCCCTTGGTCCCAGCCCAGAGCACCCTCCTGCACCCCAAACCCCTCATCCCTGACCTCACCACTCTCGCATCCCAATCCACTGCCTCAGCCTGGAATCCCTTCCTCACTCTGAACTCCTCATTTCTGGCCCTTACCCCGGAGCCTGCACCCCAGCCCCCTGAGCCAGCCCAGTGAAAATGGGTGAGTGAGTGAGGGTGGGGAGAGTGAGCGACAGAGGGATGGAGTGAATGGGGGGCATGACGGGGCCTTGGAGAAGGGGCCGGGCAGGAGTGGGGCGAGGGTGTTCAGTTTTGTGCAAGTAGAAATTTGGCAAATCTAATGGGGACACCATCCTGGCCCTAGGACTCAGCTCACTCCTTTGAATCCTTTTAACATCCTTCTCCCCCCTCACCCTACAAGGGGGACAGAGGTGCCAAAGGGGGATGCTGGCATTTGAAAGCCACAAGGTCTCCCCCTATCCCATGGGCACAAGGCCCATCAGCAAAATCCCAGAAGTAAAAAAATGTTGGAATGATCCCTTTTAGCCTTTAATTACAATGGATCCAACTGAAAGTTGTGATGAACTGAGATCCCTACCACATATTATTACTAAAACTACTTAACTGTGCTTCCATGATGCTGCGAGGAAGGTGAATAAACTCACAAGGCTTCTGCCGATTTGGCCCCAAGAGAAGAAAAAATTCCTTCCTGAACCCCAAAATGGGAAGACCCACAGCACTTGCAGAACACAGTTCCAAAACTACAGTTACGGGGAGAGGGGGTAGGGCTGCTAAAACAGCAAGAAGAGGCCCCACATGGCCTAGGCTAGGGTTTAAATTAATGAAAGGGGAAAGAGGAGTCACCCCTGCATTTTCCTGCAACCCCCTTCCCCCAACATGTGTTCTCTTCCCTCTCCCTCCCCCCTTCTATTGGGGCTTTCTCAAACACCACCATTCCCATCAAGTTTTCCCCCTATTGAGCTGGGTGGGTGGTAGGTAGGGCTGCTGATTCTGATAAGATCAAGCTTGGGGGAAAAAAAAAAAAAACCCTTGTATTTTTGGTAATGTACTAGGTTACTATTGGTCAACCCTGATAACTAAGCCAGAAAATGTGTGTAGGGCCTGGGGGGAGTACTGTATTTAATATTAATTGGGGAATCTCCTCACCACATTTCAATATACTTTCTTCAGTATTTCCATGTACCATTATTGTACGAGTGAGATTTACCCCTACCCTTTCGTAAGAACTTAGCAGAAGAAACAATCATGGCCCCATTGAGGTCAAGGACAAAACTCCCACTGACTCACTGGGGCCAAGATTTCACCCCAGACTTTCACTATATAAAGCTCTGATCCAGGTTCATCTGTGCAAACAGAATCTTACACCTGGCTGCAGGGTGGATTGATTTAAATCAAAGCGATTTAAATCACCACTTTTAATCATGATTTCAATCAGCAAGCAGGAGACTGATTTAAATAATTGATTTTAATCATGCTTTGCATTGGTACTTTAAATCTTTCTTTAAAAATTAACTATTCTCATTGTTTGGCAATTAAAACAAGTTGTTTTGCAACTAAATATTGCCTTTACACTAAGTTTGGTATACATATATCAATTTAAGCAGTTGTATAGCTTAACAATTTATTCATAGTCTTAATTTTTACTTCTTTATATTTTTAGAAAATGGTAAACGATGGATTTCTTTAACAGATTAATATTTTTTTACTTGATTTGTTATAAGCTGTTTGGATGTAAATTAGAATTTTATTAAAAATTCATAAAAATGTCACTTTAAAACTTTTTTAACTAGTTAAATAAAATTATCTTAAATGTGGAAGAAAAAAAGAAGTTTTGCATTTTTGTATTTAAAACTTAACTGACTTATTAAACAAAGGAATCTGTAGGTAGTGAGTTGAACAGATTGCTTCTAGTCACCTTCAAGATTTTAATACTAGTAGATCTCAATCTCTAGTAGACTGGAAAAAGAAGAAAAAAAAGGTTACTTACCTTCTCGTAACTGTTGTTCTTCGAGATGTGGTGTTCACGTCCATTCCACATTGGGTGTGCGCGTGTCATGTACATGAGCGTCAAACTTTTCCCCTTAGCGGCTCCTGTCGGGGTCCCCTGAGTGACGTCACTATGCTGTGCATATATACCCCTGCCACCCGACCCCCTCCGGTTCCTTCTTGCTGGCGACTCCGACAGAGGGATAGGAGGGCGGTGGTGGAATGGACGTGAACAACACATCTCAAAAAACAACAGTTATGAGAAGGTAAGTAACTGTTTTTTCTTTGAGTGCTTGTTCATGTCCATTCCACATTAGGTGAATCACAAGCTTACCTCTGGAGGAGGGTAGGAGTCACAGAACAACTGATTGGAGGACCGCTCTGCCAACTGCCTCATCCTCTCTGGCCTGCTGGTTGACCTTGTAGTGGGTCGTGAAGGTGTGCACTGAGGACCAGGTGGCTGCTCTGCAGATCTCTTGGATCAGGACTTGTGCCAGGAAAGCCGTGGAAGTCGCTTGCGCCTTGGTCGAGTGGGCCATAACCGCTGGGGCCGGAACACATGCAAGCTCATAGCACGCCTGAATGCAGCTTGTAATCCAAGAAGAGATCTGCTGCGCCGACACCGGGAGGCCTTTCATCCTCTTGGCTACGGCCACGAACAGCTGCGTGGATTTATGAAAGGGCTTGGTGCGCTCCAAATCGACGCCAGCACTCAATGGACATCCAGGGTGTGTAGGCTGCGGTGACTCGGGTCCGTATGGAATTTTGGGAAAAAACACGAGCCGACAAATGTCCTGGCCCAAATGGAATTGCGAGACCACCTTAGGAAGAAACTTGGGGTGCGGTCAGAGTTGCACCTTATCCTTGTGAAATACTGTCTACAGTGGCTCAGAGGTGAGAGCCCTCAGCTCAGACACCCTTCTGGCTGAAGGTAATGGCCACCAGAAATGCCATCTTCCAGGAAAGGTGGAGGAGGGAGCACGTAGCGAGGGGCTCGAATGGGGGTCCCATGAGCTTAGAGAGGACCAAGTTAAGGTTCCAAGGAGGGACTGGGGGGGGGGGGGGGGGCGAGTACGGAAACATCCTCTCCAATCCTTTAAGGAACCGTCCCACCACTGGGTGGGAAAACACCGAGCCCCCTGAAAACCCCAGATGGAAGGCAGAGATGGCCACCAGGTACACTCTGAGTGAGGACGGAGCTAGCCCTTGCTGCTTGAGGTGCAGGAGGTACTCCAGAATGGCCTGCACCAGAGCCTGGCACGGCCGCACCTGTCGGGGCTCACACCCACACGAGAACCTTTTCCACTTGGCCACATAGGTAGCCCTGGTAGATGGCTTCCTCCTGCCAAGCAGAATCTGCTGCACAGGAATGGAGCACTGGCTCTCCAAGGCATTTAGCCACAGAGCTTCCACACCGTCACGTGTAGTGATTGCAGGTCGGGGTGGAGAAGCCGCCCGTTGTCCTGTGTGATGAGGTCCCGGTATAGGGGGCAGGACTACCGGGGCCTCCACTGACAGCTCTAGGAGCATTGTGTACCAGTGCTGGTGGGGCCACGCCGGGGCGATGAGGACCACCGCTGCCCTGTCCCTGTGTACCTTGAGCAGGACCTTGTGTACCAAGGGGAGCGGGGGAAAAGCATACATCAAGCCTCCTCCTCAAGGGATCACAAACGCGTCTGCGACTGAGCCCGGGCTGTGGCCCTGGAACGAGCAGAACCATGGGCACTGGGCGTTGGCCCTGGGGGAAAACAGGTCTACCCGGGGAAACCCCCGTCTGCGGAAGAGCAAAAGCACAATGTCCGGTCAGAGCGTCCACTTGTGCATGCGATACGACCTGCTGAGGTAGTCGGCCAGCTTGTTTTGCACCCCCGGGAGATACCACACCTCGAGGTGAATGGCGTGGGCTATACAAAAGTCCCAGAGGAGGAGAGCCTCATGACAGAGCGACGAGGAAAGGGACCCACCCTGCTTGTTTATATAAAACGTGGCAGTAGTGTTGTCTGTCAGAAAGGTCATGCTGCGACCAGTCAGAGTGGCGTGAATGGTCTGGCAGGCTAGGCGAACCGCCCTGAGCTCCTTCACATTGATATGGAGCGACCGCTCTGCTCCAGACCACAAGCCCTGAGTCCTGAGGTCCCCAAGGTGAGCCCCCCATCCGTGGTCTGACGCGTCCGTCACCAGCGTCAGGTCCGGTTGTGGGGTGGCAAAGGGGATGCCTTCGCAAACCACAGGCTGGGACTGCCACCACAGCAAGGAGTCCAGCACATCCCTTGGAGCTGTCAGTACCAAGTCCAGGGGGTCCCTGCCTGGGCGGTACACCCGAGCGAACCACGCCTGCAGAGTCCTGAGTCTCAGTCTGGCATGCCTGACCACGTGCGTGCATGCTGCCATGTGGCCCAGCAGCCGCAGGCAGCACCTGGCCGTTGTTGTTGGAAACTAGCGCAGGGAGGCCACCGCTTGCTGGGTGGCCCGGAATCGGGATACTGTAAGGCTTGCCCTGGCCTGCACCGTGTCCAGGACTGCTCCTATGAATTCTACTCTCTGCGTGGGCACAAGAGTGGACTTGGGGACATTGACCAGGAGCCCCAGCTCGCAGAACAATCTCAGGGCCACCTCCATGTGGCCCCGCACTTCCGCTTTGGATCGACCCGGCAGGAGCCGGTTGTCAAGGTACGGGTAAACCTGGACCCTCTGCCTCCGTAAGAAGGCCGCCATCACCGCCATGCATTTCGTGAACACCTGTGGGTCCGTGGCTAGACCGAACGGGAGAACCACAAACTGGTAATGTTCTAGGCCCATGGTAAAGCGCAGGAACTGCCGATGTGCTGGGTGGATGGCGATATGAAAGTATGCGTCTTTCATGTCGAAAGCGGCGTACCAGTCTCCCGGATCCAGGGAAGGGATGATGGTGCCCAGAAAGACCATGAGGAACCCTGCCTTGACCAGGAACTTGTTGAGCCCGCACAGGTCTAAAATGGGACGAAGGCCCCCTTTGGCCTTGGGGATGAGGAAGTACCGGGAGTAGAAACCTTTCCCCCCTAGGCTGTGCAGCACCATCACTACCGCCCCCACCTCTAGCAGTGAGCCAACCTCCTTCTCTAGGAGATGCTCGTGAAAGGGGTCCCTGAGGAGGGACGGGGAAGGAGGGTGGGAAGAGAATTGCAGCGAGTACCCATTTCGTACCATGCGTAAGACCCAACGGTCTGACGTAATGCTGGACCAGGCATGGGAGAAACGGGCCAGGAGATTCAGGAAACAAGGGGACGGATCCGGTGACTGTTCTGGTATGCTGTCCTCAAGTGCACCTTCAAAACCCTGGCTTAGTGCCCGGCTGGGATTTGTGCTGACCTTGGTTCTGACCTGGCGCATTATTATTGTTGTTATTGCGCCATCCTGTTACCCCTGCCTCGCCTACGGTAAGGCTCATGCCTATGACGAGGCTGGTACTGGTGCCGAGGGGGAGGCTGCAGCTTAAAGGGCTTCCTCTGCACCACCGGGGTGTGCATAGCCAGTGACTTAAGTGTAGCCCTTGAGTCCTTGAGGCTATGCAGCCTCGTGTCTGTCTGGTCCGAAAAGAGCCTGGACCCTTCAAAGGGGAGGTCCTGAACTGTACTCTGGATCTCAGGCAGCAGGCCTGGCTCCTGCAGCCAAGCCGAGCACCTCATGACCATCCCCAACGTAATTTTTCTGGCCGCCACGTCTGCTGAATCCAGGGAGGCCTGGAGAGAGGTCTTAGCTGCTGCCTTGCCCTTGTCCACCAGGGCCGTAAACTCCTGTTGGGAACCTTGTGGGAGGTTGTCCTTAAACTTCCCCACTGCTGCCCAGGAGTTAAAATTATGTTGAGGATGGCCTGCTGGTTAGCAATCCTCAACTGAAGGCCCCCTGAAGAGTACACCTTTCTGCCAAAAAAGTCCAGGCGTTTTGCCTCCTTGGCCTTAGGTGTCGGGGCCTGTTGTCCATGGCACTCCCTTTCGTTCACTGCCGAGACCACCAGGGAGCACAGACTTGGGTGGCAGAACAAGAATTCGTAGCCCTTTGATGGGGCAAAGTACTTGCGCTCCACACCTTTGGCCGTTGAAGAGCTGGAGGCCAAGGTCTGCCACATAGTCTTATAATTCGATTGGATGGTCTTAATGAGCGGGAGCACCATTCTACATGGACCTTCGGGGTTCAAAATGTCCACAATGGGGTCCTCCTGCTCAACCGTCTCCTCAGCCTGCAACCCCAAGTTCTGGGCAACCCTACGCAGTAGCTCCTGGTGGGCTCTGTGGTCTATGGGTGGAGGACCGGACACCGCTGTTCCCGCCACCGCCTCATCTGGGGATGACGAGGAGGTTAGCAGCTGCTCAACCCCCTCTGGCTGGTCCTCCTGCTCCCCTTCTTCCATGGGAGGGCCTCCGGCTTGAGCCAGGGCGGGAAACCTTGGGGCGGCACCGGACTCGGTGCTGGTCTCTCCGGTTTATCTGAGGGGATGCTGGAGGCCTGGATACTGTAGCTTCCGATGCCATCGGGCATCGGTGCGGGGACCAGGACCACTGCACCGAGTAGCTCACCCTGGACAGGGCCCATTGGCGCTGTTGATAGGTCGAAGGAGTCCAGAAGGGCCAATGACCTGGTGGCCCCCATTGGGGGTGCCACCCCGTCTAAGGGTCCTTGCTGTCTGGAGCACGGTGCGAGTAACTGTAACGGCCAGAGTCGGCGCCGGACTGCAGCGACGTTGACCGTGAAGGCCACGGCAGTGCCGATGATCTCTGCCAGCGGGAGGTCGACGAGTGGCTCCTAATGGAATGGGAGCGAGACCGGTACCGATATACCTGGGACAGGGAACTGCGCTGGCGTTTTCGGGACCAGGATCGGCATCGGCATCTGAGGGAGACCTCCAGTGAGGGCTGTCTCGACTCCTCCCAGTGCCAGTCTCTAATCGGTGCCGCAGAGCGTCGTCCCTCTTCCGTTACTTCCTCGAGCCGACCCACTCCCGGTACCGCGACTTCCTTCTGAGCCGCAGGTAACTGGGAGTCCGCAGATGTGGAGCTCGACCGGGACCAACTCCGGGAGCGATGCCTGGGCGGTGTCCTCGAACGGCACACCATTGCCGGCTTACCCGTCGATGGCACCCAGGATTCTCCCTGTATGGGAGGGGGCTCGTCGCCGACAGCTGAATGAGGTCCTTTGCCGCCTCAAAGATGCCAGGCGTGGAGGGCTGATCCATTAAGTCCTTGAGCCCATCGTCTGCACTGAGCTCTCTTAGGCCTGGGCTCGGTGGGACTTGTGGTGCTGAAGCCACTGGTGCCAGCGCCAGGACAGCGGCCTTCCCACTCTTATCTGTGCTCGGGGCCTTCGAAGGCACCGGCCTCCTATGCGGGGAACGTTCGCACCTTCCTTTTGGCTGCGCCATGGGCCGCATCGGGGAGGATGAGCCATGCTGGGGCCTAGTCTGGTGCTCTGGGGCTGACAGCTTTCGGTGTTTATCCGGTGCCGGGTCTCCCAACAACTCCAGGGCACTATGCACCGAGGAAGCCGGAGCCAACGTCGGGTGCTCCGGGCCCGGTGGCTACAATGGAGCTTCCATCAACAATTGCTTCAAACAAAAGTCTCTTTCTTTCTTTGTTCTTGGCTTGAATGCCTTGCAAATCTTACACCGCTCAGTTTGATGTTCTTCCCCCAGGCAACATAGACACGAGCCGTGGGGGTCACTAACTGGCATAGGCTTGCAGCACGTGGCACAAGCCTTAAACCTGTGGGCCTGCAGCATGCCCTGTGGCCCGAAGCGGGTGCTGGAAGCCTCCAAGCACCTAATCACTTAAGTGTCCACAACAAAGGTATGCTAAGTCACTGATAACAGCTATCTATGAGAAAGGCTAAGGGACTGCTCTCATACAAGAGAGAGAGGTTGTTCCAACGCCGCCACGGACAGTAAGAAGGAACTGGAGGGTGGTCGGGCGGCAGGGGTATATATGCATGGTGCAGGGGCCCCACCGGGAGCCGCTAAGGGAAAAAGTTTCCGACGCTCGTGCATGCGACGCGCGCACCCTAATGTGGAATGGACATGAACAAGCACTCGAAGAAGAACAAGGTTTCCTGCTTTTTATAACTCCTAATTATCTCAACTTTCAGTGAACTAGCCATTGAACTGTACTAACTGAATAAACTGAAATGAAGACAATAATCTCTTTGTACCTGTAGAAGAGGCTACTGGTGTCAAAAATGGACTTAGCTCTTGGTTCCAGGTGCTTATCCAATGACTTCCACCAGTTCAATAGCTTGACTTGCTTTAAAACTTGGGCAACAAACACATTCTGCTTAATAATATTTTTTAATTAATTTAAATTATTTTAATAGATTATAGTAAATTTAGGTCTTAACATAGGTTTTCATAATTTCAGATTTAAAGGTTTATTTTTAAAAAGAAAAGTGTTTTAAATAAAATATCTATTAAAATTAAAACAATCATGTATTTTTATCCACTCTGGGGTAGGCTGAAGAGTTTATCCGGAGTTACAGGTCATATGCTAGGTGCTGCCCTAGAGCCACTTAAAATTTCTGGTATGTGAAAGTATGGGTGACAGGGTGGTGCGCAACCCTTCCCAGCATTGAGATTAATAAAGTTGCAGCCTGCAGCTTAAAATCCATCCATGTCTGTCCTCATTCACTGATGTATCCAGATCAATATATACATGGTAAGCCTACAAAAGGAAATGATCACAAGACTAGGTTACGTGAGCCTCATGATTTCCCTTTTCAGCTGTCTCCATTGATAAAGCATTACTACTAAGCTGGACAGCTTCTTTGGTAACTGATAAATTAGTTGCCACCAAAGATGCATCCAGGTTGCCAACAGATAATTAAGCAGGGAACATGACAAATCCACCCTCCACCAGCCAGTGGGTAGCGGATGGGAGCGAAAAGGAGGAAGCAAAACAGAAGACAAGAGAAAAGTTAGATATAGGGACTCCTCTAAATCTTTTAAGTCTCACTTCCCTGCCAACAACCATGATTTTGGTTTCCTTCTTCAGGTTTGTCAAGATGCCACCTGAAGTCAAACTGACCTGTTTGAGTACTCATTATTTAACAAGATTAAAGTACAAACTGACTTTTTTCTACTCTGTATCTTCTATTTCCCCTTATATTCAGTTTTGTAAGAATTGCTGTTTTTATCATCTGCCACCTAACCCAGAGACTACAGATGGACTTAGTTGCTTATCAGTTTTCACCACATTTGTCCCCATACACACTGTAAGGAGAGTGATCACTTTAGATAAGCTATTACCAGCAGGAGAGTGGGATGGGAGGAGGTATTGTTTCATGGTCTCTGTGTATATAATGTCTTCTGCAGTTTCCACAGTATGCATCCGATGAAGTGAGCTGTAGCTCACGAAAGCTTATGCTCAAATAAATTGGTTAGTCTCTAAGGTGCCACAAGTACTCCTTTTCTTTTTGCGAATACAGACTAACACGGCTGTTACTCTGAAACCAGTGTTTCATTAGTGACTTCTGCTAGATCCTATTTTAAAATAGTATCTTTTCAACCCTTTGAACACTGAAGATGAATGGAACTGTTCTTAGCATAATGCAATAATATCACAACAAGTCTCTCTTCCTTCTTCCATGCTACTCAGCACAAGCTCTTTTCTCCTCTCAGGTCCTTCTATGCCCACCAATGTCCCCATCTATTTCCCCTTGGTTGCTGGGAAGTTTTCCTGCACAGAGCCTATCTAAGCGCATATTTAGATTACACTTCTCTCCCAACCCATGATATGGCCCACCCTCCACTGGCCAAATAGATACCAAATAAGTTTCCGTGGGAAATGCAACTAGGAATTAGTTTCCAAAGGTTAATATTTTGAAATTAAGTTTACGGGAGGGGTAGAAATAGAACCCACCACCAATTTTTGGCTTTATTTTTCTTTTCATCTCTTTTGGATGGAGGATGGAATAAGGCCCTTTAAAATAAACCAACCCACTAATACTGATTGCTCTCATCATTGGCCACAATTTAAACAGACTGAATTTAGACATTTTCTCAATTCTAACAATGAAGTAAATAAAAACACAAATGCATCCTAAGAACATCAGTTCAGAAAGTTTATAGGAAAGTTGATAAATAATAATAAAGAGTATTGTTTAAATGGTAAATAGAACTGTTCTAACCTTATAAGTATAACATCACCATAGGTTGCAAACTTTTGAAGAAGTTCATCAATCAAAATATCATCAAAATAGTTTTCTTCTGGTGAAGAGCTTTTGATGGAGACCATTACAGTACCATCAGGTGGTCCCTGCACAGCAATCACCTCCTTATAAATTTTCTGTCTTTCTTCTGCCTCAACTTCAAATATATCTATGTCAATCAGTGCAACAACAGGCCTTAAAGAAATATACATACATATATATGAAAAGTTAGAAAACATCAGAGTGACTGAGGAATACAATAATAAAGCAAAAGCATTACATTTTAAATGGTTAACAGTAATACGGAAAGTAAAGTTTAAACCTATGATCAGACGTTTTCAGCTCTGCTTTTCCATAGTGCAACAAAGTACCAGGATTCCATGTGTAAAGGATATTACTTTCATCCTGAAAACTAGCATTCAGAAGATCCAGGTCTTCAGCTATAATAAGCATAAAAGAAAAAAAAAAAAAAGAAAAAAAGAGTGACTGTATGGACAGGCTAAAAAAAAAAAAAAAAAAATCTAGATATTAAACCAAACTGAAAACAGGATGGGGGAAATTGGAGGCTCTTTTACTTTACACAAATGCCAGTAACTGATATTGAACTCTGGCTACTGCCATGCAACGTTACAACATTGCACACAAAAACAAAGGCAGGCATATAAAGAAGAACGAGGGCTATATATACTTTCTTGTTCAAATGATCTAACAAAATGAACAATTACTTTTTTCTGGTGTCAATTCAGTAGTAATCCTGAAACATTTTAGGAATTATGAATACTGCTGGAAAGCTACTATAATTTAAATTGATATTGAATTAAAATTAAGTAAACTCTCAAACCTGATCGGTCAAATGGCCATTTTCTTCTTCTCCAGAGAATACGATCTGTCCATGCTGGCGTGCGACATTTTTCACTGGTGTCATAGTCATCAGAAAACAAGTCATATTTGTATGTAGGTGCAAAAGTTATCTTTCCCTCTAAAAATCCCCTAAAGATCTGCATAAACAAAGACATTTTGAGTCATACTAAAAGACAAAGATGGGAAATCATTGTGGAAAACTTAAGGAAATTAATCAAAACTCTGTCTTCTTTCAATTGGAGGAAAAGACTGAGCCCAAGCACGTGTCTCAGAAGAATGTGAATCCATCTTCCTATTCTAACTTTTGAATGCATCCTGCATCAGCAATAGTCTAAGAACTTGTCTATATGGCACAGCAAAGCATACCAGACTGGTGTGATTCATAAAGCCACTAATGTGCTGCGCTTTAACTGCCCAGGTAGACTCTGTTGGCACCATCTAAAAAGGTACGTAGTTCGCATTAATGTAGTCCTGTATGAAATAGAATTACCTCAGCATGAACTAGGTACCTTTTAGAGTGCGCCAGCAGGGTCTATATGGGACAATTAGAACACAACTTGCTAAGCGCATTCTACAAATCACATCCTTGTGGTGCACTTTGCTGGCTCTGTGTGAACAAATACTAGGATTAGATACCGATCTACATAGAGTGGTCTATCCCATTATAGCAACATCTATATTTCTAAGCAGAAATGTTTACACGAGAGGTGCTTGCCTGAACAGAAGATGCATCCCATCAATGTCTCCCAACAAGTTACTAAAACCAAAAATGTCTTAATGTCTTAAGGGAAGAGACACAGAAGAGCAGAAGAAGTATAATAAGTGCAAAAAGATAATACTGTTGTATTCTTGATCAACGCACAAAAATACGAGAAAAGGAAAATTCTGAGATTTCTTTGAAATCTGTCAAGAATGCCTATAGAATTTAGGAGCATAGGTCCTATTAAGCATCACTAAATCTCTTAGGCACTTTTGAAATTCTCCCCAATAACAAAGACCAATTAGTCTACTTCCCTAAAAGGCAGAGAAGCTCTCTCACTGGTGAAATGTATGCTACATAAGCAAGAACTGAGTCAACTGCTACTTTGAACTTGGTTTTGCGTTTGGCAGTCTCAGTAACGTTAGAGGAACCCTGAGATATGAATTTAACTTTGATCCCCTAGCCAAAGGCTGACCTCATAAATAGAGTATTTGTCGGCTTTTCTTGTTTTGAAGGGACACAATCAACTTGAAATCTAGTTAATTTAAAAAAACAAAACAAAACCCAATTTAAGTAGTTTCTGCTACTTTGTCAGGGAAATTCAGAGGTGGGCAATTTTTGTTTTTATAATATTCCTTTATTAAAGAATAAAAAACACTTTATAAAATGTTTCTCTCTCCACTCTTGCTGTGCAAAAGACCTACACAAATAAGAGAAAGCTAACTCCAATAAAGTAGACACTACCTATAAATAAAGTGTTGCCAAGCGCACAAAATAAACTAAAAAAAAACCAGAAAAAAATATGTGTGTCTAATGTTTCAACTATAGTATGCGTTGATACTTTAACAATTGGGATAAAACACTTTCACACAGGAGTATGATTTTTACATTGCCAGTGTCCCTTTAACTACGACCTGCTAAAAAAAAGTTGATGTCAGAAGCCTTGCTACAATAAACCCCCTAAAATCTTTGTGTTCCTTAAAAAAGCCATAATTTGATTTGCAGCTGCTATCAGTTGTCTATTTGCTCTTGTCACGAAGTAGGAGACAGCAAATACATTCATTCTTTTTACATAATTTGAATGAGACAAGTGGTGTTACCAAAAAAGACTTTACTATGCTCTCTTAAAAATCCTGTGCTGTGACAACTGCATTTGATAACCATTACTGTTTTCTCTTTAATATGCTCCAAACACTATTAGCAGGATGACAATGCAGTTTCTCTTTTATAAGGGACATCAAAAATCTCATTCTCAAAGCTAGTCATTGTAGTTGCACTACTAACAATTTCTTCAGAGCAACTGATACAAGCATCTGATTGACTGTTTTTCCACTCCACCCTATTCCAGACTGGTGACTTGACAAAAGTGACAAGTTAACAATGCAATGCAGAAACAATCTTGCACAAGCACCCCCATGAAGTAGCTTTAATAAGAGTTACAGTATGAAAAATAAAGGACTATTAAATGCACCATTTTCTAAAGAGTTACCTGTCCAGCATTTTTCTGGTTGACAAGTTGATCTCCTGCAATAAGGGAATCCCAATTCTGCTGGCGAATTAACTCCTTCACTTCCTCATTAGGAAGATCTATACGATAATTAAAATCGCCGCACCAAAATATATAGTCATGGGAAAAGAGGAGTCTTCCCTGAAAAACAATACACATGTTGAAATTAAAAACAACCTTGTGACAGAAATCTATATATTGTGATAGGGTCAGGCCAGATGGCTATAGGAGAGTAATAGAAGGCAGACATATTAGCCCCAGGCTAAGTAGGTCCCTTTTCCCTGGGTAAGGTAACATGGAAGGTTCCAGAACAATCAGGAACCTTCTGGAGACAATTAAGACAGGCTGATTAGAACACCTGCAGCCAATCAAGAAGCTGCTAGAATCAATTAAGGCAGGCTAATCAGGGCACCTGGGTTTTAAAAAGGAGCTCACTTCAGTTTGTGGTGTGCATGTGTGAGGAGCTGGGAGCAAGAGGCACTAAGAGCTGAGAGTAAGAACATGGACAGTTGGAGGACTGAGGAGTACAAGCATCATCAGACACCAGGAGGAAGGTCCTATGGTGAGGATAAAGAAGGTGTTGGGAGGAGGCCATGGGGAAGTAGCCCAGGGAGTTGTAGCTGTTGCACAGCTGTTCCAGGAGGCACTCTAAACAGCTGAATACCACAGGGCCCTGGGGTGGAACCCGGAGTAGAGGGCGGGCCTGGGTTCCCCCCAAACCTCCCAACTCCTGGTCAGACACAGGAGGAGTTGTCCTGGACTGTGGGTTCATGAAAATGGCCAAACTGAGGGCGGCTGTGAAGCTCCAAGGCAAGCAAATCCGCCAATAAGCGCAAGACCCACCAAGGCAGAGGAGGAACTTTGTCACAACTGGTGTCGGAAGTGGGATCTGGTGTCCACAGCGCAGCAGCAGAAGGAGGGTGTTTGGAAGGGGGGGGAAAAAAAAAAAAAAAAAAAGAGAAGAGGGTCTATTTTTATTTTTTTCACCACAATGGAGGAGGTAGTGCAGGCACTGATACAAGCCACGGCTGCCCATCGTGTCTAGGCAGCCGCCCAACAGGAGGCAGTGCGGCTGCAGCAAGAGACTAATCGCCTGCTGATGGACCAGGCTGCTCAAGACCGGGCTATGTTGCGGGAACTGGTAAACCAGGTAAAGGCCTTTGCAGAGCTGAACCGAGGCCATGATGGGACACAGATCATGCGGGCCAGCAATTGGCTGCAGGAAATGACGCGGTAGGATGATGTAGAGGCATACCTCCTGGCTTTTGAGAGGACAGCCCTGCGGGAGGCTTGGCCCCAAGAACAGTGGTCTGGCATCCTCGCTCCATTCCTGTGTGGGGAGGCCCAGAAGGCCTACTATGATTTGACTGAAGAGGCTGCAGCAGATTATCCCCAGCTGAAAGCAGAGATCCTGGCCAGATCTGGGGTAACGACCACAGTATGGGCCCCGCGATATCATGAGTGGAGGTACCAGGAAAACAAAACCCCGCGGTCCCAATTATGTGACCTCATCCATCTCGCACGAAAGTGGTTACGAACTGAGTCCCGGAGTCTGGAGGAGATATTAGAGGTTCTGGTCATCGACCGGTACATGAGAGGACTACCGCCAGATCTTCGCGCCTGGGCAAGCCAGAACGAACCCTCCACCTACGATGAGGTTGTCGCGCTGGTAGAAAGGCGAAGGACGGCGAGGGAGCTGACCCGACCAGTTAAGGAAGAAGCACCCTGGGTTAAACTAGAAGCACCAAGCCCTAGAGCGCGGGTGACTGGGCCACCAGGAGAACCCAGGTGGATAAAGAGAGGGGCTGAAGGCTCACCAGAAGCCACAAAGAGTCGGAGCACTGAGGGGGAAGAGGATCGTGATGTTAGACTACCCAAACCCAGAGACCGGGGAACGCCTAGGGCTCCATACAGATGTTACACCTGCAGGGAGTGGGGACATATAGCTGCACAGTGTCCCAATGCCGAGGAGCCTATGCAGTGTAACCTGGGGAACTGGGCAGACCCATGCTCCCTAATCCACCTTGTGGGGGTCTCACTAACCCCACATATGTACACTAGACCAGTGAAGCTAAATGGGGTAGAGACCACAGCACTGGTTGATTTGGGGAGTGCTATCACACTGGTCTCGGGGAAGCTCGTGAAGCGTAGTCAGCTGCTGTGGGCTAAGCGTATGGGGATAACATGCGTCCATGGGACAGTTGGTTATTACCCCACCATCCCAGTAAAAATCGAGATTCAGGGGAACACTACTGAGGTAGCAGCAGGTGTAGTCCCTAAACTCCCATACCCAGTGCTCATAGGGAGGGACTTCCCAGGGTTTGGAGACTTACTCCCAGTAGGGGAATTGAAGAAAGGGGGAAGCCCTGAAAGTAGTGAGGCATCCACAGTAGACTGTCAACCCCCAACCTTCTCTGAAATATCCCCAGATTTGTTCTCCACTCCCAGACAGCGTAGAAAGACGAAAAGGGAGAGAAGGGCAGCTAAGGCCTTGGGAACCCGAATACTGGTCGCTCTCATAGGTAGGAGGACCCAAGAAGCTGAAAAGGAGGCCACCTAGGAGGGAGAAGCACCCGAGTCCGACCCACACCCTAACGCCTCTGAACCAGTAGAGGTAACAGAGACTGGCCCCCTAGATCTTGGGCAGATTAGCCCCGGGAGAGGAAATTTTGGACGGAACCAGGCTGAAGACCCAAGGTACGACAACATTAGGAAGGAGGTTTCAGAGTAGCAGCCGTGTTAGTCTGTATTCGCAAAAAGAAAAGGCGTACTAGTAGCACCTTAACCAATTTATTTGAGCATAAGCTTTCGCGAGCTACAGTATTCCACGATGATTTCAACAATTTCCATCCCAACATCAACCTCAGCCTGGACCAGTCCACACAAGAGATCCACTTCTTGGACACTACGGTGCTAATAAGCGATGGTCACATAAACACCACCCTATACCGGAAACCTACTGACCGCTATTCCTACCTACATGCTTCCAGCCTTTCACCCAGACCACACCACATGATCCATCGTCTCCAGCCAAGCTCTACGATACAACCGCATTTGCTCCAACCTCTCAGACAGAAACAAACACCTACAAGATCTCTATCAAGCATTCTTACAACTACAATACCCACCTGCTGAAGTGAAGAAACAAACTGACAGAGCCAGAAGAGTACCCAGAAGTCACCTACTACAGGACAGGCCCAACAAAGATAATAACAGAACGCCACTAGCCATCACCTTCAGCCCCCAACTAAAACCTCTCCAACGCATCAAGGATCTACAACCTATCCTGAAGGACGACCCATCACTCTCACAAATCTTGGGAGACAGGCCAGTCCTTGCCTACAGACAGCCCCCCCAGCCTGAAGGAAATACTCACCAGCAACCACACACCACACAATAGAACCACTAACCCAGGAACCTATCCTTGCAACAAAGGCCGTTGCCAACTGTGTCCATATATCTATTCAGGGGACACCATCATAGGGCCTAATCACATCAGCCACACCATCAGAGGTTCGTTAACACGCACATCTACCAATGTGATATGTGCCAGCAATGCCCCTCTGCCATGTACACTGGTCAAACTGGACAGTCTCTACGTAAAAGAATAAATGGACACAAATCAGATGTCAAGAATTATAACATTCATAAACCAGTCGGAGAACACTTCAATCTCTCTGGTCACTTGATTTCAGACCTAAAGGTTGCAATATTAGAACAAAAAGACTTCAAAAATAGACTCCAATGAGAGACTGCTGAATTGGAATTAATTTGCAAACTGGATACAATTAACTTAGGCTTGAATAGAGACTGGGAGTGGATGTGTCATTACACAAAGTAAAACTATTTCCCCATGTTTATTTCCCACACTGCTCCTCGGACGTTCCTGTTAACTGCTGGAAATGGCCCACCTTGATTATCATTACAAAAGATTTTCTCCCCCCCGCTCTCTTGCTGGTAATAGCTCATCTTAAGTGATCACTCTCTTACAGTGTGTATGAAAACACCCATTTTTTCATGTTCTGTGTGTATATAAATCTCCTTACTGTATTTTCCACTGAATGCATCCGATGAAGTGAGCTGTAGCTCACGAAAGCTTATGCTCAAATAAATTGGTTAGTCTCTATGGTGCCATTAGTACTCCTTTTCTTATTAGGAAGGAGGTGACCGAAATACATGGGGTCCCCAGGGAAGGGAAAACCCAGGGACCAGGACCCTACTGCATAATGAAGAATCTCCTCTTATACCAGATTGCACCAGTACAGGGGCAGAAGGTACAGCAGATCCTAGTACCTCAAAAACACCAGAATGCTGTATTAAGTCTGGCCCATAGTCATCTTTTTGGGGGGCATTTGGGGGTAGAGAAGACCCTGGCACGGGTCCTGCAACGATTCTTCTGGCCCAGAGTACATGAAGTGCGGAGGTACAGAGCGTCCTGCCTGGAGTGTCAGCTACACAGTCCCCGTCTCCACTTGAGGGCACCTTTAGTACCCCTTCCCACCATAGAGGTCCCCCTCGAGCAAACAGCCATGGACCTAGTGGGACCCCTGGAGAAGACAGCCCGGGGCCACCAATATATACTTGTTGTTCTGGATTATGCTACTTGCTACCCAGGAGCCGTCCCCCTGCGGAACACGGCCTCTAAAACGATAGCTAAAGAGTTGGTGGGGATCTTTGCCCGAGTGGGGCTACCAAAGGAGATATTAACAGACCAAGGTACCCCATTTATGTCGAAGCTAATGAAGGACCGCTGTACGCTACTCCATATACATACCCTGAGAACTTCAGTCTATCATCCGCAGACCGATGGGCTGGTAGAAAGGTTTAACCGAACCCTCAAGGCAATGATAAGGAAAGTGGTAAGTCGAGATGGGAAGGATTGGGACACCCTACTACCTTACCTTATGTTTGCAATCCGGGAGGTACCTCAGGCCTCAACTGGGTTTTCCCCCTTTGAATTATTATACGGACGCCACCCCCGTCGCATACTAGATATTGCAAAAGAAATCTGGGAAGAGGAACCCAATGAGGGGAGAAATATAATTGACCATGTGTTGCAGATGCGAGAACGGATAGCCCGGGTCACCCCTATTGTACGTGAACATTTGGAAAAGGCGCAGGAGGCCCAGTGAACCCATTACAATCGCCAGGCAAAAGTCCGACAGTTCCAACCAGGGGATCAGGTGATGGTGTTGGTACCCACAGCAGAAAGCAAGCTTTTGGCCCAATGGCAGGGGCCCTGTGAGGTGGTTGAACCCGTGGGGGAAGTAACCTACGGAGCATGGCAGCCAGGACACCGGAAACAAGAACAAATTTATCACATTAACCTCTTAAAGCCTTGGCACCAACGAGAGGCATGTGTAGTGGCCCAAGAGACCCTGATCCAGGGAAATAATATGCAGGAGCAGATCAGGATATCCACTGATCTGACACCAAACCAGAAGGAGGTAACCGAGATCATCAACCGATACCAGGATGTGTTTTCAACCAAATCAGGCTGGATCACCGAAGCATAACACCACATTATCACAGACCCTGGGACAAAGATAACTTTAAGGCCCTATCGGGTCCCAGCAGCAAAAAGGGAGGAGATCAAGGCAGAGGTAAAAAGGATGTTGGAGCTGGGAGTCATCGAAGAGTCCCACAGTTAGTGGTCAAGCCTGATTGTGTTGGTGCCCAAACCTGATGGCACCACTAGGTTTTCTAATGACTTTCGCCGGCTGAATGAGATATCCAAATTCGATCCATACCCCATAATCAATGAGTTAGTTGACCACCTGGGCAATGCCCGATTTTTGACCACCCTTGATTTAACAAAGGGATACTGGCAGATTCCCCTTGCCAAAGATGCGAAAGAAAAGATGGCACTCTCTACACCAGCGGGTCTGTTTCAATATACTGTTCTTCCTTTTGGACTGCACGGGGCACTGCCACCTTCCAGCGTCTTATGGACAAGCGCCTACGGCCCCATACCAGTTATGCAGTGGCATACCTGGATGATGTGATTATTCACAACCCCGACTGGGAAACCCACTTAGGAAAGGTGAAAGCGGTTCTGGACACGCTAAGACAGGCTGGCCTCACAGCCAAGTGTGCTCTAGGGCTAGCCGAGGCTAAATACCTTGGCTACATTGTAGGAAGGGGCATGGTCAAGCCCCAACTAAACAAACTAGAGGCTATCCAAAATTGGCCCCGGACGAATCGGAAAAAGCAGGTCCGGGCATTCCTAGGTGTGGTGGGGTACTACTGATGATTTATTCCCCATTTTGCTACCAGAGCGAGTCCCCTGACAGACCTGATAAAAGCCCAGGGTCCAGACATGGTGAAGTGGACAGATGCCGCAGAAAAAGCATTCACGGATCTATGGACAGCCCTCTGCAGTAACCCCGTGCTTATAGCCCCAGACTTCAGCTAAGAATTCATTTTACAAACAGATGCATCTGAAGTAGGATTGGGAGCTGTCCTATCGCAGATGGTCGGAGATGAAGAACACCCAATCCTCTACCTCAGCAGGAAACTCCTCCCGAGAGAACAGCTTGGATTTTTTTTTTTTTTTTACAGCTTAGAATTCAAGAAAACATTTTTCAATTTGTTCAAATTTGCAAATATTTACTTTGTGTTTAAAATTTCTATAGGATGCAAGGCAGAGTACACCATATTAAAGTTTTAGGAGTAAAGCTCTTGATTGTTAACAGATTATCTTTGTTAGACTCATTTTAAAAATTGAAGTATCACATACTCAGCAGCTGCCCTAATGGCTTTAAGGATTTAATTTTTCTTTTATTATGGAATCTGAACAGCATTGTTGCTTACCATTGGGAAACTGAGTTTTCGGGCTATTTCTATGTAGTCTTCGTTTCTCTCTTTGACTTGTGATTGCCCTGCAGCAAAGTGACTGCAGACAAAGCAAAGACTGGACGTGTGAAACAACATTCGAATTGCTACTGCACCTTTATTACCAGTAGCTCCTCCCATACCAGTCTTTACAGTATCAACAGCAACATCCCTAAAAAATAATTTAAATATTTACTATTAAACCTTAAATCAATGACAAAATTTAGCAGCAATAAGTGACATTCAAACAGAGTTCTAACGGTCACTGAATGAAATTGGAGAAGTACAAAATAATGACAGGGTGTTGGATGTTTACATTGTTTCATCATCAGTAATATGAACATCACATTGCAACACAGTGTTTTAAAGACATCAACTGTTTTTGAGCAGATAAGGACATATGGATGCTTTCCAAGTCTTGCAGGCAAGGTACAAGATTTCCATATCTAAGATTACAGAATTTAAGCAACTGTCTTTAACAGGAAACGTAACAGCTTTTCTTAAGTGCTGGTGTCAAGCCATATGCACACTTTGCAAACCACTTGTGCTGAGTTTTATTTTGCAGCATAAAGCAGTCTGGCGAGCATACCAATTTTAGTACAGCTGTCTGTTCACTCACCTGATAAAAGGAGCATGCTGGGGTCTGATGAACACAAAGAGACAGACGCCCACCAATTGCTCAGAAGCCAGCAGCACATATTTGTAATCTCTTGAGATGGTCTTCTGCAGTTCAGCAGCCCACAGCTTCTGATTGGTTGTGCTACCAGTGAGATAAAAAAGGCAGTGTAAAAAAAAAAAAAAGGACACCTACGTATCTACAGCGTGTTGCATTTAAATAATATTTCATACAATATCCTTGAAAAAACAAAAACACAATAATGAAGTAGACAAAAGTGAGATTGCCAGTGGTCTTCAAGGGCAGGACAAGACATTTAACTTGATGTGGAAATGAGGGGAAATAATGAAGGGGGCTCTAGGGTCACAGTGTAACAGTGATTGTTACTGATCAGACTTGTATCTCACATTGCCTAAACAGAATTGAATCTGCAGAATGATGTCGCTGTCTTTTTGTCAGCAACCAAATGGGTCAAGAAAGGATCAAACAAATCCCAGGCACAGGAATTTTACTGGGCAATCACTGCTTAACAATTTGCAACAGTGAGTACAGAGCACCATGTCCAGTTCTGAACTCAGCTACACCAGTGTAAATGTGCTGTCACTCCATTTACTTCAGTTGAACTGCTTTCCCCCTCGAGGCAATGACTGGAAAGCTTTTTCTTTATGCAACCAAAAGCCTCAGCTCTCATTCCAGTTGTAACACAAAATCAGTGCTGTAGTAGCCAGCTGAACAGAAATAGAGATTATAATACTTCTGGAAGAGATCACGCGGAACCCTCTTTTAAAGCCATACCCATCGAGGAGGGACCAATCACTCTTGCATGGCATCTTACATCAGATATCCTAGTCACACACAACCCACCCCCAAACTGCCTCAGTTCCTTCTCCTGAACTACAACTAGTGATAACATGTAGAAATCCAAGCTAGAGGTAAAGATGGGCAGGAAATGCGAATGCGCAGAGGCAGCTGTCAAAGAGCAGGAGTTACCGGTAAATAACTGGTTTTTTTTAAACTTCTAGGCTGTGCACTCTCTGATGAACAGTGAGCAAGGAGTTCTTAGTGAAATATGGACTGTAGCACCACTATCCCAAAATGGGCACTGGAGCGTGATGTCTAGTCTGTGGAATAATACATGTTGAAGGTACAGACTAAACTCCAAGTTGCTGCCCTACCAACCTCCAATGTTGGAAGATGCCTAAAAAAGCCCTGGAGGCAGCAGTGGCCATATGCAGAGGACTCTTAATCCTGCAGGCACTGGCACTCCATTTATATTGTAAAAGCATTTTTGTGCTTCCTAATTCACTAAAACAGTTTCTGGATTGAGGTAAGTTCTCCCTGGCATCTTTCCTCATCTGCTGAAAGCAACCTGTTTGACTTTCCAAAGGATTTTGTGTTCTCAAGATAAAAGCTGCGAATGGAGTCTAAGGAAGAACACAGGATGGGAAGAACTTTGAGAAAGGTGAAGGGTAGATACCACTTAATTTTTGTAGACTATTTCATATAGTAGACTGGCCATCAGAGCTCTTAGCTCACTAACTCTCCTTGCTGAGGTAATGGCAATAAATGAAAGCTGTCTTTAAGAAAAGTTGTTCTTGGGAGGCTCCATCGCCTTGATAGAACTAGATTCTAGTCCCAGGAAGTGGAAGATTCCTTTGTAGGAGGAAAGGCAACTAAGAATCTGACAGCTGTAAGGTGAGAAACTCAATCTTCTTTTTAACATGCTGGTGGTATATATAGTTGTTTGATGGACTTTCAAGGAACAGGCAGAGTCCGTCAGACTTTAGGTGAAGCAGATAATCTAGAATCACAGGTGGGAACAGGAAGACAATCCTCAGAGAATACCATCCCTGGACTCCCACCAGTTCAACTGCAGCAACACTTGAATCAAGACAGTCCTTTGCAGCCTGTCTCTATTTGGGGCATGGAGTTGAGTTACCCAATGCTGCGGAAGTCTCACATGCAGACAGTGATAGAAATGGTGTGTGTCAATGCCACAAGCTCCAGGAGTCTCCGAAAGAAGCAAGTGGTCTGCTTTGGAAACCTTTTTAGAATGACAGGGGCCTGCTGGATGCAGAGGAATCTGTTTCCAGAAGGAATGTTCTGGCTTGTGATAAGGCCAGCATTGCACCAAGAAACATCCTCAGAGAGTGAGTCAAAGAGGAATTTCTTCCAGTTCACCGGAAGACCTAGAGAAGAGAACAGGCGATTGTAGATGGTGGTGATGGCTGCTATCAATCCCAGTTCTGACTTTACTTATCAACCTATCACACAATAGAGTATGACTTGCCCAAGCATCCAAGGCAGTGAACATGTGCATCTGATTCTGGGATTGAAGGTGGACATAACGTGCACTTCTTAAAACTCTTTTTAACGTCCATGCTGATGACTGTGGTCCCAGTGCTGGGGGGAACTCTGAAAGAACTTGGGAAAAAATATAACTCCCTACTAACCTAACTAGGAAAACTATATACAAGGAATAAAACAGCTAAATGCAAACTAGGACTAGCCCAGGACATGACCAAGAGTTCCTTCCGCTCTCTGCAGTGGTGAAGAAACAGTGAGGCTGGAGGAATGTGTTTCCTTATATAAAATAGGGCATCTGACATACATCCTTGCCTAGTGTCCTCATACCCCCTCCGACAACGCTTCGAAAGAGGGTTCCACATGCTCACATTAGAAGCTGCTATCCCAGAAGTGGGGATGTACAAAGACTCTGAAAGAAGAAGAATTTTTCTGGGATAAAACTGGCTCAACAGCACTATAGGAAGAAACAAGGTCTTAGGGCTGGTGAGGGTACAATTCTAGATATGTACTTGTATTGACTATTTGGATCTGTGAGAGCATATTGCATTTGGCCCCAGTGGTCACTGCTTTCCAGTTTTTTCTGGGGAAAGGTACATGCCTCTTGGAAGAATGTCACGGTACCAGTTGCCTCTTCCAAAAGTTATTTAAATGAATCACAAGTGTTTTAAAATGCTATAATTTTCCTAAAATGTAATGTAATATTTACTAAAACTTGAAACTTTATACTTGTACCAGATGAACAATATTTGTATATAATGATACCACTTACCTTGCATTCACAATGTTTCCTGCATTTAACTCAACCATTTCTTCAAATCCAATGGCAAATATGTCAATAGGTTTACTTCTTCGATCTGCATTTAAGTATAAAAAGATGCTATTTGTTCTTTACAATTATCTTTATAACGAAGACCTTATATACCAATTTTTATTTCTAATGATCCAAGGTTTTAATCAAATCAAGAGAATATATATCCTACCTTGGAATTCATGGATACCAGCTAACTTTGGTGCATCTAGAAGCCAGTCAGTGAGTGTCTGATTTTTAAAAGCAATGCTTCGAAATTGCTTCCCACCATTGACATTCCATGTTCCAACACATACTCGAATTTTTTTTGGCTTTGAATACTTATAAAAATTTTCACACATACCCTTTAGTGCTTTTACAGATGCTGTAAAAAACGGTTTAAAATGCATTAGCCGGCATAAGAAGACTTTAACAAATTCAACAGAACAAGATCCTAGAAGACACATTTCTCTTCATAAAGAAAACTCAACTAATCCATGCACATGCATACAGAAAATTAACAGCTTTGAAAGCAAATTGCAGTGTATTGAAAAAGAGTGATGCACTTCACAATGGAAAATAAGAATGTTACTTGGGTGGGCAGGATGCTGATAAAGCAAAACTGGAGTAATTTGTAATGTTTTAGAGTTAAATTCTTAATTTTTCTAAGACAGAAAATATAAGATATTTCTAAAACTGTTTAGAAAATTATCACTGTTGCACTGTCTCTAATCTGTGAATGATTTCTCTCAATGGAAATCACCATTTTCAATGATTCATCCCAAAATGAAGTCCTCTCTGATTATGTTGATTAATAAATGAAATTCAGTTCCCGTTTAAATGCACACAAAAGATGACTTTCAGGTTTGTTAATGTGTATCACTTAAAACTACCTTGATTAAATGTGGAGAGTTTAAATAAATACATCTATACAAATAGTTTACCTTCCCTATCATTTTAATAGAATTATTTATTTTGGTTAGGCACTTATAACTTAATCATACTAATTTACAATAATAGAAATTTACAAATCTGATTTTGTGTGTGTGTGTGTGTATAATGGGAGATGAATTCCCAAAATCCAACTCCATATCAGACGAGGAAAGATTCACCAATGGGTAGGGCACTAGCCTAGGACTTGGAGAAACAGATCTTCACGCTGTCTGGACTCTGAGTGGCAAAGATTCCTAAACATAATCAAGAGACCCCCCCATGGTGCTTAGCATGGGTCAGCCCTAAAGGACATATGGAGCTGCTTATTACAGAAGCTCATATTATCTTTTAAAATCTAAGACTAACTTATTTGTGTGTATGTTTCCTGTTTTAACCTTGTAAATAACTTTTCTTTTCTTAGTTAATAAACCTTTACTTAATTTATAACAGGATTGGCAATAGACATTGTCTTTGGGGAGAGATCCAAGTACAAACAACCTGGAGTCCTTTGGGACTGGGAGTAACTAGAACACTACTGTGATTTTTGGTGTAAAGTGACCATCTATCACATAGTCCAGCTTCCCTGGGTGGCAAGATATACTCAAATGCCCATGGGGACTGTCTGTGACTGCATGGTTTAGGAATTCACACTTGTTATTGGATTGGGGAAATCTAATTATAGAACATAAGAGCCAGTTTGGGGTGTCTGCTCTACTTTTTGACAGTCTCCCTGAGGTTGGCACTCATGGTCGTGAGCCACTCCTGACAGCGAGATGCTCTGATGCCATGGTATTGGGGGACTAAGTTTCTTAGATACATCAGTAATGTGACATCTTCCTGTTAGATTAATTGTATTATATATGAAGACACTCTTTTAGAGTGAACAATACCTCTCCCTAATTAGATTAATTAGATTAAAGATCCAGATACTTTTATATTAACATAGCAGTTTTCCTTTAACCAAAGTGAGAAAAAAATGCAACAGATTAATAGTAAGTCTTATGTGCATTATGCTTTACCAATTAATAGTTATTTTACATATTTGTAACACCACTATCCTGGCGCATGTGTGCTGTCGAAATTACAAAAAGCAAACAGCCTGATTGTATTTTTCCCTTAGCCTTGTACTCCCCATTGAGAAACAGTGGGCAACCGATCACAATCCATTTATTCAGAGATCGGACTGAGTCAACTCATGGCAGTTTGGCGAGCTAGTACTTATTTTTTAAGCTACCATCTTTGTTCCAGAATCTCAGCTTTCAAATGGGGAGAGAAAAAACCCTCAGTAAATTTCTAGCCCTTATGGTTTGGAAGAAAATCTTCAAAATGTCAACTGAGCGTAAACCAATATAGTTTATCTGAGTTTAACTATTTCACTGATGATTAAAACATTAAGAAAGGAGAGGGATGATTACCATTATGCAAGATGTGCCCAAAGTACTTAACTGACATCTCCTCCGAGTACCACAAATGGGTGGTACTTGGGAGAACACCTCCGATTTCCTTCCCCCAACCTGGGCTGTGGGGGCCAACAAACCAGAGGGAGGAATAGAGCTTAAGGTATCTGAGCCCACCTAGGGGGAGCCAAACAGAGACTAGTGGAAAATCCACACCCCATTAAGGGAAAGCCAAGTCAAGGAGCCCAACAGATGCCAGAGAAGTACCCAAATCCCACTGAAGGGAAGCCAAGCAAAGTATCTGAGCCTTTCTGAAGGGAAACCAAGCCCAAGAAGACTGGTAGAGCCAATGAGACCATCCAAACCCCAAAGAGGGTGAGACGGACCAAAGGAACCCATCAACTTATGCACGGTCATATTCTGAACATCTGCACAATCTACTGCAAGTGGTAACAAGTAGCCATATTTTGGAAAAGTACCACAATTCTCTCATCTATTCAACTCAAATTTGCATCCTTATTTACAGTGGCTATTTTAGATTTAAAAAGCAGTGCTCTGATACCACATAGCTTTTTAAAAGTGTCACAAAATTAAATATTTGATCACTTAGCCCTTGATTTTGCAAGGAGCCCGTTTTGGTATATCTTTTTACAGGACTGGGGTTTAATTTTTCAGGGGATTGCTAGCAGCATGCTTAATACAGAAATCAAATCAACAATGTTTTAAACCAGAAAGATTTCTAAACCACATGACTATTGTTCTAAATTAAAATATATGAAAAGGAAAACAAATAAAAAATGTGAGATTGTGCCTCTCATTCCCAAAACATTTAATGAACCCATTTTCTTTCATAGCTCCCTATCAACATTTATATCTCCTCCATTTTTTCTTCTTTTAATAAAAATGTCTTTTATTCCATCACTCCACAAACCTTTCAAATTATATCTCAGGAAAAAAAAAAGTAATTTAACTGCAGTGTACATTCTGGAGACATTTTAGACTATTTTTACAAAAAATATTTAAGATACTTCAAATATCTTGCTTCAAAGTAAAATTACTGTGTATGTTTATTCTCAATATGCATGTTTATAACATCCGCTTCCAGCAGCCCCCATTGGCCTGGAGCAGCGAACCACGGCCAGTGGAAGCTGCAATCACCCGGACGTGGCAGGTAAACAAACCGGCCCGGCCTGCCAGAGGCTTTCCCTGCACAAGCAGCAGAACAAGTTTGGGAACCACTGCTTTAGGCAAAGCGTTCAATAGGATGCCTTGCAGAATCTGTCGAGAGGTCTGTGTGAACAAATGGTTTGCCGGCAATTACGAAAAATAAAAAAATTAGTTTGGGTCAAACTAAACTTTCACTTGGACAAAACTGAAAAACGATTTTAAAACTTTGACTTAAAATTAAAAGATTTTTTGAAACTAATAAAAAGTCATTTTGAGTCAAAAAATGGAAACCTTTCATTTACAAAAAGTAAACAAAACATTTTTACTTGTTGGACCTTTTTTTTTTTAGGTCCCCCTCCTCCCCTCCAACCAAACAATTTGACAAAACCAACTTGAGCGTTCAGAATGTTTTGATATCACCCAATCTACATTTTTTGCAGAAAAAGTTTGATAAAACTTTTTTGCCCAGCTCTACCTATCAATGCCCCAAAGGTGGTCAAAAGGTCTCTGCTGAACAATACTATGGACTCTCTCACTGGTTAAGTCTACAATCTCTCCTCACCCAGGGACTAAGGGCATGTGGAGCTGGATGCTCCACTGAAGCCACTGACTTCAACTGGTGTTGGATCAAGTCCTGTAAGATTAAGGCCCAGAAACAGTTGTACAAACTTTTTAGATGTCCAACAAAAGTTTAACATCTCTACAGGTGAGTAATTTGTTTTAAAGAAGGGTTTCTGGAAGAGGGAGATGGTGCATTGCACAAGAGGCAGATAGCAAGTGCTCTAAATTGTCCCCTAATATATAAAACAGATTAAGAACGGCACAACTTTATTATATTTATATTGCTTGCACAACAGTAGAAAGTGGCTTTCAGATAAAAATGAGTATACTAGCAAATCATTCAAAACAATTACAATCTAAGGATTTTTAAAAAGTTAAAGATAAAATCCAACCTTTTTATTCCCTGCACCTACCCAATCAAATATACTACTGTGTATTCCCTCTTCCTTCTCCTCAGAATGTTGCAAAAGTGTCTTACTTTCATAATCCACAAGGACATTTTAATAACATTAGGATCTGTTAATTTACAGGCAAACCATCACACCCATGAGTCAAGGTATTTTGGTGATTTAAATTATAAGACGTCAGCTTGATTATGTAGTTCTCTCTCAAGCCAAGTCAGTGGGAGTTTTGACAATAACACGGCTGCAGCACCAGGTCTTTATTCTGTACTTTACATACAGTAGCATTTTACATTACTATCCATTAATTATTGCATTTCCTAAATGCTGAGTGCTTGATTTTGCAATCTTAACATTCTTTTAATGTGGATTTTTAATATGTAATTTCTGAGTTCTTAAAAAGAGGGAAAAAAAGGCACGTGCAACTACAATGACCCCTGCCACGCATTATCAATGCAAATGAGCTACAGGAGTAGCCGGATTAGCTTTGGAACAGCAGTAGGCTGTTGTCTGTGTATCAAGCACTCGAGAATACTGATGGCTACTAAACATTAAGGGTATGTCTACACTGCAATAAAATACCCACAGCTGGCCTGTGTCAGATGACTTGGGCTCACAGGGTTCGGGCTGCAGGGCTATAAAATTGTAGAGTGGACAATTGGGCTTGGGCTGGAGCCCAGGGTCTGGAACCCTGGGTCTGGAACCCTACCATCTTATAGTGTCCCAGAGCCCAGGGTCCAGCCCAAGCATGAATGTTTATACTGCAATTTTATAGCCCAAGCCTCATGAGCCAGAATCAGCTGACATGGGCCAGCCAGGGATGTTTCATTGAAGTATAGACATCACCTGTTTACATATTCAGGAGTAGCCCCATTTCAGAGGCTGCATACTCAAGTGAATTCACAATATTTCTCCCATGCAGAAACAGTACTGTGGTAGATATATGTAAGCACTTTACAGGATAATCCTACCAAGTCAGCAACATGTCTTGCACAACTTACTAATATGATGACTGCATTTAGGTAGTTAATGAACAAGATGACTGTATGTACACTTCCACCTCCGGGGTCAGGTTCTTGAGGCTGGGCAGAGTTACAAGACCCATTGAAGCCTTCAGTTTCCATACCATATTTTCTGCCTCTCTCTTATATTCTGCAGATGATTCAATGTGTAAAACTATGCAAGTCACTTAGGGCTTGTCCACACGGAGACTCAGTGTACAGCCAGCTAGGGTATGAATTTACAGCACACTAGCCTGCTGCACATCACTGGCCATGTGAACCCTGGTCACGTGCACTAGGGAACTTTTAGTGCACGACAGCAAGGTCCACATGGCAACAGGATCCACAGCAGGCTAGCGCGCTCTAAGTTTACCTCCCAGCTTGCTGTATGCTAAGTCTCTGTATGGACATGTTGAAGGTCTCTTGTGCCTCAGATTTCCCATCAGTAAAGCAAGAATAATACTGTAGGGAGTTGTGAGGCTTAATGTTAATTAATGTTTGTAAAATGTTTTGTGTTTTATCCTTCAGATAGAAGAAATCATATATCTAATTACAATGTATTATTGTTAAATAGTAGGGTTCTAAGCTTTAAGTGTAATGTATAACTGAAAGTTGTGCCTGAACAATACATCACATATCTCACAGTGGAGAGAGTGGGTAACCAATTAGATCTTTACCTGTGACATATTCTGAACTTAGTTAATTGTGTGCAAGAACACAAAACCAGTAAGAGATATTCTTTAAAAGCAAGTTAGCCGACGTTAACAGTACTTAAAACTGTGACTGTTCTAAAGATATTGCTATTGTATATTACTCCTTATCCTAGCTGAAATATTGGTTTTGACTAAAAACAAAAGTTTCCTTTGCAACTTGAATGAAGCAGTCTCTGAAAAATAGCCATTAAATTTGTCATTACACTCCCACACAAACTAAATGTGTTTTATTTCCCTTTTCCCCATATTACACAACCATCCCCAACTTTCTGGTAGGTACATAAGTGCAGAGTCCAGAAAATCTGAAGGCAAAGCAGATTTGGTTTCTTGCCTAAGATTACACAAACAGAGAACGAGCGAATTCTTAATCAGGAACCCAAGAAGAAGCTAGGGAAGAACAATAATTGCTCAGATGTTTCTGGCTTAAATTTACTATACTATACCTGATTGCAATGACTGCTCTGAAACTATGGATGCAGCAAGAAGAAAACAAGAAGAAATTAGTAAACAATTATGCTTTAAAAACTGTAGTGCTATGAGAATATATTCTGAAATATAACTTCTGTAACAATTTTTTGGCTTTATCAGTTCAAACATATATTTATGTGTGCTAAAAAATCCCAACACTTGCATCTCGATGTTTAAAAAGCTCCACAATGGTCATTAACTAATATTCCTATTCTGGTGAACCCTTTAATTTAAAATGATTTGCATGATGGCCAGGTAACCCTATTGTTAATAGGCCATATGATCATGTGAAAAAAAAAAAATCCACATTTTCTGAACAGACTCTCTTGTTCCTTGGGCTAACAGCATCTGTGTGCACTGAACAGACAGCTTGCATTCAGCAGTAGGATTGAGGAGAAACGACCAGAGTCAATCCAGAACAACATTCAGTCAGTTTCAGGGTGACACTGAATTGCTCTAGGAGACTCATCTAACACTCCTCAGCTGCACATAAGATTGTAATGATACGGAGTCTTGCTGTGTATCAACCAGGGCAAAAAAAGAGGGGGCCAAGGGGTGCAGACTTTCAGGGATTCAAGCAGCAAATAAACCATCCAGAGTTATAACTTTATTTTTCCCCTAATCAATGCACTACTTTAACTGTTCAGTTAAATGCCTTAGAAAACTGACATTGCAATAAACACTAGTATTCTGAAATAAAACTTGACTGTAAAAAGAGGTGTTTTCCAAACAATTTAACAAAATTTATTGGGAATATATTTTCCAACTGGGAATTCCCTTCTCTATGAATATGACATGATAGATGAAGACATCCAGCTCCCAACCGGAAAAAAAAAGGTAGAAAGTTTTAATAAACCAGGAATTTTGGTTTCTCAAATTAGATATGTAGTTACTTGGGTTTTTAATTGTTATAAAACAAAGTCTGAGAAAAATAATTAAATCTATAAGCTGTTTATTAAAAGTACAGTACTTGTCCGACAAACCTAGTTACTTTCTAAAAAATGTAGTTTACAAATATTTATCCCTTGTACCATCCCACCTCTACAACTAGCCACAGAAACCATCACTGCAAGTTAGCCTGGCAATATTAGGAAAACATAAGAATCTATACTTTTAAATAAACAGATTATTTGACATTTATACTTTTAAATAATGCTTAGAAACAGAATCTGCGTAATTTTATTAGCATCAAGAGTTATCAAAGTAAAATCCTGAAATGCACATACCACGTAAACTGCTGGTGGTTAAGAGAGCCCGTGCTTTATCTGCTAAATCACTATTTAGGGTATTCCCCAATAACAAAACATCAATGGCCTCCTGCTTGGAGCTATCAAAAAAGTTATTTTGAATTGTTCTGGTCACAGAACGAGCACCATCCTTCAGCTTTCCAGCCTGTTAGGGAGGAAGATTACAAAATATTTTACACTGGAAATAACTCCTAAAACACTGGCAATATTCATTCACATATTTTGAAATTTCAATTTCTAATTTTTACCATTAGTGAGTTGATTTACTTTAAATGCTAAAATAACTCCAACTTCCGGCTTTACCGTAATATGTCTGCATTATGTAATTTTTTCCTTCCGCAAAAGTCACACAACAATTCTGAGATGTCAAGGCACATTTAAAAACCAAATTATTCCAGTAAAAGAGGGGAGAAGAATATTAGTTTTACCTAAGTTCTTGGTCTTCAAAATAAATTCACACAGTGCAATGTTTAGACCATGCGATGGAATTTTGGGCTTTTCCCCAAATAATGGGAGATGAACAAGCACATGAAACCAAAACATTCTTATAAATACTGTATTTATTTATATATATATATATATAGGGATGTATGCATTCACAATTAATGTTATGAAATATCTATGTTTAACTATGGGGCTGTTTAACTGCAGCAGACACATCTGGCACAGGCTGGAGCCTGAACATCTACAACACAATTAAACAGCGCCAATTAAATAGCCCAAGCCCGAGTCAGCTGACATGAGAGGATGTCACATGCCTGACATTTCATTCAGTGGTGTACGCACAGTCAGTACTGCATGTAGACTATACTCCTTTACGGATGTTGCATGGGATTATATTCTCTACAGAACTGTAAATTTATGGCTTGCATTATTTGCAGAGGACACTTCAGAGCATACTATACTTAAAAACAAAGTTTTAAGAAAGCTCAAAATCATCCCACTATTTAGGTCTGTGGAGCTTAATATAGAATAGCAAAAGAAGCTATTCTGTTGTCAAGGTTAAAAGGAAGTGAACTGGCATCATGGTTTTTAAAAACTTATGGATGAAGTGTTCTTGTGGTAAAGTTGTTTCACTATTTTACTATAACTTTTTTTTTTTTTTTTTTTAATAATAAGAGGCTGTTTCCTCTCTATCAGACAATGTACAGAATGTATGACATGATCTAAAAAAACACTCACCATTCACATTTCAGGCAATTAATTGAAAGGAACCCAGAGAAAGCAAAAGAAAGAGTAGTTAAGGTGTTAGATTTAAATGAATATAATAGTCCTTAAAGTGAGATTCTTCTATCTATCGTATATTTATACATTTCAATTTAAAGGTAGAATCTTTTCATATCTTAAAATGTGGTGGGTTTTTTTTTTTTTTTTAAACTTTTAAGCACTCTTGGACCTTGAAGAATCAAAATTACATACAAATGACAACTATACAGATTACAAACAAGCTTTGAGAAGTCAGGATAGAAACTTACCAGCAATATTTTTATGTATATTAACAACACACCACTGAAGCAGATGATAGTTCACGCGTGATTGAGATGTGTTACCAAAAATGTCATATATTGCAGTGCTTTGTGAGTGTTACTGTTTCTTTTAGAACAGATGGACCTTTACCAGGCAGAATGAGCTGTACCTGACCAAAGAGTACTTTTGAACTAGCAAAGAAGGTAACGTTGTACAAGGAATATTTATAACTTGCAAACAGGAACAAGATATAGCGTGCCTATACAGAAACCAGCAAAGTGAATGAAATGCTAAATAATCAGAAGCATGACAGAGAAGCATTAATTTAATTGAACAAACAAACATATAAGGCCTAAGGAGAAAAAAGTCAGGAAACGGGGAGAAACCCTTAAGTTTCCAGGTTTTGGGTCACACTGCTAGCACAGAAAATAGAATTAAAAATACTGGGCCAAATTCTACCCTCAGAGGAACATAAACAATTATCAAATCAAGGGGACTTGCATGTATCAATCTAAAAGGCAGAATCTGATCTATCAGTTAACTAATTTTTATGCAGCCTATTGCTATTGATAGCTACATGTACACAGGATTTCTGACATTATGGAGGATTAATTGAAGTATGGTGGAAAAACAAAATAGTTAAATAAGGTCTAAATATTAATGACACAATGAAGATAGAAATGCAAATCTGAGAGACTGCAAAGAAGAGTATTCTTGTACATGAAGAATTGCATGAGAGTGAAAAAGGACACATTGGAGGAATTAAGAGAGGGGTATAACTGTTATGGTTCAACATTTGCTATATATCACCTGATAAGAAAAAGAAAGAAAAAACATTTGTGAAAAGAAAAAAATAGCATTTGGTGATTTGAACAACTTGTGTGTTAACTGGGACAAAATAGGCTGAAGAAATAAAATGAACCATACGCGGGGAAACAGCACAAAATTGCACATTACGAGACAAAGAAAACTAGAAAAGGAACTGTTTTTTTTCCTCCCAGTAACCAGAAAACTAGAAAAGGTACAGCTGAAGGAACACAAACCATGATCTAGTCAAATTAACATGGTGAATAGAAGAGATAAGAAAAGACCAACCAGAGTAAATGCAAGAATTATTACTTTATTTCACAATATGTTCAACTGAAAGTTGATATGTCGGATGAAATTAATGCAGTTGAAGGAAAGGGCCCAGAGAGGAAACAAACTATGCAAAGAAACTAGTGTGGATTGAACATATATCTTCTGATGCTGCAATGTCAATTGACCTGGGCGTCTTCTCTAAGCCTCTCCACTCTCTAAAGAGAGTACTAACCAGGAATAGGGGGAAAATTCAAACTGAGAAAGATGTTACTGAAACATTATTTGTTTGTTAAGTAGGACTTATTTTTTATTTTAATGCAATTTTATCTTTTTTTGATTACACCATTACTTTTTACAAAAGTACATTTAAAAAAGGAAAACCCTCACAGTAATGGCATTTATGGTAAAAAGAAACACTCACTTGAAATACTGCTAAAATGTTTATTATTAAAAAGTGCTTTTACCTTAGCCTTTCCTTCAAGAGCTCCAGTTCCTGCATATATTTTACTGACGGAATCACCATTCACAGACCACATGGACCGGAAAACTTCCTGGAAGCGAGTAACCAATTGAGGCTTCTCAGCTAACCCTAAAACCTCCAGTTGCTTTGTTAGCATCTGCAACAGTTCAAGAGAAGGCTCATGAAGTGAATACATTAAAATATATATTGTCAAATTCTCCCTTTAAAAAAAAAAAGCATTTACTTTAACTCTGCATTCAGGAGAAAATGACACTATGTCATGTTAAAGTCTTTCACAGCAGCATAACATATTAAAAAAAGTCAAACCAGAAAAAGCTAGTTAGATATAGGTGGTCTTCCAATGTTTTAATCTAAAAATGTCACGGTAATATCATAACCTTACCTTTTATTTCCAGGTGTTTAATTCTGCATTAGTATCCAAATGGAGTTTACTCTACATTCTTCCTATCAGAGCCACAGCTAAGTCTCAGAGTATCACTGACCTTTCCTAACAGAATGCAATGGATGTAGAGCTCTGTGATACTAAAATGAGTAAGACAGCAATGTCTTTTGTGGTTCACTTTATCTTCCCTCAAATTTCTATTAAGAGTCAAGAAGCAAACTTCAAATCACTATTCTTATATTCACTGTAGGCAGGATGTTAATTTATCAAGTAAGCTTTATAAGTTACAGTTGCACTAGTTTAAAACCGTGTCAGACATATATGTCCCACAGGCAGATCTAGCTCCTAGGATCTTTCCATCTAGACAGCCTTCTCAAAGGTGTCTACCTGCCAGGTATAGCTGAAAAGGTCTGGGAAGGATTTGGAGATAAAGTGGGAGGAGATCTGCCTGACTGGGCCCTAGCAGCAATTTTTATAGACGCCACTGCCACCTCCACAATGCCACACATAAAAGTTCAGAGGAACAGATATTTCTTTTGCTGTCCAATCCCTGATGTAATCACTGAACCCTACTGCAACAGACTCAGCTGGATATCTACTTCCTCTTGTACCCAGCTGCTGTTACCCAATATCAGGTTTGGGGAAGCAGCTTCTTTTATGTTCTCTCTCCTCACTCGCTGCCTATACCAAAAAGGAGAAGGGGGGACATTTTCCAAATTGTGGGGGAGAAAGAACTCATGGAGATAGGAAAAGGGGGTGGGGGAAGGAAAGGAGGTTGAGAAAAGAGAGTAGAGAAAAATTCCCAAAGAAGCAGGGAGAGCAGCAAATGGGATAGGACAAATCCCCAGAAGAAGGGAAAGAATTATGCCAACTCTTGCAATTTTATCGTGAGTCTCATGACATCTGGTATTTTTATAAAAGTCCCAGTTTCTCGAGTCATGCAATCACATGGGAATTTCTTTCATTAAAAAAAGAAAGGAAAAGAAAGATTCTAGCCCTTATGGTTATGGATATGGATATAAGCTTGAAAACAAACATTAAATGTTCAAAAAACAGAAGGCAAATAGGATTTTTTTTTAAATGTTGTGATTTTTAAAGTAATCATGATTTTTGAACACCTGGGGTTGGCAATGCTGTGAAGGATGCAAATAGAAAAGAGATTTGGGGAAGAATCCTAAAGTGGTATAGTTAGGGTGAAGGGAGAAGAGAAATGTCCAAAGTGGGGCAGCGGTTGGAGGAAAAAAACCACAATGTGGCTATGGAAACACAGCGGGAACTAGAGGTAAGCTAATTGGAAGAGAAGAACAGGCTTCCTGCATGCACTGTCTTTTTAAATTTTCCTTAAATAAAGATTTTTTTTAAAAGTATTTCATTTAAATACAATTAAAGAGGCTCATTCAACAGTTGGAGAAGACTGAAAAAATTGCCACTTGCTGGTGAGCTTTATATTCCCAGCTCATGAATTTTAACTGAAAAGGTAATGTGGCCCTCAACAAGAATGAGTTGGACATTTCTGCTGTAATGAAATTAGTGACTTTATTCCAGATTTACACTGGTACAAGAGAACAAAACGTAGACCTATAAATATAAAATTGCTATATATTTTGATTCAAGTGAGTGTCAGGTGTCTGTTTTCTACAAAACAGACAACTGAAATGCATATAAAACATGAGAAAGGATTATTCCATACAGGTCTTCCTAGCTCACCCAGCTGGACTACTTCAGAACCTGAGTATCCGTCTACCATGAACTGTCAAGCTCAAAACTATGATGGACACAGATTTAGGATCAAAAATGATCTTCTTTAAGGTTACAATCTCTGCATCTTTTCCATGACAAGATCAATATGGGATAGATATATGGATGAACGAATACTTAAAGTAATCAAATTCTTTTTTACAGTACACACTGTGAATTAAGTCATACAGAAAGAGAAGAATTTCAAAACCAACCAAGATTAATATATATTAATAACAGACCCCAACTGGCATGTTTTTCCCTTTATTTCTCAGAGTTCTATAACATGAACATTGTAATAATTCCCTGCAGTACAGGCAGCTGAAACACTACAAAACCTTAGATCTTTCAAGCTTTGGTTAGATCCACCATCTACCTATGGACGGGACACGTTAACAGTGAAGAAAACAAAAAATCAGATAAAGTTTCAATTCAGTGGACTATTTGACTAGAACATCATTGTACAGGCAAACTACTATAATCAAAGCTCTATGTATTTGGCAGACAATTCAACTTAAATTTTGCTTCAAAGTCACTGGATTCTACAGCTTTCCATTCAAAATTCTGCAGAATTTTCATATAGATGTTAAAATCGGAGGGTTTTATTAAATTAGAAGAAAAAAAAATATCTTAAGTACAGTAGTCTTGTTTATTTTTATATTAATTTAGTTTCAGTGTCCACACATTTCTATTTTTAAATATGTTGCAGGTTTTCATGTTTAGGTTTCAGAATTAACCATTTATTAAGATGAGCGGAGCACGGCAAATCTCTCAAAGCTATCATTTCAGGCTGTCTACAAACTCAAGCATCACTGCATCAGTTTACATTCAGTTCATGTTTTCAAGCTTTGCTTTATAACCTTGAACACGAGAAATTTTTTTTTTTTTTTAAATATTAAAGCTGATATCCTGGAGCACAATTCAGAAAATACTGAATTCTAGAGTGAATTCACAACCACAGATTTGGGGCCAGGGTGGATAAAAATCAATTATTTAAAAAAAAAAAAAATTAAAAAAAATCAGATTTTTTTTTATTTAAATCGGATTTTTTGATAAAATGCTTGTTGAGGAAAAAACCTATCTAAAGATTATTTTAATTAAGATACATTATAGCTCAAAGATATCTCATCATGGAATAGGGATTATAAATTCTAATTCTATAGTATGAAACAATATATTCATGTAATGTTTAAGAAAAATTTTGTAAATGAGTTCCAATAGTTCATGGATTACAGACCCAATCTTATGGGATTCCAGGGGCTTCCGTATAGATTATTTAGGTTAATCTTTCTATCTACCCAGTGGGACTCAGTGCTAAGTCTAGAAGATACCATCAGAGATGTTTAGTTTTGCAGTTCTCAAACTGTGGATTTGTGTCTCCAGAGATAACATGCTTGTTAACAGCAAAAAAGACTTCAACCCTATTGTCCCGCTGTGTACACAGTCAGTCCTTTACCTCTCTCTAAAATTGCAAAGTTTCAAAAAGTTCAATGAATAGAAGATTGTTGTGGGTGGAATAGATCTGGACAAGGAGAAGTCTGGAGATAAATGTGAGAAGGGAGGGACAGATAGTAGAAACAAAAGTGAAACTGTTTGAGCAGCATATTCCAGAAGTCTTGAGGTCTTTCTGAGTGTAGCCTTCACTGATTTGAGATCTACCATACCATTCTCTCACTAGAAGGGAAAACCCATAACGGCAGCAGGCCGTAAAAGAGATCCAATTTGGGTCTCATCTCTCGGAGTTGTGAAGAATATGTATTAAGGTTATAACAACCAACAAGAATGCACTTTTATGTAGAAATCCATGATTAAATAGAGTCTTCCCGACTAGTGATTTAAATCAAATCCACCCTGCTGGGGGCCCAACCGTAACATTCTCTATGTAATCCAAAACTCATGGACTAATGATGTTTCCTTGACAGCAGTACTGGTAACCATTTAGGACAGTAGCATGTGCACCAAAGACCTTTATCCACAGCGCTTACTATAAGTTCAATTTGAGGAATCTTAGCTGAACTCACAGCAAGTGCTATGGGTAATAAAGTGCTTTTGTGTGGGATTGTTGCGGTACTCCTCCTTTGGAATTGAAAGCCTGAAACTGAAAGGAAAAACAGATGGACATACAAAGAAAGGGGAATACATCAGTGGTAGTGGTCCAAAATATACTTTCCTTAAAACTGGTATACCACAATTTTTGTACTAAGAATTGTGAGCTACCAAGATATGTTAGCCCACTGAACTACAGGGCCATGCTACAAATCAGATTTTAACTCATAACTTGAGCATATTGTAATTAATCTTGCCTATTGACAATTATGGCAATTTTATCATTCAAGTATTACAGAAGCATCAGAATCAATCAGTGGTTACAAGTTCTACATCAAGAAATCTACATTATTTTCCTACCTCTAAGCCAAAGAAAGCCTGCACACTGTTTGTTCTATCCAGACAGTCCAAGCAGTTTGTTCTGATAGTACCACTTTGATATCTGTGCCAAGTACAACAAAATAAAGAGAAACACTGAAATAACTCAGTAAGAAAAAGAACATCAAAGGACACCAAGGTCTTAAGAGACGAGTAAATCAAGGCACTGTAATTGCAATGTTATTGTTATAAAAATACATTTATAACGTTGGCAGCTATAGCTCCACCAACAGTAACAAGACTGACACCTCTTTAGACAAGAGCAATTTATCTCCAGCAAATAAAACAAAGTCTTCCTTCAATTTTTTGGTGCGGTTCTTGTTTTCTGAAGTGTAATGCTGGAATGAACTCTCTTTCTAAACAACCCAGGAAATACAACATGCATTTTCTAAGTATTTCAGGGGTACTCACTTCTAGTTAAAACAAAACAAACATTAGAAAACAAAGCATTAGGAAAGTGCCCTGATTTGCTGAAATTAAAGTAAGACTGTAGTAAACTGTAAATGTAATAAAACTGCATCCAATACATTATTTCAACACTATCTTTGGGGAAAAAAAACAACTATAGAAATCTGGTTGACACAATAAAAGAAGAAAGAAAAATGAAGAGACTTATTGTCTATATTAGATTAACAATTTACCTACTGAGAAGAGATAAAACAAATAGGATGAACAGATTTTAAAAAGTTATAGCAAAACTTAAAAAATTTTGTATACCTACTGCAAGTCATAACTTAACATGTCTTAGCTCTGTTGTACTCCCTTAACTATTAAGAAGCTGACAAATATAGAAGGTATTTTAAAAAAAATGTGTGTTGTCAATCATTTTGTTTATCTTTAATAAAGCTTAAAACAAACAATATTTTGGTAAAACTGGAAAAATGTATCTTAGGAGACAATTAAATATCTATAATCCTCCAAGAACAAACCTCTCTAAATTGGGTTTTATTTTGTTTTCCATCTCCTAATTATGCTAGAATGGACACTTATTGTGACAATACATATTTACTTCTACTGTAGTAAACAAAAAAGACTGCACTGGTCAAAATAAAGAGGGTAGTAGTAAATCTAATTTGACAAGACAGAAAGAGAGAAAAAAACAGGGCTGTTTGTTTTTCCAAGAGGACAACCTAATAAATCATTTTTACCCACACATCACAATTAAGACAGACTTCTAATTCTAGTTCTCTCAATGTCAAAAATTATAGTTTTTTTAAAAAGAAAAAAACTCTCAAACTGATATGGCTTTAAGGCTAATAAGATATTAAAATGTGATCGTGTGTTGGAGTAGATTTTAGGATATTTTATTATTCAGTAGAAAAAAAAAAGTCAATTTTTGTGGACAGCCCTCCGCAACCACATGGGAAACCCAGGCGCAGAAACAATTTAAGGGAATTAGTTCCATTGGCAAACAGCTGTCAGTCATTAAGTCTAAGTGCTATGCTCCATCACCAAAGATAATTTAGACAGTGTTAGTACCAAGAACAGGGAAAACTGGTTCTGCTCTCCCTGTCAAAAGTTACTTCCTTATCCTAAAAAGGAACAAGGATGATTGCATTAAATAAGCCAAAATGGTTGAGTTCAAAACAAAGACTTGAATCTGAAGTAAGCCTCCATTAATACTAGTATGAATTTAGTATCACCCTGGACTTTTAGAAACTATTCAGAAACAAGAAAACATGGCATACATTGACATATAAACACAAAATAACTGGTTCATATTTCAGTTTTAGGTCACCATCCTAGATAAATAAAAACAGTGTCTTCACACAAACAACCAGAAATATTTTTCTTCTATATTTGTGGCTAAAAGTGAAAAATTAAATTACGATCATATTCTGATTGTAGGAAAGTTACAGAAGTCATATAGTCAAACCTTTGAACTTCCTTTCCATCGAAATAAAAAAATCCACATTCTAAGAATTTTTGGACTTGAGGTTTAAGCACGCTGTGTAGTTTTTCTGCCTTTCCGCCTTTAACCATTTGATGATAGTCAAAGTTCACCATTTTGATATCAATAGCATGTTCAGAGGCTTTCAAGTGGCTCTGATATCAGGAAAGAGAGAGGAAAAAGTATAAATATACCAAGCAACAAACAGGGTGTTGGATTAGTATAAGCCAAATATGCCACCAATGTTAAGGAAGTTATTAACTCCATTTGTTCAGTATCTTTACATTATCACTTTTTCTAATAAAATGAGACACTTTATGATATACTAACCCAAATCATTCTAATAAAATATAAACCAAGACTCTAAATGATTACAACTGAATTTTTGTGTTTTAATTTCCAAAACCAAAATCAGATTTAGATTCTACCTTCTACTTTAACATCATTAAAGCAGTGTAAGTATTGCAGCTTCTTCCACAAGTTAAGGTATTAGTAAGCTCATCAACCACGGCAGGGAAAAAAAACCATATGTTGACAAGTTGTCTGGTTTTAGAACTGAGGTTTGCAAACAGTGGCCCATGGACGAGTGACAGTCTGCGGGGAGCTGGTTGGTCACATAATGCCTACTCTCCTTGTTTTCAGCTGTTAAATTACATTTAAAAAAATCCAGCTAAAGTACAGTAACTGATTTCCTAATATTATTTTTGCACGTAAACAATTGCTGTAGTTGCCACATGTTATGTGATCACAAAAAGATGGGGAGGAAGCCTGCAGGATTGCAAATGTGAGAGTGACTCCAAGAGATGCACCCATGTGACCGATACTGAAAAAGTTTGAGATCCCAGGCCATAGACTGTTTCTTTGCAGCTTAATTCTACACATAGCTTATTTGTGATCTTAAATTGCCAATCTGCTCTGAAAAGTGACTTTGTATAAGTGGCACTGAGGGGGAGTTCCATGTTTTTGTCTCAATGCCTTCTGAGCAAATTTGCTCTCTTTACAAGTAAAACAATGGCTTTTTTTTTTTAAATGTACCAGACTGAAAATTCGTCCTAAAATCTGAAAGTCATCCTGGGTTCTTTCCTGCCCACACATCACCACTAAAGAATAAAAGAGTCTGCAAACCAAATTGTGATCTCAGTCACATTTGGACAACTCTACTGTTCTAATGGAGTTTAGAAGTTTAACCAAGAGCAAATTTTAACTTTGCCATTGGAACTTAGTTAATAATATTAGCCAAGAACATGCAGTGGCAGTCAAAAAAGAAAACAGAATGTTAGGAACCATTAGGAAAGGGATAGATAATAAGACAGAAAATATCATAATGCCACCATATAAATCCAGGGCACACCCACCCCTTGTATACTGTATGTAGTTCTGGTCCCGCATCTCAAAAATGATATATTAGAATTGGAAAAAGTACAGAGAAGGGCAACAAAAATCATTAGGAGTACGGAACAGCTTCTATATGAGGAGAGAGTAAAGAGACTGGGATTGTTCAGCTCGGAAAAGAGACAACTAAGTTGTCTGTGTGAAGTTGTTCAGAAGTCTGGAATGTTAAAAGTCGTGCTCATTAAGTAGTCAAAGATAAATGCAATTTTTTCAGAAGTGAAAATACACTTGCAACACTTTTAACTAAAAATGCCCATTTTGAGATCACAGCTGGTGACAGTATACCAATTAAATGGGACATCATTTCCAGCACTATTAATATGCAAGTCCAACGGTAGAAGCAGTGAACGAATACTATAGTTGTCATCGTACGTAAATAATGGCTTTTATAAGAAGAAAAATTGTGTTTCCTTTTTAAACTTATTCAAAATTCAATGCCTATTATTCTTAAATCAATATAAATGTATCCTGGTAATACTGGGGAACAAACAAAAAAGAAGCAATAGACATTTAAATGAAGAGCATCTGTAGTTAGGAGAAACCTAGGTAGAATAAAAATAAAGACTAGCAAAATTCTTCTTATGTAGGGTATCTACAGAACAACAGTTGAGTCCAAGAAAACATTTCCCCACAGCACACTACTGAGGTGGACTTCAAAGTTTTATGCTGCTCCCTGAAACATGGCATTGATACTGTTAAATAGACTAAACTAACCATTTTTCTGTTCCACTAAGGCAGCTCCTACATTCCTTACAATTCTCTCTAAGAGTACTATGTAAAAAAGGATGATCAAAATAAACTTTTATACTGTATTAACAGCATCCTATATTAAAATTAGATTAAAAAAAATAACTCAACTGACATTTACAATGAAATAAAATTTTCTGTACCCCAGACACACAATACTGTCATCTTCAGCTTAGTTTTCTTTCTATTGGAATTTCTTTCTTGGTATTATTTTAAGGTTAAATATATTTTATAGATATAACTGAGCATCTTACAGGTGATTTCATAGTCTAAATTGGTAATATAAAATTTATTTACAAATTAATTGTAAGTAATTATAAAGATAATTACTGAAATGAAAATTATCTCTGCTGTGAAAAAAAGATAATATGAGAGAAACTGGACTGATATTACAGGCTATTCTCTAATTAATTGGAATCCAGGAGAATCTTATTCAACTATATAAATCGGCAGCAAGAAATCTTGAGACTGGCCAGTTACAACCAAAATGCTGGTCTTCTGAATAAGTGCTAAAAGTTTAAAGTTCAATTAAACTATGAAATTATTTTTAAGCCTCAAGTGATGTAGTCATTTGAAGTTCAAGAAGTCCTTTTCTCGATAGTCTAAAAATACATCCAGGAATTACTAGAGCAGTATTTGGAGAAAAAATTGTTTACTTGAAGCACACTCAGTATTAAATACCAAAATGTCTGTTGCCTATATACTAACATTAGAATACAGAAGTTATTTCCTTTAGACATAAACAAGTATTAAGGGAAGATAATTTACAATTTCTTATCAACAGGCTGCCATATTGCTGTTATAATTTTTTAAAAGAATGCTTATTTTGGCTAACATGCTCAGACATATTGATTGTCATTAAAACTATTTTAAAATCCATTTAATTGTATATATCCTAAGAAATGCCTCTGTGAGCTTTTAGGATCCTGAACTGAGCAAAATGGGAACAGATTTATTTTAACAATAAGCAGTTACTCTACTGTATAATACATCTGTTTTATTCTCTAATGACTATTTAACACCCGCCTAAGGCATAAGCCAATTCTGAGAACATACAGGGCATGCGATAATCATAATACTTACCTGGAAGGCTTTGCTAAGCATGTGCTCCCCTTCTTTTGCCCCAAGTAAATTTACAATAATTTGCTTGCCATATACATTTTTAAGTGTTCGGAAATGCCTGTTAACAGAAGAAAAAAAAAATCCTTACTCACCTTTTGGCTAGTAAGAAGGTAATATAAATCATCATCTTCTCTTAATCAACCCTTTCTGAATAAAGGTCTAGAGTACAGTGTACTTTTATTATGGCAGCCATTTTTATTAGAATTTCTCTCACGGAAGTGATCCAGCCCCCTGATACCAAGTGACAATTGACTGCTATTTATGTAGTTCAATGGTAGCAAATATTCTACTTAAGAGGAAACATTTGGCCAATACCAACAAGTTACATGGGGTTTAACCAAACATTGTTATATACAAGTATGAAATGAAATTCTAAACTCCAATTTTAATATAGAAGTTGCCAAATAAAGATTACAAGATGAACTGTTAAGCACAGGAGTAGCCCACTGAATTTCAAAAGGACTACTCACATGCTTTGCTGAATTACAGCTTTAAATCAGTCAAACTACCTGATCAGAACAGCATATTAAGAAAAATGCAAGCCACTATTTCACCTGTCAAAAGCCGGTGCATTTGCTTCAAATCCCCTTGACATTCTGACACGATGGGATCCCACCTTTGACAAGAAGAGTACGTTTACTTACATACTTGAATTTGTGTGTGTGTGTGTGTTCAGCTATCTGCTCTCCAAAATCCCTTTTAATCCTATTTCTGTCATACATTATTCCTTCCATAATATGTGCTTCTTTCTATTGGTTCATTAATGTTTGTAACTACTTACCTGCAGACCAGGCTGCTCCCAAAATAATGGGACAGATCCACGAATTTGTATGAAGGAAGACACACTGTCATCTAGGAATATCACCTGTTGAGAAAAAGCAGTAATTTTACTGGGGAATTGCAGAAACAAAGCAGTCTTTTTTGCATTATCTAAACACAGTGAATAAAATACGTCTAAACACGTTGCATATGTCATAGTATAAGCAGGAGTAACAATACTTGTTATTTTAAAAAATTCATATTAAATGACCTATGTGTCTGATGCCTCAGAATGCACAACTTGAATAAATAAGTATTCAATAGTAAGAAGATAGACTATTCCACAGGGACAAGTTTAATGTGGTTTTAGAAAGAGGGTATTTTTCTTTTTAAATTAAATCCTGCTCCAAGTTCTCATAAAAAGTGTTTCTCTGTAAAGATTTTTTTAAGACAGCAAGGCGGAGTATATTTACAACTTTTTAATTTCACACCACTTTTTAATATATATTTTGGTAACATTTAGACAAAAAGCATACATAAGACTTAAGTTTTCCATTTTATTTCTCTTACACACAATCCTATGTAAGAATCTTGGAAAAACAGACAAAAATATTTAACCTGATTATCGTAATTTAGTTTCTAGGAGCCATTTCACATTCATCTTTAAAACATCCCATAAGGCTCTTTTAAAGTTTGTGAAGAAGCTTTGATTTCTCTTCCAGTATTCAATATTCACTCTTATTACATAACTGAACGTTTCCTTATTTCTGTAAGTTCTTAGAACACAAGAGTTAAATTTGGGACTTACGATGGTTTAGTTACTTTATTTCCATTATGAGATGCATGTTTTTAAAATGACATTGTCAAGTAATGAGTTAATTTAACTCCAAGATTTCCCCGAAGTGTTAATATTTAGCCTTAGGTTAAAAGCAATAAATTTCAAATGTTATAAAAATAAACGGCGATTTATCATCTAATAAGTAGCTTATTGGAAAAATATGGTTCAAGAAACTTGACTGCATACTGACCCCAATCCTGCACCTGGGTGTCAAAGCCAATGGGACTCTGCACAAGCACGCACAGAGATTCACCCAGCTATGACCTACCCACATGTATACAACTGCAGGATCAGACTCTTCATAACAATGCAATCAAAAGTTTCTACCACAGAATAATCTATAATTGTCATGAATTACAGTATAGTAATAGTTCCAAATTTAGGGCAAAATCCTCAGTGTAAATTGACTTAGTTTCATTCACTTCAAAGGAAGAACACCAACATATATTAGCTATGAATCTGGCCCACAATCTACTGCCCTGGAGCAAAAAGCCATAAGTTGTTTACTATCACATTGAGTACTGACAGATGGGCAATATAGTTAAAATAATATAGCATACCTGTTCTGTTTCAACAAAATTAGCAACATGACCATCATCATTTGTTCCCCGTACATTAAACCTGGTCCCAGCTCGTTCACAGCTTAGTCGTGAAATGAGGCAAGCCTTTGCCTGTTTGTGAGCTGCATAAATTGTTCTAATCTCTACTCCTCCACACATGAGACGCAATAGCCAGTCATCACAGTTCACACCATAATGCTTAAGAGGCAAATGCAGTGATTGGTTCCTATCAGAAATAGAAGGGACTCAAATTAATGACAATGAGAGAGAAATAAAAAAATGGCTCATTTTGTTTAGGCAACTGCTGTCTTATTTCTGAAATTCCACACTCAGTATAAGGAACGTAAAGAGGAAAGCTTTCCATAAGATGCACAGTTTCATCCACAACTTCTATTTAAACATACTTGACATACCAAAACCTTCGAGAAAGTAGCTGAGATGTCTGTAGGACAAAATTGTGCATAGTGAATTTTAATGGACATAAAAACTGACAACCCAGAATCTTCGGTTAATACTGCAGATTCTCCTATCCTTTCCTAGTAATGTGATTATCCTTTCCTAGTAAACCATGGATTAGCAAGTAGAGTTTTCATGGTCATTCAGTCAGTCTCAGAGAAATAAAACCAGAATGCCAACTGTGGGGCTATTTTGTGTGTCATGTGTGACCCACCAACTCATTTCATATAGGCCACCCAATAACCAATTGGTACACTGCTAACCACGACAGAATTTGGACTGGCTACAAACTGAAAAATCTGCGTGTACTCCTTTAACAATTTCTTGAGACAATTTCCCACCCCCAAAAAGCTTATTTTAAAACCGTGGAACATGTTACCATGTCAGAGATCCTGAAATGAAAGAATAATTCAACAGGCTTTGGGGCATCTCAGTTTTGTTCAAATGATGTTCGCTTAAGCTAACAGTGCTTGTTTTCTTTGAAGCACCCTATGACGTTGTCAGTTTACCGCCAGTTAGTCAACACTACAACCTAATGATGAAATTCATTGATCCAAACAACGGGATAGGTGATTATGAAGTGAATCCAGGTTGTTAAACTACTGGTTATGGGATTTTGTAATAGATATACAAGTCAAAAACTATAACTTTGGTGTTATTACTGTGTTAATGTATGAAGTATAAAACTAAAGGAGTAACAAAAAATGAATTCACTTAGTCATACTCCAGGTAATGTTCAGTGTTAACTACAGGTAACAAAAACAATGTAATTACAGTAGTAAGTGTTTTATAAGCAATAGTATAGACACTATAAGAATTCTCATAAAACAAAATATCTAAAGTAGTATTTTAAATTACTAATATGACAGTCACAATGGTAATAGCAGCATTTCATTAGTTAATTCAAACAACTTTTCTAAACACTGAAGCAGGGTTTGTATAAGTGGGGATAGGGGACGAGAGGAGAGAAAAGGTAAAGAGGGGTAATAATGCAGAGTGCTGACATGTTGTAACATCACATTCACAATGTTCTAAAATTAAGTACAACTCAAATGAAAAAATCATAAACTGGATAGGTCTGTGAGCCAACAGGAAGCACTTTAAAAAAAAAATAAATTGTCAGTATCTGGTAAATAAGATTATAGTTTGCAGCTAGTGTTTGGCTTTTGTACTCCTTTGGAGTGAGAGATTCACTTATAACAAGAGAGAGAAAGTTTACTGAATAGCACAAAAAGATATGGTCAGTAAGAGAGATGGTTCTCAGAATATTTTATTGTAACCACAACTAATTTCTTAAGAACTTTTCTCTTAACACTCTCAATGCATTAGTGGTTTATTTTTAGTTTAGTTGTTTATTTTAATAGTGTCACCATTGTTTTTCAAAATGCATACCTGGCTTTTAGCAAGCATTCCAGAGAAATTTACAAGTATTTATTAATGAAACCTCAAAAATTCTGTGGGTTGGGTATGTATTATTTTGCAATACAGTACAAAGATATGCTCTGTTGAAACAGGAGATTGGGAACGTAAACAACATTTTTCTTCGGGGAATCTGACAAATGGATTTTATATACAAAACTCTTGGCAAGATTAAAATGTGTATACAGAATAGTACTTTTTAAAACTGATTTTTAGCGTTTAATTTTCTGGATATGCAAATCTGGGTCATTTAATCTATTTCACATTGTAACTAGTGATTTACTGGCTAGCTACTGAAGGCACAAAAAGCAGGTGATTTAAATAAAAAAAAGAAAGTTAAGGATGCACAGAAAATTTAAAACCAAGGTGATTTGAATAATATCAACTACCTTGATGGTCCTCTAGCATGGTGATCTTAAGCCTTAAATTACTAGCCTATTCATATAGCCAAAGCCAATTTCCTGGGGTATTGGCACGCAAAGATAAGAATTCTACTGGAATGTGTGTGTGGAGACACTCCTGGCCTGACCCATCTCCCCAAAGCCCCGATTCCCCCCCGCCCCATGTTTTCTATGCTTGACCTCATACTACAGCTCTTCCTTGTCATCCCTCTATCCCCAGTTCCCAAGGAGTGGCAAAGGGTAGGACAGAACTGACACAGAAACAGAGCTGCTCTCAGCTGAAGGTGCCACATCAGTGGAAAAGTTACAGCAGGTGGGAAACAAGTAGCTTTTCACCTCTTCTAATGTGCACATACGTCAATGGGGCAGTGTTGAGTCTTTCAGTAGCTGTAGGAGGGTTACCTATATTCATGCAGCATCAGAAATGGAAGAAAGGAAGGCTAAAGGCAGGGGAGAATAGAAACTGAAGCAGAACCTCACCTAAGAATCATAAGAACAAGTATACTAACGTTCAAAAATTCTAAGATTTACTCTTAAGAGTTGTAATACTGTCCATAATTTCTCATCATTGGCACTAACTGACCCATTGGTTTGCAGTCGCAGCAGAAATGAAAGCAATAGTACTTGTTTTATCAAGAATTACATATATAAAAAGCCACATACCTTTTATTTAAAACTTCCTTCTACAAGGAAGAACACAATGTAGTAAACTGTGTAATAAAGAGCTGCAAACGAAGAGTGAAAGCAACATGTAGCTTCCAAACGACAGAGGGAGTATCACAGTTTTAGAAACAGTGCTCAGAAGTAAGAAATGCCCTTTGGAATCTCCCATCCAATACCAGTTTTCGATAGAAAAGCAATGATACATTTTACAGAGGTTCAATCAGTTTCTTCAGGCAACAAAAAAAGCAAAATGTTACATCGTAACAAGCGTTTTGATCAAAGTACAGTATTGTGAGTTTTCACAACTTGATCTTTTAGTGAAGACGACACGCCAAACTGTGTCGGATTTTTACTGTAGAAAATGTTCAAACTCACTTTTATAGGAGTCTGAAATAAAATAACATGGAATTATATATGAGCCCATTTTAACAATCAAGATTTTCAGGACAGAGTCAATGATCAAAACTTGCCGTAGATCAACATGTACACACACTTTACATGCATTACATTATGTCAGGTCTGGCAAAATGCATTATCAACTCACCAGAAAAATCTATTGTCAGTGGTGTGTTCTTGCATGCTACGATGAGCATTAAGACTAAGATCTAAACTGACCCCAGTAGCAGACCATGCAAAATAAAAATTCCCCGAGTTCAAAACTTTGCGCACTTCTGAAATACGATCTTCATCTGAAGGGTCACTTCGTAATGATATGAATTCAGTGGAAATAACTCGAAAAACTTCAGATTCTTGAATCTTTCCCACAGACATACATCCTGTGACTAGAACCAGATAATGTAACAAAGTGTCTCCTGTAAAACCAAAAATATAGTTGAGTGATGAATTCTAATTACAAATGTTTTAAAGACAACTAGTGATTTTCAGCCTTTTCCCCCGTCCTAAACCCTATTTACCATTTCAATATAGCCAATGGTTACATCCACCAAGCTTCGTTCCATAGCTCGGGAAAATTTACTTACTCTTAATTTTTAACCAAGGCCATTTCTTTTGGTATTCTATTTTGCATGAATATTTTGACATAGCAATATGATAATTTTACAAGTCATAAAACAACTATACATAGTACTATATCTAGTTTTGGGTTAAGATTAACTTTGTTCATTAAACAGTGAAAATTGAACTCAGAGGCAGTACAGTGAACCTTGCCATGTGGGTGATGTTGGAAGATACTGGTGTTCTCTTCTTGAACAAGTATACACATGCACCCCTAATTTGTGAGCTCTCAACTTCCCCTATGGAAGTCAAGGGATTGCAAACAGGGGGAGGGTATTATTGAAAGCAAGAAGGGTTGTGAAAGTGGAAGTTATTTTTGTTTACTCTTTGTTTCTGGTAATACTCACAACATGCTAGGCACAGTACAAACACTAAAGGAGGCATAATGCTTGTCCTGAAGATATTACACTAAGGTTTCTTACAGAGACAAAGAGGCTCTCTCCAAGTAATAAATAATCACTTTTTTCATTGTTTTTTTTAAACTCACCCAGATTTAACCTTAATACACCTAAAAGTCCATATGCATCCATTACTTTGGAGTATGTGCTCTTGATTGCCTCTTTCTCTGCAGATACTATAAAAAAAGAAGATAAAGTCACTATTCTAAAAAAAAAACAAACCCTTTTGACTTAACAATGTAGCTCGGAAAACAGTTCCACTCTGAACTGGAAATTTAAGAAAATACAGCAATAATGCTTAAGGTATCTGAAGCTCTTAGAAAGTTACAACATTCAATTATATCACTATTCCTAAGGACTCCTAACAGCATTTAGTGACATTTTAAAACAACAGCCACTCTGTCTTCTGGGGATTAAAATATATTTTACTTGTGTTGCTATGTGAAGATGAACAACATGCCTTCTATCTTTGCTAAGCTTTAGCAAGTCAGTGCTTAAAATAGCGAACACTGCCAAATTTTAAGACTTACTTATAGAAAAGTCAACCTTGAACCAAGACACAAAAGGCGGGGGGGAATAGAACTAGTGAAGTACTACAGTTTTTCAGTTACTGGTGTTACTCAAGCACCAGACCAAAGCACCCTTTCCCATCCTATCACCTAAACAAACTGCTGCTGTTTTCTGATGACCTACAACAGAAAAAGCGGGAAGAAACAGAACTAGCACAGTGGCAGAAAAAACAGGCCACTAGATTCAAGACAATGAATTTCTTCAACAATACACCACCGTCACTTCGCTGCCATCAAAGCAGCAGTCGCACCCTGAAGAAGTTTCAAACACACTCAACCCCATAATCACAGACTCACAGAAACGAAGGGATGGAAGGGACCTTGAGAGGTCATCTAGTCCAGACCCCTCCCCGAGACAGGACAAAGTATACCTACACCATCTCTGACAGATGTCTAACCTGTTCTTTAAAAATCTCTAATCACCGGGATTCCAGAACCTCCCTTGATAAGCTATTCCAGTACTTAACTGCAGTTAGAAAATTTTTCCTAATAGGTAACCTAAATCTCCCATGCTGCAGATTATGCCGATTACTTCTTGTCCTGCCTTCAGTGGATATGGAGAACAATTCATCACTGTCCTCTTTAAAACATCCCTTACCATATTTGAAGACTTACCTCGTTCTTCTCTCAAGACTAAACATACCTAGTTTTTTTTAACCTTTTCTCATAGGTCAGGTTTTCTAAACCTTTTATCATTTCTGTTGCTTTCCTCTGGACTCTCTCCAATTTGGCAACATCTTTCTTAAAGTGCGGTGCCCAAAATTGGACACACTACTCCAGCTGAGACCTCACCAGTGCCAAGTAGAGTGGAACAATTACCTCCCGTGTCTTACATATGACACTCCGGCTAATACACCCCAGAATATTACCTTTTTTGCAACTGCTTCAAATTGCTGACTCAGTTAATCTGTGGTTCACTACCACCCTCAGATTCTTTTCAGCTAGACTGATGCCTAACTAGTTAGTCCTGATTTTGTATTTGTGCATTTGATTTTTCCTTCAAGTGTAGTACTTTGCACTTGTCTTTAGTGAATTTCATCTTGTTGATTTCAGATTTGTGGAGGTTGTTTTGAATTTTAATCTTGTGCTCCAAAGTGTTTGTAACCTGCCCCCGCCCCAGCTGTGTGTCATTCGCAGGTTACATAAGCATTCTTTCTACACCATTATCCAGATCATTGTCCTTATTTTGCTGCTCTCACACTTTCCTTTCCTTAGAATCATGAAATCCATCATTTAATTATAGTTTTCATCCAAATTGCATCCTACGTTCAGTGTCGCAACCAGTTCCTCCCTGTTAGCCAGAATCAAGTGTAAAATGACTGTCCCCCTGGTTATTCCTCTACCTTCTGATACAAAAAGCATTCAAAGAATGTATTGGAGACTTTATGTTTTGCAGTATTACCTAACCAACAGATGTCTGGGTAGTTAGAGTCCCTCATCGCTACCAGGTCTCTTATTTGGGATATTTCTATTATTTGTTTTAGAAATGCCTCATCCACCTCCTTCTCCTGACTTGGTGGGCTATGGTAGACCCTTACCATCATGCCACCTATGTTTTCCACCCTCATCCCCCTTTCATCTTCACCCAGAGACTTTCAACTGGTTTGCCTCTTACCTCCTTCTGGACCTCAAAACAAGTTTATATAATTCTACAGACTGTATGGACTACCCCAAATTGAAGGGAAGGGGGAGAGATAGCTCAGTGGTTTGAGCATTGGCCTGCTAAACCCAGGGTTGTGAGTTCAATCCTTGAGGGAGCCATTTAGGGATCTGGGGCAAAAATTGGGGATTGGTCCTGCTTTGAGCAGGGGGTTGAACTAGATGACCTCCTGAGGTCCCTTCCAATCCTGATATTCTATGAAGGGATGTAAGTAGGAAATATCGCGGAGCAGTAAACTTCAACTGTGCTGGAAGGACCCTGTGGTAGTTGCTTCATACAGGATCTTGGGCTGGGACCCAGTTGAGAGGGAGGGCCGGGGTCCCCTTACCACATCCCCTTCAGGGCTGAAGCCCAGATGCAAGTGGACGCCAGAAGATTCCTGGCCAAAGATCAGGAACCAGGAACCACAATTGCCTGGTCAGGGAACCAAGGGGCTGGATATCATGTGTGCTAAGCAGTAGGCCACTGGGCCCACAGAGCAGCCTATTGCAGTTTACAAATACACAACTTATTTCCATGCAATTTGTTGGGCGTGGAGAGGATGAAAGAGGTCTATAGTAAATTAGGTAAGAAGCATTACATTTATGTAGCAAGGGGCTGACAGTTTCTGAAGATAGATACTTTGGTGGCCTTAAAAAGTGTAACTCTTACCCTTGCATCTAGTTCATTTAGGACCAAGTACTGTTCCTGTTTACGTCAATGGCAAATCTCACAGTATTACTACCTCAAAAGGTTTAAAAAATTACGTGTGGAACTACAAAAAAATCATGAGAGCTTTAATAATTTTAGAGTTCATTTTGTGCATCTTCAGGTTTTTGAGCCTTTAGGATTTATGTTTTCAAGCTTGTCTTTGTAATTATGAGGACTAGAAACACTTGTTTTTGAATTACAGCATAGGTTCTAACATAATTAAGTGACTCAAGGAGCTGAGGCTTTAGAAAAAATGTCATTAGAGTTGGCAACGTTGCTCCTCTTCAATGGGAGCAGGATGGGTTTCATTAAGGAATACATCTGCAGGTTATCTTTAATGCTTTGCTTAAAAGAGTGAAATAACAGATTGAGCAATTTGGAGCGTAGTTTGTATCTTCACTCTGGAACTAATTAGGCATGATTTTTAGTTTCACTTTCATAGTTCAGTACATTGTGGTGGTATTATTCATTGCGGAGACATTTAAATGATAGAACAGCCCACACACATTTCGAGATTGTGGGGAGGAGGAGTGAGTCAAATAGGAAAAAGATCTCAATGCAGTAATAAAAAAATAAAATAAAAAAAAACCCCAAATATTTTCAGGTCCTAGCCATTACATTTTAATACTGAAAACCAGTAAAAACACTGAGTTCTGAATAAAGATACATCGGAGACAAGTGCATAAAAAGATACCTGTTTGAATAATACCACTTCAAGTTTACAGTTCATTAATCTGGAAAATTTAAATTATTTCAACTACTGTGCACTACAGTGGAAACAAAACCACAATCAGACAAGTGAATATGCAGATCAACCACATGGTTTTTACTTTATATTATCACAATCAACAAAAACCACCTCTTCAGCAATTTTGATTTCTTGGTCTAGTTGTCAGATTACATGATGAAACATACAGGCCACCAAAATTACTTTTATTGTTAAATGCCTTATCCTCTGCATTGTACCTAAGCAAATTTGAATGGCTGGTTGAAAAGTGTATTATCACATGGATTCTTATAAAGTTAGAACACATACCTTAAATAAAAAGGAATTTATATAAAACGTTTAAGATAATACAAATACGCTGAAACATTATGACAAATATAATCTAAGTAGAAAACCATAAGAAAATATTAAGAGACGCTGCACATTTTGTATCTAACGAATTATAAACAAACTTTTATATTGTGTTATTTCAAACCTAACACAGGATCATGTAATACTGCACCATAATCAGGCTTGGAAGGGATTAGATTTTAATTGGTAAATGTCAGTTTCATGGTACACATACAAACCAACGGAAAAAAAATTTCCACCAATGACCATCAAAATTTACAGATAGGTAAAGTAAGAAAAATGCTGTTTGAGAATTCAGAGTTTGATTTAATGTTGTTTATTTTGTATATTCTGACATGACAATTCAACAGCTATAAAGTTTTAACTTTAACATCTACAATCATTAAATATTCTGACCCCCCCCCCATAGTTTTGCACACCTGTGAAAATTTAAAATTGAAAAAAATGCTTAAAAACAAATATTGATATCCATCAAAATTATTAAAAAAATAAAAATTGAATTCTTCCAAACCTAACCATAATGAATCCACACAAGGGGAAAGATTGAAGTTCAGTATACAACCTTAACTGTCATTTTCTGACTGGGGAGTTTAGCCATGCAACCTTAACTCTTAATATAATTTTCATCCCTCTGGATTTTAGTATCTTTCATACAGCCTGTATTTAAAATGCTTTGTACAAGTAAAAAAGCAAACTCTGTATATGGTATAAATTTAGAGAAAACAATGGTGCAGAGACATCGTACAGTGAAGAAGAGAAAAGCATTCACAAAAAAGTTTTAAAGGTGATACAACGATAGATTGTGCATAAGATACAATCAGATATTTACAATTTTTTTCTTAGAATTACCATAATGTATGTAAGGAATAGCTTAAGACAAATAACTGGAAAGAGACGGGAAGAGTAACTACTACCGCATATTAGCATTTTATTCAATTAAAAAAACCACAGTTGAGAAAGCTACATACAGTTCCACACTTACTACTGATTTGTTTTTGTTTTAAGCTCTTTTCATTAGACAAAAATACCAGGAAAAACAAGAGCAAAGACGAAATGGACCAAAGGATCTTACTCAAGCAAATATTCCCAAATTTTGAATTAAATTTATATAAAATGAGCAAGAGATTCTAACTTTAAGCACCAATCTCAAGCAGACCAACATCAGAATCCATTAACTAACTCAGCGGTGGCCAACCTAAGCCTGAGAAGGAGCCAGAATTTACCAATGTACATTGCCAAAGAGCCACAGTAATAGGTCAGCAGCCCCCCATCCGCTCCCCAGCCCCCAGTGCCTCCTGCCTGCCGGCAGCCCCCACCAATCAGCGCCTACTCCCCCTGCCCCCCCAAAATCAATCAGCTGTTTCAGATGCGCAGGAGGCTATTTGGGGGAAAGAGAAGAGAAGCGAGGGCATGCAAGGCTCGGGGGAAGGGGCAGGGGCCTGAGCAGCGAGCATCCCCCAGCACACTGGAAAGTTTGCATCTATAGCTCCAGCCCCAGAATCAGTGCCTAGGTAAAGAGCCACGTATTAACCTCTGAAGAGCCGCATGTGGCTCTGGAGCCACAGGTTGGCCACCCCTGAACTAACTGATTTAGGAGCTCTTTAAAATGAGCTATCAAAATCACATGAAAAAATATATTTATGTCATCCATAACTTCACAGTGCATAGACTCATCACCTATATTACTTATTTAATTCATCCCTCAAAGAAACATTTTTCTTCGTTCTGAATAGTTACATTTAAGTCCGAGGGGGAAAATCCATTAATGCAAAGTATTTCTCTTCCTCTTGGCTGCATCTATAATTTAATCCCTCTAAACTGTAGATACGAAATGAATCTGGATTCATGAAGCTTCCAGATAAAGAAAATAACTACAGATTCAAAATCTATAAGTTATCACTGTTTCATTATTTAATCAGAACAAGTGACCTAATGTTAAATAGTCTTGTTTGATTCCTAAGAATTTGAAACTATGTCTCAATTTAAGAACTAACCCCATCTTTCTTCTTCTTGTTTTGTATAGCGTACAACACAGATCTGAGCCCTTCCCTCCAAAAATAAAACTGCATGATTAGTTACTTAGCAGACCTACTGGAGTTTTCTACTCTTCTTCCCTTCCTGATTAACAGAACATCTATTGGGAAAATAAAATTTCTAGAAGTCATCTATAATTATTATCCTGGTTATGGTGCAAATGCTTTGTCAAAAAGAACCATCTTGCAGCATATTGTGAAGAGTATCAATCAGATATCTTCCAGAAAATTATTCTATAGGTGAATCCTCTTAACTGAGAATGTTTTATCTTTCAAGCTCTTTGTCGTGGGCTTTGCAAGCAGCTCTGTCCAAGGAAAGTGTAGCTGTCATGACTAGTCATGAATAGAGATGGTCACTGAAGTTGCTGGATCAAAATCTTTTGAAGCTTTGGAGGTGAGCCTTGAACTGAAAACAGAAGAGAACTAGAATCCAATTCCAGACCTCAACCTTCATTTTTTTTTCTCTCTTTTGAAGGCTTCTTCTTATCCACAAGTCAGCAGTTCCTCAAAATGTATATTTTTTTAATTTTTCAGAAATAGCAGCAATTGTGCGCTCTTTATGTTTGGGGGAAGTTATGGAATGCACTACTACTCCAAATCTCCAGTCACAAGAAAGGAAATAAGCAAAAGCTCTCCATTCCAATCCAGAAGCCTCCAGATGTTCCACACACCATGCAAGCAAGGGAAACAGAAGAAAGGACAGTCTTTTTCATTGCAAGAGTGTCTACAGAAAAGCTGCCTAAACAACTGGAAAGCGTAGCTGAAACAACTAGCAGGTGTAGCCAAATCAAAAGCACATTCCCATTTAAATCCAGTATAGCATCAGCTCAAACTACAGAAAGCACACACTATACTTTTGCTGGGTGCTACTGACAAAGTAACTTTTTGTAGAATTCATAGCAGGCAGCACTGCAGAATAAACTGTAGAAAAGGATTTTTCCCTCATAATCCCAAATTATGATACATTAAACATGAATACATGGTTGTGGCTTGGATTTAAAATGCACAGCAATAGGAAATGCAGTTTTATGTTCTCCACAACTCCATTAATAACCATAACTTTTGGGCATGTGTAGTGTCAATGATTGCCTACCCCTGGTGTAGCATACCTGCGGCACGTGAGCTGATTTTCAGTGGCACTCACACTGCCCAGGTCCTGGCCACCAGTCCGGGGGGCTCTGCATTTTAATTTAATTTTAAATGAAGCTTCTTAAACATTTTAAAACCCTTATTTACTTTACATACAACAATAGTTTAAAGAAAAGGAGTACTTGTGGCACCTTAGAGACTAACCAGTTTATTTGAGCATGAGCTTTCGTGAGCTACAGCTCACTTCATCGGATGCATAGATGGATGCTATGCATCCGATGAAGTGAGCTGTAGCTCACGAAAGCTCATGCTCAAATAAACTGGTTAGTCTCTAAGGTGCCACAAGTACTCCTTTTCTTTTTACGAATACAGACTAACACGGCTGTTACTCTGAAACAATAGTTTAGTTACAGATTAAAGACTGATAGAAAGAGACCTAAAAACGTTTAAATGTATTACTGGCATGCGAAACCTTAAATTAGAGTGAATAAATGAAGACTCGGCACCCCACTTCTGAAAGTTTGCCGACCCCTGCACTACACATTCAAATGAAATGTACTGAGCATTAGAAGAAATTTACAAGCTCCAGGACTGCCAGCCTCACAGTACACTGCACCTTCCAGAACACACAGGTTTTGAAATAGGATTTGAACTTGGACCAGAAGAAAGGTATGCAAACCTACTGGACACCTTTAAATGCCATCTTAGCAGAAGCCCATCACCCTCCCAGTTAGAAAGGAAGGGATAAAAGTATTAACCTTCTCCATCCAATTTACCTTTAAAATGCCACCTGAAAGGGTTTAAAAGACTCAGAGGCTTTTCAGTTGGACCCCTTTCACATCGCAAGCCTCTGAGTGTAACCCCCCTTATAGATTAAAAACACTTTTTTGTATATTTAACACCATTATAAATGATGGAGGCAAAGCGGGGTTTGGGGTGGAGGCTGACAGCTCGCGACTCCCCATGTAATAACATTGCGACCCCCTGAGGGGTCCCGGCCCCTAGTTTGAGAACCCCTGTTCTAATCATTCATTACCATGAAGCTATCACACTCTCTTGTATTGCTCTGCAGGGAGCCCACAAACATGCTCTCTCTAAGGTTCCCAAAACCAGAGGTTCTCAACATTTTTATTTCGGAGGCCCCACCTCCAGCATACTATAAAAACTCCAGGGCCCAGCGGGGGGAGCGCCAGGACTCCAGCTGTGGACCCCTGGTTGAGAACTGCTGCTCTATGACAGTGTTTTCAACCTTTTTTTTATTTGGGAACCCTTAAAAAATTTCAAATGGAGGCGTGGACCTTTTGGAAATCTGAGGCATAGTCTGCAGACCCCCAGAGGTCTGTGAACCACAGGTTGAAAACCACTGCTCTCAGAGCTTTAGCAGTAAACATCAGCATATCTACAGCTCCTGTGTTCAGAGTTTAGTTGGAGGCTGCCATATAATTATATCCCATTTAGTAAACAAAAGCACTTATACATTTCAATTTTTTAAAATAAGAGTTCTCATGAAATATTTTTGCATTATAGTGAGAGCAGCAATCTGATCAGGAAGATGACTTCCCTCCCTGCACCGCTCTAGTGAATCAACAAGGGAAGTGAGTGGAAGGCTGTCTCCACTCTTCAGTTGCCTGCAATGAGCAAAGGAGGACTTTCTACCATGGTGGGGCTCTATAAAATCCTCATTCACGTGAACACGGATGGAATCACAGAATCAAAACAACAACACGGAATCCAGGCTCTCTCCAGCACTAGGACCGCGGTGGCAGGTGGGCAGGGCAGGCTGCATGACTGAGCTACATGCAGCCACTGGAGGTAAGAGACCAACAGGTGTGGGGAGAGGGTTTCAGGGGACTAGGGCCATGAGGGAGCGCAAGCGTTTGGGGAGAAGGGCCAGCATCTGGGATTTAAGGGCAGCTTCTGAGAACTCAGTTCCTTGCGGTGTCAGTTTCACGCCCAGAGCTGCAGCTCCCGGGCAGACTCCAGCCATGCAACAAAACATTGATTTCGGGGAAGGGGTTGGAATGGGGGCAGGGAAGGGGTGGGAAGAGATGGGGCCTCATGGAAGGGGTGGAGTGGGGGCGGGGCCGGGCAGCGGGGGTGGGGGGGGGTCAGTGATGCAGCCCTCGGGCCAACGTACTAGTCCTCAAGTGGTCCTCATGGTCATTTGAGTTTGAGATCCCTGGGGTAGACGATATTGCCCTGACCTGTCATTCATCTCTAAAGATGATACAGGCACATCGATACCTGCATCACAGATGATCTTCAGTGAATTCCAGAACAGCCAGCCCTGACCAATACTGAACCATATTGGCATGTTCTCTACTCAAAACCAGCACTGTGCCTGAACGCCAAAGAAGCAGACTGGGCCGCTCTTACTATGACCTTGGACAACACAATCTCCCACAGTTCCCAACGCTGAAGACTTTTGACCATTTTACTGCACTCTTAATCTCCACCGCAAAGAAGAACATCCCCCAGGGACTCAAATCATCGTACACTCCATGCTGGACTGCAGAGAGCCAGGAGCTCTGTGATGTTCTCCTGGTGTTATCTGGACCAGTGATCTGCTAGGTCACTCCAATCCTCGACTCTGGGAGCCAGCCTTACCTTGCTCTGCTGTGAGAACCCCCACTCCCGGGCTGTTCACACACAGCCTCTAGCATGCGAACTGCTCCCAGCTACGCGAATGTGCGCTTTTGGCCAGCCGTTGCTTGGATTGTGCAACCGAATGACACTAGCCAATAGTTCCGGTCCCAGACACAATCCTAGGAACCTCCATCTTGTACTGTCCAGTTATGCCCGCTGGACGCTGCAAGCTTATATGAGTTCGTCAATTTAACAAAGAAATTGATATGCACCAGGCTTGTTATCCCAAGGGGAATCTCTGACATGCTTGAAACCAAATGCACTGCTTCAGGTAGAATAAAAAAACAAATTTATTAACTACAAAGACAGATTTTAAGTGATTATAAGTCAAAGTACAACAAGTCAGATTTGGTCAAATGAAATAAAAGCAAATGCATTCTAAGCTGATCTTAACCCTTACAAACTTAGATGCTTCTCACCACAGGCTGGCTCGTTGCTCTTCATCCAGGCTCTCCCCTTTGATCAGTGCTTCAGTCGCTTGGTGGTGGTGTTTGTAGATGGAGGTGGGAGAGAAAGAGAGAGAGAGAGAGCATGGCAAACCTCTCTCCCTTTTATCATGTCCTTTCTTCCCTCTTGGCTTTGTGCCCCCCCCCCCTTCAGGCTCAGGTGAGCATTACCTCATCTTAGTCCCAAATTGACCAAGGGAAGTGGGGGGCGGGGGGTGACTCACTCAAGAGTCCAACAGATCCTTTGTTGCTGCCTAGGCCAGTGTCCTTTGTTCCTTTGAGGCTGGGCTGGGTTTGTCCCATACATGTCCTGATGAGGCGTGAAATGCCCCTGGAGAGTTTTTGCCTGGGCTTGTTTTAAGTTATGAAGACACATTTTCAGTCTCAGAACTATATACATAAAATTACAACCTATAACATTACTGTAACAACAATGCTCAGTGCATCATGAGCCTTCCGAAGACACCTGACATGACAAACTGCATTGGATACCACACAACCATATTATAGGGATGAACATGGGGGTACAGGGTGTTCCCCTGAGATACACAGCATCACAAGCTCCGCCACAATTATGATGACTGTAGAGACCTAGAAATTGGAAAAGTCCTCCTGGCATCACTGGATCCAGCAAGGCAGAAACAATGGCTTGAATGCATAGGTCTAAACTTCACACGCTCGAGCAGACATGCCTAGTACTTGCTGAGACACCTGGGGGCTGCAAATTCCCACATGCCACTAGGCTGCAGATGAAAAACCAGTGCCCTCACTGCTCAACTTTTGTGGACATCAAAACACCCAGTGAACAAACAGTATTGCAGACAAGTCCAGCATTGACTTTGGCAGATGACATCCACATGCCCTCCAGCATTCCAATGGTCTGGACCATTCACAAGTAAGGAGATCGATACAGCCAAGAAATTGGGAAAAGCAACAGGAAAAGACGGTATCCATCCTGAGTCCACTGGCACGGAAATAGATGATGCAACTGTTCACCAACATCCTGAAGACCAGTGAATTCCCCCGTGTGTGGAGAAAAGCCAAGCATCCGATGCATCCGATGAAGTGAGCTGTAGCTCACGAAAGCTCATGCTCAAATAAACTGGTTAGTCTCTAAGGTGCCACAAGTACTCCTTTTCTTTTTACGAATACAGACTAACACGGCTGTTACTCTGAAACATATCTCAGTGTCATTCTTGACCACACACTCACCTTTCATGACTATCTTTAAAAAGTAGCCTCTACACTAAAGCCAAGACTCACATCAACATTATTCAGAAGTTAGTGAGAACAAGCTGGGGATCAGCTGCCCCAGTACAACAAACATTGGCCTGGGCCCTGGCATACTCAGTTGCAGAGTACTGTGCACCAGTGTGGACGAGAAGCTTCCATACCCAACTTGTGGACAGGCAGCTGAATCAGACCATGTGAATCATCACGGGAACTCCAAAATCAAAACCTCTACCATGGCTTTGTATTTAGCAAACATCCATTGAGTTATCCATTGAGACATAGCCACAGCACAAGAACTTAAATGCACCAAAAACTACCCAGACGTTCCCATCTGGCAGATTATGGATAACATGCCCCAACAATGCCTGAAATCATGAAAACTCATGACCACCTCATGTCTAGGGATCCGGCCTGGGAACGACAAAGCATCTGGACCCCATCTACCATTCCAACCAAGCTTATTATTAATGACTCAACAAGCCGCCCTCCCGGTTTCAACCTGCCATGCAGACTTTGGACCACACCGAGCTGCATCTGAACAAACCATGGAAGACACAACTACTTGGTGCACAAGTGTAAAATCAAAGACTCACTTTCATGCAACATCCAACATGAGAACATCCAAAGCATCACACACATCATAATTCAGTGCCCCAAACATGGATTCAAAAGTGAAATGGATGATACTCGGCATACCACAAAAGAGGCCTTGAAATGGCTTATAGACCTACAACTGCATCTACTGAAAGTCATTCTGCAGATGCCAAACACTCATAAGAGATTGTTTTTGAATCATTTAATCAGTGAATATTTTCATGTGAAAATTACACTGATCATTTTATATGGTCTTCACTGAATATTTATAAAAGCAACTGCTTTGTAAAAATAGCTTTCTTCAAAAAAATTTTACTTACTAGTAATCTAAGATGTACTGCATATATGCAAGTTTGTGATTTCTTAACAGGGCTCAGAAATGGAAATGGACAATATATTATTATAGAATGTAACAAGACAAAGCAATAATACAAACAAAACTGAAGATGAAGAAATGAAAACCATCAGAGATCAGAGAGAACAAATAAATTTAGAAAATAAATAGAAATGAGAAATATGGAATTTTTGTGAGGAAATACAGCTGATTAGTTGGAAAAATAACAGCATGTCATACTCTCAGAGGAAGAGGAATTTGTATTATGATGAACAAAATATAACTAGGAGTAGTGGGATTAAATTAATACAGGAAAAATGTAGGATAAATGTCAGGCAACACAAACTGACAGTAAAGTCATTTAAACTGTAGAATTCTCTCTTAAGCAGGTAGAAAAACCTTGCCATTTTACTCATTTTAAAGCAGACTGAACACTAGTTCCTGTATAAAAGAGAATCATCTAACACTGGGAAAAGAACAGACTATGTGATGTAACAAGTCATCTTCTGTGAGTTAAGTAAAAATAAAAATATACTTGATAGAATGCATTTTCATGTCAGTCAACTTTTCACATTGTACTTAATAAAACATATTGACTTACAGAGGACAGCCACAGCTCCAGACTCAAACATGAGGCACTCTTCCTTATTTCTGGTTTCCACTATCACACTGAATGGAGGTGGATCCAGTTTGTGATAGACACGATATCCTTTGCTGAAAGCCATTTTTCCTTTATCAGAGGCAGCCCTGTCCAATACAAGACCATCTTAGTGAAAGCTTCCTGTACCTTCAGTGTTCTCACTGGAAAGCAGTCCCAATTCTTAGCCTCACTCAGGTATTTTAAGAGAGTGAGTATCTAATTGGGGGTGGTGTGGAGAAGAAGGGTGAAGACGTGTCATGTCATGAGGAAGACAGACAGAACCCACACAAGGACTGAATGATTTCGGCTAAAGCTCAGTTTGCTCAGAAAAATGTATTCAAGGGATAATTTATAGACAAGCATTACAATGAGTTGGCTTTTAGAACACAAGCACCTAAATAAGCAACTTTTAAAAGAGCTCATTTGCAGATTTCACCAGGTTAACAAAAACCATTTCACAAACATTTATTTAACAGACTATGATTTCTTGGATAAGAGGGAGTCATTGACAAACATACCACACTGAACAAAAAGAGTGACAACTACCTAATGATGAAAGTGGGCGACCAGGAGCCCAGACAGGTTCAATTTTTAGCTCTATTAGTGACTCTGACCAAAGGGACTCTGCCAGTAGTTTAAGGCCAAAAGCTGTTTATTTTTACAAAACTTAGTGATGACAGACATGTTTTTGGTACTACTGTCGTTTTAACGGATGCAGGTTTTTGTTGTTGCTTGTTTGGATTTAAACCTTCCCCAACAGTATTTACTATGACTCAATCACTATGACACTGGGCTAGTGAAATTGACTAGAAACCAGAAGATGAGACTATAAATAAAAGTGAACTCAGAGTCATTAGGCTAATTTTAATCACACAAAACAAAAAGGAAAGGGGGAAAAGTACAAAAGGGGAAAAGCAAATAAAGAACACTCTATTTTAGTAATCTAAGGTCTTGTTAGTAACAAGGATAAGGCCTTTTAAAAACATCTGGGTTACCTTTTATCCTAGCAGTACCGCCTGGGCCTCTCCATTTCTCAATTCCCTTCTCTCGAAAGGGCCCGATATTTACCTGTCTCCTCACAGGGGGCCAGCGGGCACAGAGCACGCTGCCATGCTCGGATGGGACGCCGGGCAGCAGCGGCAGCCCAAGCTCGGATTATTCCCCTCCCAGGGCCGCGGAGGGAGAGCGGCAGGGCCGGAGCGGCGGGGAGGGGAAGGGACGAGACACGGGCGAGCTCACCCCGGGCCGGCCCCCTCGGGGCTCCCTGGGATAATGCGTCCCTCACGCGGGGGAGGGACGCAGAGCCCCCAAGGCAGGGACAAGCAAACCCGAGAGCTGGGAGACAAGCGGCCCTGCCCCTCCCCCGGGGACGGACGGACCCGGACAGACCCAAACACCTCCCCCGCCGGACAGACAGACAGACAGGCCGAGCGGGTGGCGCTGATGCTCAAGGATCCTCCATCTTGTGCAGCTGCTGCGGCGCCACTTCCCTCAGCCCCGCGCCGGTCGCACCGGGGGCTGAGCCGCGCAGCCTCGCCCCTGCCCCTGCCCCGGGCGACAGCGTCCCCGTCCCCGTCCCCGTCCCCCGCAGGCCCCAGCCCCTCACCGGCTTCGCCGCCACCTCCAGGGGCGCCTCCTGCTGCGGCTGCCGGCGACAGCGGCTGCCTCACTTCCGCTCTGGCCCGACCAGCTCTTCCGCATTGCGCCGCCCGGGACCGGAAGTGGGGGGGGGAGCGAGGGAGAGCTGAGCTGCGCGTGGCGGTGGGTGCTCGAGGCGGGGAGCTGGGGCCGTTGCCTCGCTGTCACGTATGTAGGCGCTCACGAGCTTCCACGTGGAGGGGCGCGCGAGACACCCCCCCTCACATCCCTGCGGGGTGTGGTGCCCCCCCACCCACCGCGCCTCAGTCTGCAGGTAGGGGTGGCAGATTTGTAGAAATTTTGGTGGTGCCCAGCACCCATCCGCCCTTCTCCCAAACTCCGCCTCCCCACCTGCCTAAGGCTCTGGGATGGAGTTTGGGTGGGGGAGGGGGTCTGGGGTGCAGGCCCTGGGCTGGGGATTAGGGTGGAGGAGGGGTCCAGGGTGCAGGCTCTGGGATGGAGTTTGGGTGCTGGGTGCGGGCTCTGGGAGGGAGTTTGGGTGGGGGAGGGGGTCTGGGGTGCAGGAAGGGGTGAGGGGTGCAGGCTCTGGGCGGGAGTTTGGGTGCAGGCTCCTGGCTGGGGCAGAGGGTGGGTGTGCAGGGGAGGTGAGGGGTGCAGGCACTGGGATGGAGTTTGGGTGCAGGCTCTGGGCTGGGGCAAGGGGTGGGGGTGAGGGGTGCAGGCTCTGGGATGGAGTTTGAGTGCTGGATGCAGGCTCTGGGAGGGAGTTTGGGTGGGGGAGGGGGTCTGGGGTGCAGGCCCTGGGCTGGGGATTAGGGTGGGGGAGGGGGTCTGGGGTGCAGGCCCTGGGCTGGGGATTAGGGTGGAGGAAGGGTCCAGGGTGCAGGCTCTGGGATGGAGTTTGAGTGCTGGATGCGGGCTCTGGGAGGGAGTTTGGGTGCAGGCTCCTGGCTGGGGCAGAGGGTGGGTGTGCAGGGGAGGTGAGGGGTGCAGGCACTGGGATGGAGTTTGGGTGCAGGCTCTGGGCTGGGGCAAGGGGTGGGGGTGAGGGGTGCAGGCTCTGGGATGGAGTTTAGGGATAGGAGGGGGTGCAGGGGTGAGGGCTGAGGATGAGGGGTTTGGGGTGTGGGAGGGGTTCAGGGCTGGGGCAGAGGGTTTGGGTGCGGGGGGATGTGAGGGCTCAGTCTGGGGCTGGGGATGAGGGGTTTGGGGCATTGGAGAGGCTCAGGGCTAGGGCGGAACGGCAGCCTGCCCTGGCCCCAGTGGACGGGGGCACTAGATCCCTGCAGCAGCAGTTGATGCTGGAAGCCAGCAGAGCAGAGTCAGAATGAGCTGCAGGCTCTGGAGCGGTGAGCGGGGGCAGCAAGTGGGGGCCGGGGAACACTCGGGGGAGGTGCATGGCAGCGGCAGGCGGGGCCGGGGGAGAGACCTGGCCCCAAACACTGGTGGAGCCGGGCCCTGAATATTGGTGGAGCCCGGGCACCATGAGCCCATATAACTTGCCGCCCCTGCCTGCAGGACCTGGGGGGTAGAGTGTCAGCGCCGCCCCACAGCTCTCGCGGGGACACTCAGGGGGCTGGGGTGGTCGCCGTGGGGGGAGGGGAATATGAGGTAAATTTGTGTCTAAAATGAGCGACTGTGCCAGGAACCCGCCCCCTCAGGCCGGCTGAGCCCTGAGGTGACTGGGAGTGGTCAGGGCTGGGTGGTATTAGCCCAGCCTTGGATTGGGGGTTGAGGCCTGAGGGGCCTGGGAAACCAGCCTGATCAAGGGGAGCCTACAGCAGTGTTGACAGCTCTTCCCATTTTAAAACCTTGTCTCCTGGAGTCCCGGGATCAGGGGAGAATCTGCTTTTCTTAAAAACCCACCACAGCTGTCTGGCCCGGTGGTTGCTGAGAAAACTTGGGCAGTAACTTTTTACTAAAAGTCAAGGATAGGACAGGCCATGGGCAATAAAACAAGAATTCAGGGACACCCATGACCTGTCCCTGACTTTTACTAAAAATAACTGACAAAATGGGGACGGGGGTCCAGCACTCACCACCGCCCGCAGCAGCTGGGAGCTCCAGCCATGCCACCCTGGGACTGAAGCAGAAAATGTCACAGAGGTCTCTGGAAGTCATGGATTCTGTGACCTCCATGGTATAATCTTATCCTTACTCATGGGTGATGGAAAGTTTGTCCTCTGCCCCCTAATGGGATGATGCCCTCATGTCCAGAGTGGCCTCCCAGAGTCTGCTTCAAAGCATGCTGAAGTCAAGGGAAAGACTCCCAGTTATTTCAGTGGGCTTTGGGTCAGGCCACGTCCAACCACATTTACAATGTCCTTTAAGACCTGTCTTCCTCAAGGTCTGTTGGTGGTGTGATATGTGGCTAGGGAAGGTTGGCATGCACTTTATTAAAAAAATTTATTACCACTATAAATTAGAAGTCTGTTGGGTGCCCTTCCATCATTTATCACTGTTCTCAAGCCCTTCTTCTGCAAACATTTACACATGAGTAATCCTGTTAAACTCAAAGGACTCAGGGTATGTCTACACTGGAAACTTCAAAGCGCTGCCACGGGAACGCTCTCACGGCAGCTCTTTGAAGTGCAAGTGTGATCGCATGTGAGCATTCGGAGAGAGCTCTCCCAGCAATCCTGGTAATCCGCCTCCACAAGGGGATTAGCTCTGAGCGCTGGGAGCCTGTCTACACTAGCGCTTTAAAGCGCTCAGACTTGCCGTGCTCAGGGGGGTGATTTTTCAGACCCCCTGCTCTGTGCTTTGCTGCCGGAGCTCTGTGCTTTTGTGCCAGCGCTCCTCATTCTGCTGGCGGATCCTCCTTTCGCTTTTCCTCCACTCCTGCAATTTTTTATTCTCGTTAAGGGACTGCTGCATGACTTCATGTAGCATGTCTTCTTTGCTTTTACATGGCTTCTTCCTAATTCGTTGGAGTCTTTCAGCCGGTGATAACACGGACGGTTGAGATCTCAAGGTTGCATCTGGGCAAAATGCAACACTTAACAGAGGGAGCATTGTTCACACCAGACAGAGCTATGATTTCCCAGTACCTAAGGGCAAGCACAGTCTACACAATAACAATTTGCCCGTCCCCAAGCGAGCGAACATAACCCATGGGAGCCCCAAAATGGTGAGTAAGCACTGGGTCAAGGGGGACTGATTATTTCATGGTCGTACTGTCCTCTAGGTTTCTGTGCCTTGGGGAGAGCCAACAGCTGCAGGGGCCCCTATACTGAACACTCTCCCCACATTTACCACAGGAGTTCATCCTGGAAGATATCTCGCTGCGGAGGGTGACCTGGGAAGCAAGGGACAGTCTTCTAATACAATGTGGCTTCCGCCCTGGCCCATATGAAGCTTGCCTATGTGCAGCAATGGTCCCCCCGCCCCTCACAGCACAGTGGCGCGGACATGTTAGCCTGACTGGGACAAGGACCAGGTTTCTGCGAAGAAACCTGTGCAAGCACATTGCCCAACTTCTGGATGAGACCTTTGAAGAGATCACTGAGAGCAATTACTGCGATATGTGAGAGCACATCAACACCCTATTCTGCATCTAAGCATGCATGCCCTAGCCCTTCTCGCCCCAAGAGCCTGCACCGAATAATTTCATTCCCAAAATAAAAGCCGCTTACCGGGAACCTCCTCTGGTGTTTGTCCTTCCACAAGCACCGGCTGCTCCGACCGGCTACCTTCCTCCTGGCTTGAGAACAGCTCCTGGCTGCATGCATCTAGGGATGCCTGGGTGTCTCCCTCCTCCTCAGCACCCTGGCTCCTGCTTTGCTCCTCCTCCTCCTGCCTTGTTGCACTGGACTCTGAGGTGTCCATGGTGGTGCTTGGAGTGGAGGTGGGGTCGCCCCCAAGTATCGCATCCAGCTCTTTGTAAAAATGGTAGGTCGTGGGGGCAGCACCGGAGCAGCTGTTTGCCTCGCGGGCTTTGCGGTAGGCATTCTGCAGCTCCTTCACTTTAATCCTGCACTGCAGTGCATCCCGCTCATGGCCCCTTTCCATCATGTCCCTTGATATCTGCCTGAAGGTATAATAATTCCTATGGCTGGAGTGCAGCTGGGGCTGGACAGCTTTCTCCCCCAAACACTGATGAGGTCCAGCACCTCGCCATTGCTCCATACTGGGAATCGCCTGGCGCGTGGAGGCATGGTCACCTGGAAAGATTCACTGAGAGCACTCCACACCTGGCTGAACAAACAGGAAGGGGATTTTCAAAATTCTCAGAGAATTTAAAGGGTCTGACGGTTGGTAACCTGAGGGCAGGGCAGAAGAGTTCAAAGTGATGACCAGAGTGGCTAGAACAGGCATTGTGGGTTACTTCAGGAGGCCAATCAGAGCGCATTAACAGGCTAGGGTGTCCACAATGGCGCTGCGGCGCTCCAGCCAGGGCGCATCAAATGTTATTCCACTCGCCGAGGTGGATTACCAGGAGCGCTCTAGCCACGGAGTCAGTGCGCTCTATGTGCCTTGCCAGTGTGGACACCCAGGGCTGCTTTAATATGCTCTAACTCACAAGTGTAGCCAAGCCCTCAGTGTTTGAACTGCCACTGAGCTAGATGGTGTGCAATCCTAGCTGGGGCATCTCTGTGCAGCTATGGTAATACATCAAACACTAGTCAAAATGGAGAGTGCCCTACCAGATTTCACAGGCATGAATCCAGCAAAGCATCTAAGCACACATTTGTAAGCAGATAAGTAGTCCTACTGAAGTCAGAGTATATTCTTATGTGATTTGTTGGATCAGGTTTTTAATTTGTCAACTTTTTTATTATTATTCATTTTGCCCCTCTGCTATTATTCTACTTTGATTAATGTATTTTGTACATCTTTACTCTAAATGATAGGTTTAAAATTATAAATACAGAAATGTTTAAATGCCATTAAACAATCTAATGGAAACACACTAATGCGACTAACACAGCTAATGCCACTGCAGAATTTATTTTTGAGGTGTGCTAGATGCAGAAAGATGCTCAACTCTCGTAACAAAACATCCATTTTACTAGACTAGCATGAGGCTCAGTTTCGGGTAAAACATGACTATCCCTCTATCTGCAGCTACAAATTTATGGAGCCTCCTAGTCATAGTTCTCATTTCTCTCAGGCTCCTATGGCTCAACTATTAACTCTAAAATAGAATGATGACTACTTTGTGCACTTAAATTTAAAACCAGATTGCCATCTTAGACACTGGGTTTATTCCCCATTTTTTAGAAACGTGATCATGGGATATTTAATTTCCACTTGAGTGACTATGAAATGGACAGGTATGGTTGCCACATTTAATTGTTTGCCTTTCAAGAAAAAAAATATAACTTCAAAATTTATATCATGCAGTAGTGGCACACTGCAACATTATGTAGCTAAATGAGGTTAAAGTCTTTATACAAAAGCATTGTTACATCATAGCAGCATGTTTCCATGCAGGTTCCCTAAAATAATTTTGAGGCTCTAACATTCTGAAAGATTTAGTGGAATGAGTTTTGGGGTAAATGAGAGAGAAATCTCAGATTAAGAACTCATGCAAAGAATGGTACCTGAAGGAGAGAAAAGATCATATGCTAAATTCCACCCCCCGCCCCCCAACTTTTCAATGTCAAATTTCACTTCCCTTTATGTTATTTGGGTGCTAGGTCCTTTTCTTATTGCTAATGTCTTTGCTCTAATCTTACAAAAAGGCTCCTTTTCAGAATAATCGAATAATCGCTCAAGGGCTTGAATTAGTAATTCAACAGGACATCATCTCCCCCTAGCCCCAAGTCATTACTGATTTAATAGTCCAGCAGCCCTGACAGTCCTCCAGTTAATTTAAAATTTAGGGTCTAATGACCTGTGGTCACTAGAGACCCCATAACATTTACTGGAAAATTTAGGCTGTGCAGGTTTTTCTGGCCAAATGCCAATTTGGTATTTATTTACTTGGGACTTTCTTAAATCCAGCTAGCGATTTTAATTGAATACTGTCCTATTTCATGTCCTAAACTATGGTGCTGTGCAATTATATCCCACCCTAGAGATAGCTGTATAGAATTGCTGAGTAAATGATTCTTGCATAAAGATACGTAGTTTATGAAGTGCGTTGAGATAAATGCTACATGAATGAAATGTTAATTTATCACTAAAGATGCAACACTTTTAAACAAATAAGGTTCTCTCTAGCTGAATTGTGTGCTCAAGTATTTATAAAGCTCAAATTATTTGCAGTTCTGTAAAGGTGACTGCAGTACAAATTTAAATTCCCTATTTGTCAACAGAAAATCAGCACTATCAGAGCTTCTGCACTTATCCTCCAAATACAGCGATCTTAATCTCAAAAGGTCCTCCTGAAGATATGAAAAAGTTCCATCTCAATCTGCATTCAGTCCTTGCTCTCTCTGCTACAACAACGAAGGTGGCAAGTGTAATATGGATAACAGGAAACTGGATTGAGACCCTAGAATTCATTTCATATAGGCCATCAGCTGGCAGTGAAAACCATCAGAATGTAGCAACTTGATCACTACCAACATGGGGCAGATGGATAATCCTGTTATCAAGCAGCCCCTTAAATGATAAATAGCTGGATTTCAGTGTTTTGCATTTGTCAAATTCTATGATTTTCTTAAAATTGCCACATACATTATGGGGGGAAAAAAAAAAGTATAAAAGTATACAGTTGTTTCACTGCATCCTCCAGCAACAGAAATTGAACATAGTACTTGTTTCTACATCCTTCACTAACTAAACTTAAAAGTTTGGCAAAGTTTCAAATATTTCATTCCTACGTGCATCTTAAGAAAGGAGGTTAGAATGACCTTTACTCCTTTTGTTTTGCCGTTTTAGCATGCCAGCACAAACTGATGTTCATTAAAGATGTAAGTTAGCTATAGTTAACTTCATATGGATAAAGTGCCATTTTATAATTGACAATCTATTAAGAAAAATCACTCTACTGTAATGAAAAAGCAGGTGTGTGTGTGTCATACCCAAACAAGTTATTCTTTTAATATATTTACAGGGCTGTTGACAACCCAAATTGATGTAAGATACTGTAACTTGTAGCTTTGTAAGTAGCAGCAGCTTTCTAATAAAGTTGTCTTGCAAATGTTCAGCCTGATTATTTCACTGGTTAAATCTGTGTACTATATTAATGTGGTCAGCAGCAAGCCTGCATTTTTATTTTTTAAGGGGCATAACACCTCCTACTGCTACTTGGTACAGTCGGGAGTAAGTGGGTGGAGAGAAGAGGAAAAGTGGCCACTCCCTCAATAGAAACTTAGCTCCAGGGAGGGTAAAGACAACCAGAAGGTTAGAGTTTGGGAGTGTAGTTGCTCTGTGAAGCATGTGCCCTGTCAGGGAAAGTTAAGTGTAAAGAGCATAGTGAGATATTGCTTCCCTTAGGAGTCAAAATTCCCCTCTGCAACATTTATACCGTGGAGGTGGACACAGTTGGACAGCAGAGCAAGGCCAAAACAGAGTACAGCCTCATAGGGCATAATAGAATCAGCTGTTCCTACAGATCTTGTCTTCCATTAGAAGTACCAGCCAGACACACTGGTGGGGTTCCACTCTGCTTCTCGCTGCCTCCTTCACAAGATAATATAGTAGTGCATCAGCCATAGCTCATACAGCTATTTGGGTTTGTTTGTGGGTTTTATTATATTCATGGAGGCCATATCAAATAATTGTCTACATTTCCCCACGTTGCCCCCACCACAGTACATTCTAGCCCACAGTGGAGGTGTTTGAATTTGCAAGAATTCCTTTTCCAGATAAGGTATTAAATTGCAGCCATTGTTCTGGCCACAGAAAATTGGATAACATTCATATAATGCCTGTTAAACCCCACAATTCAATTATCCAGGAAGTCTTGCTCCTGGGGATAAGTGCTCTACCTCAACTGGAGCTGACTGAGTACTTAATAGTTTTATCCTAATGTACTATAAAATAATATACTTACACTGGTAAGGTCTTTAAACCCCTTTGATTAAAATGGAATTCGAAGCACTCAGTTTTACAAGATTTTAAAAAGGAGTCAAGTATGTTTTCTGCAGTTGCAGTAATGAAAAATGTTAGCTATTTACACTCAATAGCAAATAAAGTACCATTGAATATTCATGGCTGTTGCTTTTAACTAGCAATAACCGTAGTCATAAAACTCTGAATTTAGGAACTTCAGGACCAGGGTTCTTGCTGTAGCTCCGCAGGTGTGTGTAATTAAGAGGTATAGCCTCTCCATAACGAAGACTGCAACCAGAATTCCACTATAAAAGGTGGATTTGGATCCTAATAATATAAAGAGATCCCATCCCAAAACAATATGGCTTTGGTATATTTCAAAATCCTCCTTCCAATTCAAGTTTTTCCTCCATTTTTAAAGAATTAGTCAACAAGCATGCAGATTTCTTCCTTTAACTCACTCCCAAAGAACAAACAAAATAAGCTTCACAGGTTTCACTGGGACAGCTCCATGACAGACAAGTTTATTGGAAGGATTCTTAAAAGCAGATACTCAGAATGTGCTCCATCAGCCCAAGTTCAGAAAACAAATTGTTTGGTTTCCAAATGATGTGTGCATGTTACAAATTGTACATTTTTAATATCCTCATTTATACCACATGACATGAGCATAAAATACGATTATAATGTTACTCAGTATGCCAATTTATTGCTACAATTCCCAACTAACATAGGGCACACCTGGAAATAGCTTGTCCAAGCCAGTGACTGCAAGTTAGTGCTCCTGGGACTCTAAGATGTCACTAGTGTTCTGACAAAAAACAGCTCTTATACCTAAAAGGCCATTTTGTTTTGTAAGCTAGTCCATTTTTTAAAATGGTCTTACTTGACAGGAAGTGTTAAATTTAAAGTTGTTTGAATATTCACTGTGTGATATTTATATTGACTCATAAGACAAATCTTTGTTTCCTTTGTTTGGCTTTTACACCTCTAGAAATATCCATGTGTGAGCAACTATATTTGACATCTACATCAAAGATATTATAAATTGTGCAACAGAACACAAATAGTAGATTTAGCAGAGTTGTTCAAGGGATGAGAGTCCAGGATCCATGACTGAAATGCTGCCCCCTTCAAGATGAGTAGGGGTGGGGGGGGGGAGAGAAGGAGGCACACACCATCACACAGTGTTGCCATTTACCTTAAAAAACATAAGTTACCACATGTTTAAGTCAGACTACTGTTTGCATCAAAAACTATGCTAATGATGATTTTTAAAAAAGTCTGAAGGAAGATCCATATTAACTCTGAATACAAGATGTAAAGTTAAGCTATTTCAGTCTGAGTGAAGCACAGCTACTTTGTAATGTTAGGTGCTATGTGAAAGCTTCTTTACTATTTAGGTCAAATGATTCTCGTATATTTTGCCAGCCCTTTTGACCAATAATGCAGTCAGTTTATTGAAGTGAATTTCAGCAACTGAAACAGTTATTTCAACAGCAGAAAACCACTATATCCAGTGTGAAAGTAACACGGTGGTATAAATATAAGCATACTGTATATTACACATTATATATTTACACATACTCCAGTTAACCATGGGACGATTAACTGAGTAGATGACTAGCTATCATGGGGTACAAAATATTTTTGTAAACAATGTGTTGAGAGATTTTAAGGGAAGTCTGACTGCTGGAAAGATGGTCTTCCTGGATTCCTTTTCTTTTTTTAAAGAAATCAATACTTATTAAGGATGATGTATGTAACAATGCACTTTGTATTAAAACAAGGATCAATATTTTACAGTTTAAGAAAACTTTACATATGTACATAAATTACACATCAGGAATGGTTTTAAAGCTCAAAAGGAGTCATCTAAGAGTTATTTCCCTTCAATTAAAACCTTTAACTCTTTCACATTATGGTCATTTGCAACTGTCACAGCATGATCCAGCGCTCGAATACTTGCTAGAAGCTTTACTGTCTGTTTTATATGCTCCCTAAATGAAGGGAAAAAATAAGTTAATAAAACTAGAAATCAAAACCTTGCACAAGTCAAATAATATTTTAGAAATGTTTCACTACTTATTCTTTTTTCTCACAGCAAGTGAGCCAGCTTGTGGATAACTTTTTTTTTTTTAAATATGGCTCATTGAAAGTAGTGTGTTTCTGAATATGAAAACAAAAAAGTCTCTTTTGGTGACAGCAATCCTAGAAACAGGAAGGAAAGACAAGATGCCTATGTTTGGCTTATTTGGACATAGTCTCAGGAAAAACTACTGGGTCACGTGGTGTTAGGAAGTCAGTCGCAGCTCCCTTTAACTAACACACACACACACAGCTTGAACCAAAACATCTAAAAAATGAGCAGTTTTTGTGCATGCCTCAAGAGATAAAAATACTGTTACACATTTATAATAGATTGATCTGGATTGGGTAGGAACAACAGATTCACAGTAAACAAAATCCTAGCAATCCAGGAGGTACAAGTCTGGTAGGAAAATTTTAAAAGTCCCACAAAAGAAATTTAACTATCCAAAGAAATGTTCATGACTACAGAAATCCAAAATCTACCCTAAACGGGACTATCAAATTGAACTATGAAGTGGTGTCCGACAAACAGATGCAAACATGGGTTATGATGTTTTGTTTCCCTCTTGGCACAAGTAATTGATGATTCTATTTCAAAGCAAAAACAATGTACTAGAGTAATATTTCCCCAGTGACTATGGGATGGAGGAGCCTAGATGAATAGCTGTGTTGCAAAGGGAAGTAAGGACATTTATGTAATTTTGTAAAATGAAGTTAATATAGATCAGTGGCCAATTGCACAATTGTTACCAGGAAAGTTTGGGATTTATTGTATACTTCCATATACTTAATAAAAGTTATCGGCACAGAGCAAAGAAGACTAAATTAATTGGAACTATTATCAGCACAGAGCAAAGATGACTAAATTAATTGGAACTACAATATCAGGAAGAAATCTTTTTGGCTCAATATCCATCTACCCTTTCAGTATTAATCCACAGTTCCAGTTTGAGTGTGCCAGACAAACAGCTAGTTTAGAAAGAAAATACCAATTTATAAACTAGGATGACTATCGAAAGACTTTCATTTTCTACTGGAATCTCTCTCCTCACCTCCTCCAATTCACCTCTAGTAGCCACATGTGAGTATTTAAGTGTCTAATCCCATTTATGCTTTTAGATGTGGTGATTCTCATGAGCAGGGATTAAACAATGTTATCTCAGAACGTAAGGAATTTCTCCAGTGGGTTGTCCAGGTGTGTTTAAGACAAGAGCACAATTTGGATTACAGAAATCTTTATTGCAGACAGTGGCGGGAATTTGCATGGCAAGTAATTAGCTGCATCAGCAAATTTGTAAAGAAACCAGCAAAACCAAACAAAATCCCAAAATGCCACTTTTCAAGTAATTGTTTAGAGCAGAACTACACAATGGGAGCAGATTAAATGTAACCTTTATACAATACACTAGCCATCCCCAAAAGCCATTGATACCATATTAAAAATCCTATTTAAACTTTAAAAAAGGGGGAACGCCTCAAAAATTTTATATATACACACATACACACGTACGTACGTATGTCTGTTGGCACATGTGCTTTTGTGTTGTATATATCAGCAGCATGAGATACTATTGCAGTACATGATTCAAAATAAAATTACCTTGCATTTCTTTTCTCCACATCAGAGCATCCAATGCTATTTCTGTAAATTGTATCAGCCAGATGAACAAGGTATCTACACAAGTTTTCTAGCTGGGAAATAGTCTTGTCCCCTTTTAGATTAGTGAACCACTGTTTAGGAAAGCAAGCAATTACCTAGAGATGAGGGAAGAAGAAAATGTGTTAACAGCAAAAAGGCAAGAAAAATGACTAATACCTACGGTCTAATATGTTTTAGAAAGCCATCAAGATGCCAGTATTGGCAATGGTAAGGCCTAAGAAAAATAAGGCATACACTGTGAGGGTACTATAACAACATATTAAAGACCAATGTGAGAATTAAGATGCTAGCAACACATACTAATCAATATCTTTAAAAAAATCACCAGCAATATCAAGGATAGCAATAAGCAGAATTTCTAATTTCATATAATGTATCTTTTATTAAAAAAAAGTTATCTGCTATGAAAACATAGTAACTGTTTTATTCGTAAAGAGATATGGGCAACACTTGAAATCTTAGGCTAAACACAGGAAACTGAAGAGTCTCCCACTAGGGCTCCAAATATACGTTTTACTTGACTGGAAATTCAAGAGTTAGAAGATGTTTTTATGTATAATATTTTCTAAGTATATTTTGTTCCATTTTACTTACACTTTGAGCTTTTTTAATGCTGTCATCTCCACACTCAGAATTCTGAAAAGCCATAAGGATATATCTATTTAGCAGGCCATCTATCGATAACTCCTGTAGAGTTTTGTTTGAAAGGATTCCATACCACTGGAGAAAGTTTCCTAGTAACTAAAGACACCAGAGACAATGGAAGTGTTGAATATTTGAAGGCAAAACATAAGCAACTATTGATAAACTAGAAAAAAAATTAATTTTTAAGAAGGTAAAAAGACATGTTTAAATGTACTCATCAGAGTGAGGTAAAGAAGATAACTTCTAGATCAGTTACATGACTAAATAGAATCAGTGAGATGTTATAACACTGGGAAGAATGACAACATTGGATTTGTACAAAGATGATGATTACAGAGCATTCTATGGAAAATATATACAAAGAAACAAGAACAAATCAAGGTTTTTACAGCCAAAATTTGTTGTATAAAGTCCATTAAGTGTTGTCTAGTGCAGTGATGTCCGAACTTTTCAGTCTGAGGGCTGAACAACAAAACCAAACCAAACCACAATCAGTACTTTGGGGCAGACGCTGCCCTGTTCTTGCTTCCTTTGTACCACCTGCAAACAACCCTGGCATGGGAAAAATCCCGTTATCGTACAGACAGCATGGGTAGTGCCTACACTTGACTCCCATCAGCCATTGGTGCAGAAGGCATGTTGTGCAGGGGAGAGTGGCTAAGTGTTTTATCTCCAACTGGAATATGGACCACAGGGAACCAATGCCAGCTGGTACAAATTAAAGCATCTTGCAGACTAGTGCTGACGCAAAGAATAAGGGAGCTGTTGGTTCTCAGCTTCTCCTTGATTTCTAGTCTCCTGTGCTGCAGTCAGTGGCTGTGTGGGGTTTAAGAGATGTTTTTTGATAGGTACTCCCCTAAGCACAGGCAGAGCTAGTGAATCTCCAGATCCTGTTCTCTGGAGCTCCCATAGCCTGGCAAGAAAGCAGGGCTACTCTCCCCACCCTACCCTGCAGCGTGAGAGCAGCAGTTCAGAGCACTCCCAATTCATGCAAAAGCTCCAGCTGGGGCTTCAAAGAAAGTAGTGGAAGGCAGTTTGGGAGGATGTGCCTGCTCCTACTTCCTCCCTGTAGCAGCAGGATGATGCAAAACATTTCATTGAAAAGGTTACAGGGAGCAACATTTTATATCAATTTTCTTGGTATAAAAATACCAGTTTTCTTAACAGCATAGCTGTCAAATTGTGCTGCTCAGTGTGAGACATTTTATGTAGATTTAATAAGCTATTTTGCATGTTTGCAAATTTTAACATAACCAGACACTTCAACTTACAGTCAACACAATCTGTCCCAAAGAGTGAAAGGAGAGGACATGCAGCTCCACTAAACTTGACAGCTATTGCTGTGGGGAGATAAATGGGTGCTGGAGTGTGTGTATGGGATGGTTTCAGTGGTAGGTGACTTGGGGCTGTCTGGGTGGAAAGCTCTGCAGGAGTACCTGGGGAAAGCTGGTGCAGATAGCTGTTAGAGCTTGGGATCAGTGGTAGGCCCCTCACCTTCTCTCTGTTGCCTCGATGTGCTGCCATTGCTGCCACTACTATGCTCCTTCCCTACTTTGGTCCAGCAGGGGAAGCACTGAGGCCTGGCTGCCTGCTCAGCAGGTGCCACAGTAACTCCTGGCAACCAGTGGCACCAATATTACAAGTCACTTCCGCAGTTTGCTAAGATTTCTCACAGGTTGTACAGAATAAGTAACACGGCTGTCAAATGGAAGTATCATGCAAGGTGTGTGACCCTTTGTCAAGGCTGTCAGTCAGGACTCAGGGCTCAGCCTCAGAGCCCCTAGACCAGTGTTTTTCCAAGTTCGGGTCGCAATCCAGTATTGGGTCGTGGCATGTAAGGCACTGGGTTGCCTTGCTCAGCACCCAGGGACCCTAGTGGCTTTGGTCAGCACCACCGACCAGAATGTTAGAAGTCCCATCAGCAGTGCTGCCCAGCTAAGGCAGGCTAGTGCCTCCTTGTTCCAACACCGCGCTGTGCCCCGGAAGCAGCCAGCTGCGGGTCCGGCTTCTAGGCAGGGGGCCCACAAGGTTCTGCATACTGCCCCCGCCCCGAGCACCAGCTCCGCACTCCCAATGGCCGGGTACCAGCCAATGGGAGCTGGGGGGTGGGGGGGGTGGGAAGAATGCCTACACACCAGAGCCACGCCTGCTGCTGGCTGTTTCTGGGGCACAGCATGGTCTGCGATGCTAGGACAGGCGGGAAGCCTGCCTCTGCACCCCAGCTGCGTCCCTGACTGGGAGCTGCCGGAGGTAAGTCCGCGCCCCAATCCCCTGCCCCAGCCCTGAGCCCCCCCACAAACCCAGAACCCTTTCCTGAACCCCAAACCCCTCATCCCTGGCCCCACCCCAGAGCCCTGACCCCCTCCTGCACCCCAACCCCCTGCCTCAGCCCAGGGCCCCCTCCCACACCCTGAACCCCTCATTCCTGGTCACACCCTGCAGCCCTCACCCCCACTCCCCAACCCTCTGCCCCTCCCACACCCCAAACCCCTCATTCCCAGCTTCGTTGGGTTAGGAGCATCAACAATTTTCTTCAACTGGGTCCCCAGAAAGAGTTTGAAAACCACCGCCCTAGACCACAGGTTGGACACCATTGGTCTCCTGGTTTAGCACAGAACTGGAAAGGCCAGGAACTCAATACTAATCCTGACTCTCGCAGACTTCTATGGCTTTGTTGAGTCAAAATTACTCTGTGCCATTTTCCCCATCTGTAAAATGACATTTTCCTACTATATCATAATGAAGTGAGGGGGTTATTTATGAAAACTGCTTTCAAGATGCAGCTGAATTTACTTTATTTAAAAAAAAAAAAAGCAAGGTCATGAACATATGACCAATTTTGGTCTTCTACAAATCACTTTCATTTTAATGTTTGAGAACTGAGAGCCATGCCCAGTTTTTCCTCTAGAACACACACCCACTCACACCCAAGAAAAAAATTAAAAAGGAAAGAAAGGTTTAAGGGTGGCCAATTGTACACTTTTAAATTGAAATGTTTGTTGCCAAAATGTTACAAGTATTGTTATGTATATGAACAGATTTTCAAATGTATCCAGAAGTTGGAGAAACAATCCCATTTCTCCCCAATTCAGTCCCTACACCCACCACTGGAAAATCCTAGATCTACTACTGTTTGCAGAAGTCTGTAAAGTTTGGTATTTGTTGAGTTCATATACTTTATTTCAAATGAAAGGGCAAGCGACCATTGTGTCTAATTTCAACAGTCGCTAAAGATTAAAAAAAAAAAAAGAGGGCCACTTTCTGACTATGCATATGTGAAGATAAGGTGTTTCCTCCATCTTCTTTCTACCCCCTTGCCTCAAGTAGACCAAAATTACAATTGTTCTAGAACTCTGGAGCAAGCAGTGACTGAAAGCCGAAGGGATAAATAAATGTGTCACTTGTGCACAATGAGTATGATGTTTCCTACTTTTTTTAAAAGTTAAAAATAAACAACCGAAGTTGCTGTTCTGTCCTTTGTCCCCAACCAAGACCTTTCATTTCAGCTACCCTGTTTATATTTTGCCTGCACACTTTTAGACTTTGTCAGATTTTATTTTTTGGTCATTTGGACTATCAAGACTGATCTGCTTTGTATGTCAAATAAATATGTAATGCATAATTTTAAAATAGTTGTCATTTACAAAGTGATCTGTCCAAGCTCTCTGTTCTTTGTATAAGAGATGGTTTTAAAAGGGGATGAAATTTTGTCAGAAGAGAATTTCCTTTAAACCTTACAGTGCTACTTTAACTTAAAATTAAAATTTATCTTAAAATTACAAATGTTCACTATATCTGTACTTATATACCCCACTCAAAGTACTGAATATAGTAATTTCATTAGTCTACAGAGCTAAATTTTTTTCAAAAGTTTCCCACAACCTCCCTTCCACCATATGCATTTTTAAATAATTCTCTAAAATATTTAAGTGTATTTTATTGTAGCAGTACCTGGCTTGAGGCCTCATCAGATATTTTTGTTGGCTTACCTTCACTGAGGACCAAAACTGGCGTTGGAAAAACAAATAAGGACCAGAGTTCTTGTTTTCTAAGACGCTGGAAAATAAAAGGATTTCTCTAAACTTGTTTAATAGGTAACCATAAAAACTTCAGTCTGAAGGTTGTGGATTATTCTTATTTTCATGAATGGAAGGCAGACTACAGTAAAATTCCAAAGTTTCAAATAACTTTTTTCATCATTTTCGCCTCATTACATTCTTATAGTATATTATTAAACCTGAAAAAAAATCGCTAAAACCCAAACCCAAGAATGAGCCCAGAGCTATAAAAAGCCTCAGCTACCATATGCGAGACAAAAAGGCAACTGGTATTGCCAATCAAGATGTTTATGGCTGTTTTGCACATTTAAACAAGCAACTTACTTTTTGGGGTACAACGGCATGAACACATCGTCATCTAGCGTTCTTCTCATTCTTAGTAACAGGGCCTTCAACAGTGTCTGAAAAAGTTAAGAGATGAAAATGCTAAAAATTTTTGCAGTCCTGCTTTGGTTGTCAGCTAAATTAAAGACCTCTTTAGAAGTTAAAAATGCAAAGTGCTTTAAGCCCCAATTCAGCAAAGTACATAAACATGCTTAACTTCAAGTATGCGAGTAGTCCTACTGAAGTCAAATATTGGGAATAGCTACAATTAACAAGTCAGTAAAAATACTGGACTTCAGTTTAAAGGGAACATAAGTCAATTTAGCTATTCCTGTGCTTAACTTTAAACAAATTTTTAACAATTTGCAGGATCAGGGTCTTACACAGTCTTAATCTATCAACTCTGCTGGGAGTTATCGCCTATTTTAAGGTTTGCATTCATACTCCGTTAACTTCTATACTGTAAGTATACAGCTACGACACTGCAAAATATCAGTAAGTTGTCAAAGACATTCTTTTGTCATAAAAGACAAGCAAATGAATTACGTGGCACTCAATCTAGAGGTTCTAGCAATACAATATGCTATGAAAACAGAAGCAATGGCGTTTCCAACTGAACCTTAAAGTGAAATTATAGCCCCATAACTAAGTTTGGTACATTTTGAATCACTCTGTTCAAATCCTATTGTACATTTTGTACAGACTCAAATGGCTTAGCATCCTTCCTAGTTTACTTCCCCCAGCTGCTCCAGTGGATCTTTAGCACTACGGAACTGGGCACTGGCACATCCATTAGTTGTAAGATTCTCTTTCTTGTTCCAATGTGTGTAATGTTTCTCATTATGCTGCAGAAATTCTATAAAATAGATTTCCAAACTAGTATGACTGAGGAAAAAAAATGTTACCTGTGTGTTTTTGTTTTCTGCGTTTACCACTGAAGGGTATCCATTTACTAGTTTCTGTGTAACTGCTACCATCCTAGATGTCTGTGTTGTAGAAAAAGGGTCCCACATACTTTCAGCAAGTACTAGTAAAAATAATTAAGAATTACTACACAGTTTTCTTTGCAGGTGCTCAAAAAGTAGGTATTAAGACAGTTAAATCACATGAAAGTTGTTCTTCTGTATTTACTATGGTTTAATATTTGTAAAAGTTACAAAATAGCATTTAAGTCATACCTGTTAGTTTAGGGAGAACAACTCTTTCCACAATGGTAGGTAATAGTGAAATATCAGCATCATCCTTCTCTTGCTCCTGTTCTTCACAGCCGTAAAATAGCAACGATTCAAACCACAACATGCTCTCAAAATCTTGACACTTGCCCTATTAAAATTAATAGGACAGATGTTAGTCCCATACATTTAAACCTTGTTTGAAGCCAACAGGGTTTTAAAGAGCCTGAACAACTTATTTAGCCATCCTAAAACATCAGCATAATACACTTGAAGGCCAAAGTTTTTTTCCCTCCTTTTAAAAAGAAAACAATAGCTTTGGAATTATGAGCCAAGTATCCTAGACATCCTAAAAGTATTAGGCACATTAGCCATTAGAAAAAGGGCCAGATTTTTAAGAGGCGTTTAGGTGCCTAATGGGATTTTCAAAAGGCGCTTAACCACACGGAATTCAATGCAGACTTGTCTGCATTTTTATCTGGCCCAAAATACCTTAGTTAAGCACAAATCACTTAGGGCCTATTCATTTCTGCAACTGATTCTGCATGACTGAGGGTAAGCCACTCTGCCTTAATTTCCCTATTAACAAAATGGGGATAGTATTCACTTACTTCAGAGCGATGTAAAGTATTTTCTTTTCTTACACTGGTGGCATACAAATCATTGACTACCACTCTGTACAAAACCCCAGCATGAATACACTAGTGATACCACACTAACTACAGAATCCTGATGAAAAAGGCCTATTTTATATAAATGTGGTTTTCTTATATGCCCATTTTGTAGCCTATGAAACATAAATGGTTAAACCTGCGAGCACCAAAATGTCTCATGTGTCCACACACTATTATATTTGTAATTCTACTCCACATAGACAGATATTGGGAGACCTCTATTAACATTATTTATAACCTATCCCCTTCCTGGCATCAGCCCTGTTTCTATATTCCAACGTAAGTGAAATGAATAGCCAAATCATTAAAAATAGTAAGTGGAAAGCTATTTGGCATGTTTTCAACATACCTATATGCTTAACTGGGAAATAAAATAGCTCATTTTATTCTGAAGGTACACTCAACAATAAACAAGTTTAAATTGTTTTAAGATCTGTTTTCCCTTAAGTACTTTTGTTCTAAATAAATACTTTGCTTTAAGAAGTTTACTTCTTTAAGAAGTGGTTACTGGATACCACTGTCATTGCTCCCAAAGAAAAGAGAACTGCAGGTGTTGAACTTAAGTCAGACCTGCTGTGCTAACCACAGGGGACAGCAGCCCAAAGCCCAGTCTGAGCATGGAAGAATCATATGATTCCATTTAAAAAAAAAAAAGGTTATTAATTATATTTCCATACCTCCTGGGAGCCCTAACCATGGACTAGGACCACATTGTGCTAGATGTGGTACATACAGAACAAAAACAAGGTCCCTGCCCTAAAGAGCTTACACCCTTATAATCTTGAGAGCTTGAGGCCCAAGACCTGAGAGTGGCATACTCGAAAAGAACCGAAGGGTAGTTCACCTTGTTTTGAAAAAATGATGCTCTACTGCACAACAGTTCACTTAATTTGAGTAACAGTATCTTACCTCCAAAGGAGCCCAGGTAAGGAGCTGAAGTCTTATTAAAGGATTAAACAGCTTTGGTAAACAGAGGCCAATATAAGCATCTTTATAAGAGGAGAAATACTTGGAACGCCAGGCTTCAAACTGTGATTTAATGCAGTCAATTGAGTAGAAACTTTCTAGTACATCTTCAAAAACTTTGCTGGATTCCTTCAAAATGCGATCTAGGGGGAAAAAGTTTAGAGAACTAGGTAACAAGCTGATGTTCTATTGTCTACAAGAGCTCCCATAAGGTGGTTTACCCAAGCAAATTAAATGAGATTCAGCTTAGAAACTGACAAAAGCAACAAAAAAATTCAGTTTTCTAGTTTCTTGTCCTCTGTTCTTCCCTCACTCTGCAACACAAACAGTGCCTGGGTGCTGTAAGTGTCTATTTGGTATACTGTTTTATCATGCAAATATGTTTTATATTAAGATCTAGTAAGCTTTTGTAGCACCACCAGTTTTGTTCCAGTAGTAGCCAGAAGTGGGACTGTATCAATAATGATAAATAAGGGTGAAAATGAAGAACTAAGGGCCACGTTCTAAGTGTGATGGGGCATCCTTAACACTAGCCAGTCAAATGAGGGTTCCAGAAAGTGTGGATTTGGACATGTGGATCTTAGAGCGTATTGAACTGTTGATAATGTGAAAATTTTATTTTATATATATATATATATATAAAAATCAATCAATCAATCAATCAATCACATTTAGTGAACATTACAATTACCAGGAACTTTTTACTGTACTAATAGTTTACTAGCCTAGCAGCTGTTTAAGTTCCTGCTTTATCCTTTTACTCCCTCTCACCCCTTTTCTTACACAATTACGTTCTCTTCATTTTAGTCATTCCTTCTTCCTGCAGCTCTAGTTCTCTTTGTTGTAAACAATGTTTAGAGTTAGAGCATCAAGAATATAAAGAGACAAACTTCAAAGGGCCCTTCCTATAGCTTTTCAGTTCCAAAAGAGAAACAAATGGGAGGCGTTACAAAGTGGAGCATCATATAACTGTATCTTTTATACTGGTCTCCCACAACAGTGATACCTAAACTAAGAACATATTAAATTGTCCCAGCAATCTTTAACTGCCATTATATCCCAGTTATATGTATGCCATCTGTGCATCTTGCAATCCAAAATGAATCAATGGTGTGTATGATATGAATATACTAAAAGTCTTTAATAGATACTGAGCAGGCATAGTATCTGTTTCTAAATCTCATATATGCACAAGAAGCCACGTTAAAACAGCAGTTCAGGTTCTAAGTTTTTAAACTAGATAGTTGAGGTTAATATTGTTTTTAACAAAAGTTTTACTGTACCTGCAAAAAAACCTAAACAGACGCTTCACAAAACTCAAACAGATTATTCTTATGCACGGATAGCAGTTTTCGTGAAACCACAGCCAATTAAAACAATGGAAATTTTAGGGTTATAGGCTTACAGGGCTAAGTCACTACACAGCCCATTTAGTTACACGTATGCAAGGAAAAAAATATTAAATTTCAAATTGTTAGTGCAACATAGCTCCATACAAATTGTCAATAAGCTTATAGACACTTATGCAGAACTTCAGAAAAGACATTGTCTTTCACCTACCAAAGTCTGCGACTTCAGAATTCTTGGGGATAATAGAATATCTTGCCAAAAATCACCCCAAAATATATATTTTTTTTTTTTAGAAGATAGAGTTCAAGTGTGTCCCACTGAACAAAGAATTGCCAAAATCCACACAAACTTAAATGTTTAACTCTGTCATTAGAGGGAGCATGTGTTTCATAATGCAACAGAAACCACTCAGACTTGCAAAGAAAATAAAGCACTGAATCTGTGCAAAACTGTATGGTGGCGTGGGGAAGGAGGCATGTTGTTACACTTTACTATGCAAGTTTGTTCTGCAAGAAGGGAGGAAGAGCAATTCCTCTATTTTAGCTAGACTATCTCCATAGAATAAATTGAATTTGTACATGATTTTAGAACAGGTCTGTTAAACTTGGTTTTAAGAGTTGATATTGTCCCCATCAAGTTCCATATTCTTATTAAATGCTTTTTAAAAAAACAACTTCAAGTCACTGTTGTGATTCTGTTATCTTGTCATTCTGAGTCTAGAAAAAAATCCATATTGTGTAATATACATTTTTTTTTTTTTTAGGATTTCCATGTTCAGTTAATAAGTGAGTGACTTTTCTAACCTCGTTCCATGTTGAAATTAGTAATATCTGTTGAAGTTTCTTCATCATCACTAGAAAGGCCTTCAAAGTGATCTGCCATCTTCCCAGTTTGTTCTCTTGCTTGCCTACGACGGGCTCTATAAGGCAGCAATACAATTACAGTATAAACCAATCATTAAGATCTTTGTACAAATGAACAACAGTTTTAGCCATGCTGGTCCTACCCCTGACCCCAGGAGAGCCAAAGTAAAGATAGTCTCTCCATCCCTCACCATGGGAGCTAGGAGAAAGCAGTAAGGACTGCAGCAAGACTGGAGTGGCTTATAGGCATTTTCAGTAACTTTAGCAAGCACCATCTGATTGGCTGCTTCCACATACTAAGCCTAAATATTTCTTTGAGGATATCCTTGGCAAGCACGTGGGCTGAGGCCTGAGGCACCTGGACAGAGGGATTAGGACGAAAGGAGCAAGTTTTGTTGGAAGGAGAACTGTAACTAACCAGATATGTACTTTTGTCATTTAACTGAAATGTTCTCTCCATTACTGCACAAAGCAAATAGTCTCTAAGTTGCCCAGGGTGGGGACAGCGCTTTCCTACATGTTATGGAAATCCCTGCGTGATGTAATGATACTGCATGGAGCCTTTGGGTGCTACCCCAATACATTCAGGAAATCTTAGTACTGTACCTTCTAGCTTCCCTTTCCGCAGTCCGCCGTTTTACATGCTCTTGATAGAGTGCTCTGTCTCGTCCAAAAGAATCAAGATTCGGTGCCATCAGTGCTTTACCTGCAAGATTACATTGGTTGAAATTAAAACACTTCCATCTACAGTAACAGGGAATAATGTGTTGTCCAGTATTTTGAAGCAGCTAAAAACAGACAAACCCAAATGTTTGAATCTGTAGCTACTAGAGGTTGAGAGAAGTAGTGATGGAAGTTGGAATCTCAAATTGAAGATACTCCAAATTTATTCAAATACGAATTTGGCTTCATCACACTTCAGTCTTCCCCTCTAATACTGGTACTCACAAGTTATCAACACTCCATGGCCTAAAGCAGCAAATGTTTAAACTGCTTGGTACCAACAAAAATGGAAAAAAACTGTACTGCTGCTATAAATATAGCATTCAGCATGCAACATTTTAAAAACACAGTGAGTGAACAGAGAAGAGGGGGAGGGAAGAGAAAGGCAGCCCTGTAACAAAGATTCAGTATCTGACTCCTATTCATCTAGTCTTGCTCCCTGGAACAAAATCAAGTTCACTAAGTTACGTGTAGGTTTTGATATATATCTGAAACTCCTAGGAAATAAAGCCTACATTTTTTCCATTTTTTTTTTTAAAAACAGCAATTCCATGATAGATCATTCTGATTAGCTACATTAAATTCTGCTCTTAATCAGTGAAGCCGGTGATAAGCCATTGACTGAAATTAACACAAGTCTCCAGTTTGTCTAACCTTTGCGATAAAATTCTCACAAGTATTACTTGATACCAGATCCACCCACTAGAATAAACATCACAAGATTTCAACAATAGCCTCAAACTACACAAAAATAAAGTTATGCATTCTTACCAAACCAGGTTATCAAATCATTCATCATTTAAGAATGTTAATGATGATTTGTCTTAGTGTTCCTATTTAAGAAACGGTAAATCCTTTCAGAAAAGGAAAGCTTTAGAGCAGGGGTTCTCAAACTTCATTGCACCGCAACCCCCTTCTGACAACAAAAATTACTTCATGACCCCAGGACGAGGGACCGAAGCCTGAGCCCTGCTGCCTCCCCAGGGGAACGGCCAATAACCAAAACCCAAACTCCACTGCCTCAGGTGGGAGGGCCAAAGCTGAAGCCCAAGGGCTTCAGCCCCAGGCAGGGGGCCTGTAACCTAAGCCCTGCCACCCAGGGCTGGAGTCCTCAGGCTTCAGCCCCAGTGTTGAGACTCGGGCTTTGGCCCTGGGCCCCAGAAAGTCCAAGCCAGCCCTGGCGACCCCTGTAAAACAGGGTTGCAAACCTCTCTGGGGTCCCGACCCATAGTTTGAGAACAGCTGCTTTAGAGCATAGGAGAAGTTGTAACTTGTTCAATATGTTACATCTGTCAAGGTTATGTTACAGACTGTAACAAGAGAGAGTAAAGTAACCATTTGGGGAATGTGTTTAAGTCCTTTCCAAAGGTAATAATTTTTTGGTTTAAGTAGTAAAGTGAGCTGATTGTCAAGTTAATGTGTTTGTGCACCTCTGACCGAGAAACTGACTGACCACATTACCAGTCCCAGCGGAGAGGACGACAGGACTGAAACATTTCAGGAATATATCTATTTACCAGAATATATCCTCAGGGCTCCCATGCTTCAGATAAAGCGTTCCCTTTATGATAGTATCTGGACTCTTCCCATCCCCAAAACAACATTCTAATCCAACATGCCCCACTATAGGCTCCCTAAGTAATTTGCTCAGAGTATACTTGGCATATCCTAAGCCTCAAAGCAATGCACCCAGGGTAAATGGGAGAGCCAGCACAAGGTCTATGCTCAACTAAGCTCTCAAAAGAGGGCGAGTGATTTTAACTTTAGAATTAATTAGGCTGTGCTCACATGCTGAATATTATTTCAAAAGGGACTTGCAGTGGGCAGGAGAATGTAGTTTTGTAACTAGGTACAAAATCCATTTTCGATAGTTCTTAAATAGACAAATGGGTAATGGGTATAGATGTGGATACCAGAAAGCGGGGACGAAGGTGACTTTTGATTGCCCACAGGACATGTTTTCTACATATTCAAAAAAAAAAACTGAGGGCAATGAAAACTTTTTAAATGGAAATCTCCTTAAAAGCAGGAAACCAGATCTACCAATTTCAGGAAAGTTTTCAAAAGCACCTGAGTGAAATTTTACATGATATCATTAGTGTGTAGAATAAAATATAGATAATATGAATATCTGGTTTTTTTGCAGAACTTATTTTACACATTTAACACTGATCACCAGAACGGAGATACTGACCAATTTTTTTTAAATTGATTTCCACTTCTGGAGCAGTGGTCTCAAAAGGAGGCTTTCTATTGTGTATAAAGTATTTATAATATTATAGAGTTAGTATCTGAATATTACAACTTAAATCTGGCTAAGAGAAGAAAGCCTCCCTAGCTTTGAAATGCTTTTTCTTTTCTAAGAGTCTGAAACTTACACTGTTGAAATGTAACACTTATTGCTAACAGAATAAACTGTACTTTAAGTCTTCAGAGTATCAACATTTAAAAAGTCCTGTTTGGAAATCAACAGTAGATGTATCATGAATTTTGTATCTACATTAACGTAAGTAGGTCAAAAGAGAGCCTGACATAGGGAAATAGTTTCATGCCAAACATCACTACTCTCAAATATCCTGAATGCTAGGAAAGAGAGAAAACACACATATATATAGTTAAGACTAGCAGATAGGAGAGATGAAGTCTCGAGAGTAAGAATGACTCAGTATTTAAACAAAACAGATCAGAATACTTTAAACCTGAATTTGCTTCTAGTCATCACAAAAGATAAGTTTTAAGTCAATCATGCTCTGCAGTATTTATTTTTAAATTAAACCATACTAAGTAAACAAGGTTGTTTAATGAATAATAAAAACCTTCAAGATGGACTGACTTGAATGGCTTGAAAACTCCGAAGATTCATCTTTAATATCATCTTGTCGTCTTTGGACAAGGCGGGAAGCTCGCTGTTTGTACAGCTGATGCATTGCTGACTCGAGTTCATTAATCAGGGGCACCTGTAAAAATATAACACACTACGTAATATCAAACTCTTCAGGTGCCTAATTGTCTGGGGTACCATACTATTCCAAGGTGCAATGTAGGCTGTTGCGGTTTTTAGATACATCAGTTGTTTTCTTTTACCAGCTGATATCTTTGGAGCCAATACATGCATTTGACAGAGTTTATGATAATGGCCTTCAGTTATAGTACAAAAGTTGTACAAGTAGTTTCATTGATGAGCAGCAGTGTGAAAAGCCTGAACAGTAAGTTAATGGCTGATTTAAAGAGATGCAGAACTAGAGTATAAATGCCACAAATGTATTCCATGGGATTGTCTTCACTGTATGTACTTGTAAGCAATGTTTTGTGCTACTGTTTACAATTAACAGAACTCACTTTTACAACAGTAGATACTAGATGCTGATTCAAAATTAATTTACTGAGAAAGTATGCTATTGACAATAAGCAGTACAGAAACAAAACATATACTGAACTTACTAAATCAATGCCAATGATTGATAGCGCACTTACTATTACTGAATTTTATCACTGAAACATCATTCACATGCTACTGTGTATGCCAACTGATGCTCCAAACCCGAAAAAATTTACTCAAGAGCATAATTTTCACTTCAGTGGTATGAGACATGTGAGGAAAACTATGCACTTGGGTAAATCTTTGCAGGACTGGAGTTTAAGTCAGTGATGATCTGCTACTCACTTTTTAATATGACTGATGTATTTCAGTTGTACAATTACTTTAGAAGTAAAGGTATGTTACAGCAACTAGAATTTACTGTGTTGGACAGCAGCATCATAGCTTATGTTGGGTGATCCCAGTTCCTGGCACCAAGGAATTAAAACTGGCCATATTTCTATTCAAATACAATAGACAGTAATTCTCAGTTTATTTGGCAAGACACCTCCTGTAATTTATTCATATCTGGCATTAAAACACTTATGATATGGCCTCCTTACCTCTGAGATATGTCTAGTCCAAAATCTTTCAGCTCTTTAACATTTTACTGCTACCTAAAATCCAAGGTTTTGTTGTTTTTTTAAATAAAGAAAGGCTTCAGAAAAATGTTTTCTGAACTAACCTAGGACTGGAGTCAGTATTTGGAAAACTCCTCCAACAAAGCTTAACACTAAAGGTACTGTAGCTGAAATGGCCACTGCAGGTACCCAAAGGAACTACAAGTCAGGTTTTCTTTGATAGCAAGGGAAAAAAGTGCCAGCTCTTCATGTTAGCATTCTTGGCCTGAGAACATCAGCACCAACAGGTCAGAACAGCTTCTTGAACTAATTGCAAATGGATACAAAAAAGTTTAAAGATTTTCTAGAATTAAATAAATTCTGAACTCAGATTTACAAGACTCCTTTTCAAAAATGGATGCAACCAAACAGTAGTGTTAACTGAAGGGTAAAGTACATATCCTAGCATTATTGTTGTTTCTGTTCATAAAGAGAATAGCTTCTTCCTGTGAGCAGTTTATTCTACAAATTTTAACTAAAGAGTTGAAAGAATGTTTTAAAATGTCCCCATAGGTTTCCTCCAATCAGTGTCTGAACATCAAAAGAAAAGCTAAACTTGTGCATGAGTGTTTGAATACATTCAAAATAGATTCCTTCTGGAGACCAACTAAATTTAGGAGTTAGTACTCTTTACATCCACAATATTGCAGCTGGTGATCAACCTTGATGGCTCTCACTACCTATTACATTGTTATAGTTTTAAAAATCATATGTATTTAATCCTTTAATCCATTAACATTTGGTTAATTGTTACACGCTTTTCTCAAAAAAATAAAACAGGAAAAAAATCAATGTGCAGAGATTTCTGCACAGTATCTCACTCCATTTGCATCAGTTTTTAACCTACATTTCCAAAGTGTGGTTTGGTGATATATCAATACTGGGATTATTAAGATTACAATACAATTTAACTAACTATACAGTTGGACGTCCACGAATAGTCTCACCCTCCCACATCTTTTCTATATCTATACAATAAAAGCAAGGTATGATGGCCAATATCTTTACCTTCTAAGAGAGCCAAAAACAGTGTTGTGTTAATTGTGGTAGTAGGACGGCTGAAAGCCATACCTTGTTTTGTGATCCTCTAAAGTCTCACAAACTAAGCAGCATGAAGGCAACAGTCTTAGAATAAAAGACCACCTAGCTCCTGCAAGAAGTGATTGCACCAAATCAGCAGGTGGCACTCTTCAACCCAACTTAGTCAGTTAAATCCCAATGACAGCATGGCGTTGTGGGGCACTCTGCTGTGGGAGTTGCCTTCACTTGGATGAGATGCAGTGTCAGGATTCTGATCATCTGTGATCATTCCAGATTTTATAGCACTGCATGTAACACAAGAGGTGTTAACTTGAATTGACGGTTAGCTAGGACAAGGAATTGTTACATTCTGCCTAAAACTCTCCCTGTGCTTTAAACCAAAATAGTATTAAGGCATGATTCTGCAAACTTTTAGTTGTGTGAGCATTAGTTATGCAAGTAGATTCAGCGAAATCAATGTAATTATCCATGGAAGACAATGCAGGATTTGGCCCTTAACATTGAAGATCTCCTGGTTAAGTCAATGATCTGAAATTCCCCCACACAAAAAAAAGTCCTACAAAAAGTAGAAACTAGATCAAATTACAAAGGATTAATATAAAGAAACACCACAAGTATGTAGGGACCAAATTAGAAAGGCCAAGGCACAAAAATGAGATTAAACTAGCTAGAGACATAAAAGGTAACAAGAAAACAGTCTAAATACATTAGAAGCAAGAGAATGACCAAGGACAGGGTAGGCCTGTTACTCAACTGGGGGGGTGGGAGGGGAGAGAGAACAACAGAAAATGTGGAAATGGCAGAAGTGCTAAATGACTTTGTTTCAGTTTTCATCGAAAAGGTTAGTAGCAATTGGACGTCTAACAGTGAATGTTAGGGAAAATGGAAGTAGGAGAGGCTAAAATAGGGAAAGAACAAGTTAAAAATTACTTAGACAAGTTAGATGTCCTCAGGACAACAGGGCTTGATGATATACATCCTAGAATGCTCAAAGAGCTGACTGAGGAGATATCTGAACCATTAACAATTATCTTTGAAAATTATGGAAGACAGGAGACATTCCAGAGGACTGGAAAAGGGCAAATATAGTGCCAATCTATAAAAAGGAAATAAGGACAACCTGGGAATTATAGACCAGGCAGTTTAACTTCAGTACCCAGAAAGATAATGGAGCAAATAATTAAGCAATCAATCTGCCAACACCTAGAAGATAATAAGGTGATAAGTAACAGTCAGCATGGATTTGTCAAGAACAAATCATGTCAAACCAACCTAATAGCTATCTTTGACAGGGTAACAAGCCTGATGGATAGGGAGGAAGCAGTAGATGTGGTATATTTTGAATTTAGTAATGCTTTTGATACAGTCTTGCATGATCTTATCATAAACAAACTAGGGAAATACAACCAAGATGGAGCTACTATAAGGTGGGTTCATAATTGGTTGGAAAACTGTTCCCAGAGAGTAGCTTTCAGTGGTTCACAGTCAAGCGGGAAGGGCATAACAAGTGGGTCCTGCAGGGATCAGTTCTGGGTCCAGTTCTGTTCAATATCATTATCAATGATTTAGATAATGGCATAGAGAGTACACTTAAAGTCTGAGAACAATACCAAGCTGGGAGGGGTTGCAAGTGCTTTGGAGGATAGGATTAAAATTCAAAATGATCTGGACAAACTGGAGAAATGGTCTCAAGTAAATAGGATGAAACTCAATAAGGACAAATACAAAGTACTCCACTTAGGAAGGAACAATCAGTTGCACACATACAAAATGGGAAAGGACTGCCTAGGAAGGAGTACAGCAGAAAGGGATCTAGGGGTCATAGTGGATCACAATCCAAATATGAGTCAACAGTGCAATGCTGTTACAAAAATAAAATAATATCTATCTATCATTCCAGGGTGTATTAGCAGGAGTGCTGTAAGCAAGACATGAGAAATACTTCTTCGCTCTATTCTGCACTGATAAGGCCTCAACTGGAGAATTGTGTGCAGTGTTCTGGATGCCGCAGTTCTGGGTGCCGCATTTCAGGAAAGATGTAGAAAAACTGGAGAGGGGCCAGAAAAGAGCAACTAAAATTATCTAAGATCTATTAGAGAAGATTGAAAAAAATTGGGTTTGTTTAGTCTGGAGAGGAGAAGACAGAGGGATCATGATAACAGTTTTCAAGTACATAAAAGGTTGTTACTAGGAGAAGGGAGAAAAATTGTTCTCCTTAATCTCTGAGGATAGGACAAGAAGCAATGGGCTCAAATTGCAGCAATGGCAATTTAGGTTGGACTTAGGGAAAAAAAAACTTCCTGTCAGGGTGGTTAAGCACTGGAATAAACTGCCTAGCGAGGCTGTTGAATCTCCATTATTGGAAATTTTTAAGAGCAGGTTAGACAGACACCTGACATGGACAGTCTAGGTAATATTTAGTCCTGCCATGAGTGCAGGGGACTGGACTAGATGACCTCTCAAGGTCCCTTCCAGTCCTACAATTCTACTTTATTCTAAAACCTATATAACAGTTACTACAGTATAGGTTGCAACTCAGTGTTATGAAAGAATTGTATTTCACACATCTAAACCTGTTTGATACTTAAAAATATGCTAAGTAAAAAAAACTAAATTCAGAAAGGGGAGAGGTACAGGGATAGCAGGGAGACAAGATTTTATAGAACTAAAACGTTCTCGTTATTCCAGGAGTAAGTCTATACACCACTAGAACTTCCACATCCCTCTGCTCAATCTCTTTCTGAAGAAAAATGTATTGTCATGAACGCATTTGTGCTCATTCATGCAAAGTTTCCCCCTAGTGCCAGCATTGTGAAAATGACTAACCACAATCCTCACCAGTTTCAGTGTTATAGAACAAAATGCATCAGCAGTAAACCTACCCTAATATCTCAATTACTGAGGGACAATGTTCACTCACTGATATAATTTTGCTTTCCACAACCATCTCTCTGTACAACTTTTCATGAATGATGTACCCAAGTATTCGGATTCTAGTATCTAAACTGTATTGTTAAATTTATTCACCTAAATTTGGGTTATTGCTGATTATGCATTATATGTATGACTTTTAAGACAAACTTTGTATTTGTGGATAATCTAAGCACTATAACCAGATGTACAGATGCTATTTTCTTAACTTGTGCACTATATAATTTTTTTAACATTTGCTTTAATAAAATTTTTAGTCTGAAGTTTTCTACAGGGGAGTGGTAAATGAACTGCATTATTGTAAATTTAAAACAAACTAAAGCCAACATGAGATACCCAAGGCCCAGAGCAACCTGAATCTAAATTCTGCATCTCTAAATTCAGACAGGAAATTCTACTGCTGCAATTTCATGAAAATAAAATGAAAGAGGTTTTAACGACCTAATATGAAAATTCTGCAGTGTGGCTGCCTCTATGTTATTTTATGCTGCCCCACAGTTTTACCTTTTGAGGGGTTACAGATCTTTGTAGTAACACATTACAGATTTCTAAAAAACAGGCAGTGGATTTCAGTGCAAATTCTGTGGCCACAGAATTAGGGAATACATAGAACCTTGAGAATACTTAAGATTTCATGCTGTATTTAAATATTACAGTCAAATTGTCTGTATTAGGCCCCAATTTTACAGTTTACTTTGTGTATGTGTATCTCTGTGGACTTCAACTGAAGCCAAAGTCGCTCTGTATGGATACAGGAGTATGCTTGGGTGCAGTCAATTGTAGAATCAAGGGCTTAGTTTACAAGTAATTTTTTGGCAACTTATTGAAAGTATTTCTTTATATAGGCACAAGGCCTTTTTTCCCCCCTAATAAGTCATCTATAGAACATCCAGAGAGAGATTAGAGCAGACAATGACATATTAAAGGAAGGCAGATTTAACAAATTCAAGTCTCAAGTACCTCCATCTATAGAGGAAACTGACCAGTTTTTGCCAGTGATTGTCAGCAACAGATCCCCTAAACCAATGTTGAAAATAACTGAACTGTTAGTATCAGAACTGGTTTTGGTCCACTACTGGTCAGTCAGTTTTTTAGTGTAGACCAGTGTCTTTTACATATTCAGAACTGCACCAATGTAAAGGTGTGATTTTTAAGACTGATTTAAACTGCAAACCAGTGTGGACACTATTTTTTTTAATAAACCTGGTTTAAAACAATTTAAATGTCCACACTGTTTTGCAGTTGTTTAAAAAAAAGTCACACCTTTAAACTGGTGCATTTTTGAATACAGACAAGGTCTGAGAAAAGAAGCCAAGCTCATAATTTATCTGGATTGTACTTTAGACACACAACAAAATGAGGCAGTAATAAATTGTCAACTTCATTACCTATATAGTCAGCTAACAATGCTACAGGTTCAAAAATTTTGCTTCTTCAGTTAAGCAGCATTTAGTATGGCTAGTGGATCAAATGAAAAACACAGTCCACCTTCCACACAGCTCAGTTTTGAGAACCATGGTAGTTATTTATTCCCAAATTTTTTCCTAAATGGTTGATCACTGGTTTGACTGTTAACATTAAAAAGATCAGATGAAGTCTCAACTGGCATTGTTCTGTTCAGAGAAAAAGTTAGCGAGAGTAACGTGTTTCAAGTGCTTACACAGAGGTTGTTCAGAGGCATTCTGCTTGATACGTAGTGGTGAAGATTCAGAGTACAGATGGGGGATTTTCTGAAAGCTCCACTAGCAACAGACAGCAGCTAATCTCATTATAGTAAGAATCAATTGCTTTATCAACCTGAACGTGTGGTAGGTGTGAAGGGAAGCCTACAGATAGAAAAGTAAAAGCTGCCACTTTCCCCATCCTAAATACTCCATATGAAATCCTACATCAATGCTCTCTCCTCTGTATTGCAATTTACTTGTGTAATGTACGCATCACCCATAAGATTGTTAGCATCTTATCTTTTCACCAAATTTAACTACAGTAAATTGGATTAGATTACCATACAAATTAACTAATACTAATGTTTACAGAATTGAAGTATAAAGGATATTTCAATTATCTTAAATGGGAAATAAAATTAATTCTTCCAAGTTAGAAGTATACAACAGAGTAGCCTAAAAAGAAAAAAGCTAAAAAATTCTGAAATCTTCAGCCAGCTATGCTGATTCTAAAACTTTTCCAGCCAAATAGGTATCAGAACACTGCCAAATATTTTAAGCTACTAGCAGAAAATTTACAGCAAAAAGTAGAAGTGTGTTATGTGGCACTCATTAAATGCTCCAGAAAAAGTCAGTGTTGCACCTCAACCCTTTTTACCTCAATGCAATCTAACAATTCACCAATAATGGATACTAACTTTATCCGTTAACATGGCATCCAATCTGTGTATATGGAAGTGTTTGAGTAAATATTTAAAAAAAAAAATTCAATCAATTTCTTAAACCATTCTAAAAAAAAAAAAAAAAAAAAAAACACACACACACACACTTCAGTCAAGTCAGCACTTACATTCCAACTGGAAGTACACCAGAGATCTGTTATACTGTAAAAGTGAGACTTCTATTTACAAGCTTAGTATGATGAAAAAGTGACTTTTCATCACCTCTAAAACCAAACCTTCTGTTGAGTATGCTCTCAGATTTTTTGATATTTTGGGGGGCGGGGGCCGCAGGAGTAAGTACAAGGAGGCATGGGTTTGGCCTGTACTAAGCTTCCCTACTTCTGTTTTATTGAAAAGAGATTAATGTTTTTGCATCCTTACCTTTTCACTGAAACACTCAAGCAAGTCTTGGACATACCCTCGCATTTCTTGCAAAAATTTATACCGTTCACCAATACCCCCAGAAGACCCTTCTAATCGTTCAATTGCCTTGGTAGAGTCCTCTCGGCTTTGCTGATGTTTCTCATGTTGCTGCTGATTGGCTTTGTTCAATTCTTTCATTGAGTCCAACCTGAGGGACAATGGATAGATAACAAATTTACATCATAAACTCTACATAACGCAAACTGTTGAAGATATTAATCTGTTTCAGGGTGAGAGAGCACAAGTACCAAATCTCTATAAGGAAAATATTTTCAAGGTACATTCACTACCTGTGGTTTGTCAATGCTTTCTCCCTTCTCCAGTTCTTATCAGCAAGGAGAGTAGTTTAAGTTACATGAGCTAGACTCTGCGAGGTCCTGAGTACAGTCAACTCCTGTTAATCCCAACAGGAGTCGAAGGCGCTTAGAACCTTGCAAGACTGAGCCTTAAGAAATTAAAATAGAAGCAAAGGCATTATGCTATATCTAGCAAGAAATATAATCTATAACACAGCCTCTATTATACTGCGCTGACTAGATGCACTTCAGCTAATGGAAAGTTTTTACAACAAGGGGCATACAAACCAGTTTTGAAGACATTACAAAAAGTGTGGGCTCTTCATTCTAAAATATTTCTCATTGCAATTGGATTGTTCATACAGTAGGATCTTTTTGATACCTAACAAGGAGATTACAATGTTTAAGCCCTAAAAAACCCTCAGATTTTAGCCTAAAATGTAAGATGGTTATGTATTCAGGAAAAAAAAATCTGATTTACACACTTTATGTTACTTCGTAAGCTAAACATCTCACTGTCCTTTCAATTCTTGACTACAAGATTTTTTTCAGTGTCCAGAAGATGCAACTCAGATCTGTCTTCAACAAGATCAATTTGCCACATTTTAAAAGCTTCACTTCCACAGAAGAAATCCAAGCAGACTTCTGAACAAAGTTTCAATGTCATCTTCATTTTGTTTTTTTTTTTAAAATGATGTGCCAAGTCAGTGGTTTTCCAGCGATGAAATTCTGCATTTGCTCGAGATTAAAGGGTGCCTGAGGGAATAGAAAGCTAGAGGACAAGTCTTTTAAGTCTAAAAAAGATGGTCTGCCCTACCTGTCTTTAAGCTGTTTCTTTACCAAATCAATAGTAACAGGAGTCATCTCATTACTGGGAGTTTTGAAAGGAAGTGTATTATCTGTTTTTTGAGACTTGGTCTCTGATGATCCATAAGCAGCGTAAGTGTAAGGAATGCCATACGATGAACCATAAGACATTGTCTGGTAAGAGTTGTGGTAGTACAGATTATTCACTTCAGTAGGCTGACTTGCTTGAACCTATAGAAAGACGACATGTAATACTCAAAATGCTAATGTCACTCCTTTTATAAACATTACTTTGTAACTTAGTTTTGACATTTTATATGCACAGATAGAAGTTACTCAAATCAAAATGGTTATTAAAATTAATCACTTTTCATAACCTCCTAATGAAAGATAGATGGGAACAAACAGAGCGAAGATGTGTTCGCAGAATTATGGTCTACAGTAATTAACAGAAGCAATCTCTTCCATGGAGAATTTCTTAGCATGGTTATCATTATTTGTAGTAATAGCTCATGGCATACTACTGAATGCAGCAAGCCTGCAACACCCAATTACTAAATATCCTAAACTGTACTAATCTCTGCTGTTAATACATATTAACAACGTGCCATGAAAACCCTTACAAACATTTTTTAATTTTAGAAAACAGCTTTCAAGGCCAACTAGTGTCCCCTTCCAACTCTGGGCCAGCTACTTCACCATTGCTCAAAGCCAAGAATCGCAGCTACCACAAGGCATAATCCTACACAGGTACGGAGTCTTCCCAAGAGATCATAGGTAGAGCTGTACAAATGAGTTTTCAGTTTGCTGACCTTACTAATAAAAAAAAATAATTCTGAGTCAGACGAAGTTTTCGTTGAATCCAAAATGAAATGTCATTTAAAAAAAAATAAAACTAGTAAGTTTTGAAATGAAAAGTTGATTTGAATATTAAAAAATCAAAATGTTTTGTTTTTAAAAGTGTCAAAATTAAATGTTCTGAGGTTTTTGGGAGTTCCCCCCCCTTTACATTTTTTCATGTTTCCCCCTTCCCCCCCCAGTGAGTTTGGTAAATCCCACATGAATTTGAAAATTTTTTCATTCAACCCAAATCTCCATTTTTTGGCCAAAACATTTCCCCTAGCTCTAGTCAAAAGTAGGCTCAGGCATTGGTACATCTGGGATGAACATGTACATTCATTAAGGCTTTAGATTTTATTAGCATGTCTTTCCAGTGTGGATTTGATATCGCTCCCACTGAAATCAGTGGCAAAAACCTCCAATTGACTTTAGTCGCAGTAGTATCGGGCCATACATGCCTAACAACTTCTGGACAGGAAGAACAGAAACAAAGTTCACTTCAAAGCTTCATTACTTACTGGCCCTAGTTAGCTAGTAAGTGCTAGTCAATGCTACCACAGTGCTCATTACTCTCCCATAATGGATGGAAAGCAGGAGCAAGACACCACCTATTTCCATATGAGAGGACTTTATAAATTAAAGTTATACCACTAATCTCACCAGATCAAATTATACCAACCAGCATAATACTGCTTTGAGTTTGGGGAAGTTTTAGTCAATATATGCACTGAAAGGTTAAAAATCCTATAACTTTCCCAAAAAATATACCATCTTTTTTGAACTATTTGAATACATGCCTGAGGTATGTTAATTCCTTTTCGTATCTGTTCCTGTTCCCATCGACTGAGTTCTTCATCCTGTTCCCCAGTCACGAGAGCTTCGTCATCGCTTCCCTCAATACCTGGGCACCCAAAGGAAATGAGCAGACAAGATAAAAATTGAGATAATGGATTTATATCAAGGATATTTCATTCCGAATTCCAATAGTTAAATTTACGTAATCATTAGAGTAAGAAAAAACACCTAATGCTTATTACAAGCCAGAACCTTGCTAATCTTCCATGACCAAGAGATCCGCCGTAAATTCATTTTACACATTAGCTAGTAAATAATCAAAAGAATAATGTGGCACGATACATTTTGTTCAGTTGACAAGCATAGCTTTAATTAGTTTATACTTAAGAGTTCACCACAAATATTTTGTATAATTAAGTTTTCATGAAACTTCAGGAAAGCACTATACTATTAAAGCTTTGCTCAAAAGCAGAAAGGGGCCATTTTTGTGTGCAAACTGAATGTGTTTATTAGCTAGATTCTACTTTACCATAATTCCTTAAAATGGATCATTAAAGTTCTATGACATTGAGTTCAAATAAAATATTCTATACCAAACTACAATGTGGATTATGGTAAACCAAAACTGCTATTAGTTATGCAGAACATTTTGTTTAAGGGCTTGTAAAGGTCAGGGTGAGTAACCTACAATGAAAATAGTTTCTATATTTATTAGATATGCTATCATCCTTCCAAAAACATTTTACCTATTTCCTCTGCAATCTTTTGCCTTTGGGATTTTTCCTTCACTGAGAATACTATTCTTCTCTTCTCATCATCATCTTCATCATCACTGGCATCATTTTCATCTTCTCGAACAAGGCGGCCTTTGCCCGGCTCATTGTCAATAGGCGTAAAGTCCCCAAGTTCCCGAGCCATTTGACGCTTTTTTCTAGCGGCATGAATAAAAGCAGCATCTGGGATTTCTCCTGGAAACATATGTTTACAAGGTTAAACAGCCAATGATTGCATCCGAACTCAGTGAGACTCCTTGCTACTTGTCTACTGCCATATCAGCTGAGAAAAATGGTACTGCAGACACATCAATCCGTCAGTATTTCTTATCAGTAAGGAAAACAGAGGAATCCAAGCAGAAAAGATTTTTAATGGTTAAAGCACTCTCACCCCTTTCCAGTGAGGCCTAAGAAAGCTCCCTTTTCTGCTCGTAAGAACTTAAGAGTCCTCCGGCAAAGACAGGGAAGACAAGATATTCCACACAAAAAAAAACAGAAGAAAGTTTAAAAATATATATGTTTCAGGCCTTATTTAATACATTCCAGGGGCAAGAAGGGCAAACATATTTTCTCCCTGTTAAGGAAACCAGAGAAAAAAATCCAAAAGAAACTATTCTGATAGGCAAGCCCTGAAAGATATTTCACAGGCTTTCAGAAAATGCAGCAGTATATACAAGCTGCATACATACAGCATAATGTCACCTCTTGCATATAACAGATATAGCCAAGTAGATAGTTTTCTAGATTTAATTCTTTCTTGTCTAAGTTTAGACAAACTATTGTTGGTGGCAGCTCTTTTCCCTTTCTCATGTGTTCCTGATGACTAGGGGAGCCAAAATGGTACTAATCTTCCAATAAAACAGCAATGAAAGGTTCCTCAATCTAGAATTCCTATTATTTGTATTACAGTAGTGCTAAACAAGATTGGGACTCTGGAGGCTGTGTAGGCACAATACAATTACTAACGTATTTTTTGTTTCTGAGTAAGCAGTGCACTATTTAAATGGAATATCATCATCTCACATGATTTTTGTTATGTTTCAGATACTCTCAAAGTTCATGAAGCTAAAAATCTCTGGTAGCATGTAAGAAATACAGTTTTGAACCAGCAATATATAGTCAATGCACACATTTAATGATTTAGAGTCATTAAATGTAATGCTCCTACCTTTACATCATGTTCAGAAATTAGTGAACAGTATATGCTGCAGAAAGCCCTTCCTGCATGATTCTTTTTTAATTTACATTTTCTGAAAAGGCATCTCATAGTGCAGTTATCAATGCAGATAATAAATGTTAAAAAATAAATTGGATGCAGGCCAAATCCATCAAGTTCCCCTCCAAAAGATAACTTCCCATAGTCCATCCCTGATGACAGTGCCTTGAATATCTTTAACATAAGAGGTTCTGTTCTGCTTCCCTCAGCCTCTGTGGTAAGCACTTGGGGGTTCCCTCCTGGAGTCACTGGTATGGAGCCAGAAGTCCCGGTTGGACATCTCTCCCCCAGTAACAGCCAGCAGCAGCAGAACAAAGTACCTGCTCTGCTACCCTCAGCCCATTTAGCTGGGAGGGAGGGTGATTCCCCTAGGGAGGTGCTCCCAGAGAAAGGGTAGCTTCTTAATAGAGTCTGGAGCTGTGTGAGAAGGTAAGAACTGAGAGCAGCTCTTCTCTCATTTTGCTCAAAGTTTAGTCCCTTCAGAAAGAGAGATTACCATAGAACTTGACAGAGTAAGACAAAGATAGTAAGGAAAGATGGGTGAATAAGGGAAACAAGGTGGCAGACATGTCTGAAAAATCTGTACAAGCAGTCTGTCTGCTTTATGTACCCAAGTTACATTATTTTAAGAGGGAATTAAGATGGATCCATGGTTTTCTGTGGATTGTGAGCATGAAGGCAACAACCTTATTCCCCAGACAAAAAGCTTCCTTATGTGCAAATTTGCTAGTTATTAAATTCATGAAGAATAATATTTCAAACTAATTTGTTTGGCCCTTAGGGTCTGAAGAAAATATTTCTTAGTCTATTTAACCAAGTTAACAGCATTCAAGACACTCAAATAGGGGGTCAAAAGTGTAAGAACATTTTCTGGTGCCTAAATTAAGGATAAATGCCAACCTGCACCACAAGATAGGTTACTTGGAGAATTACCAGAATATCAAAAATAGAGGTGGGTTTTGAGGACATTCAATATTTCAGAGTTTTAGAAAAACCAATGCTGTAACTAGAAGGGGTGTTTATTTAGTTTTTTAAAGACCAGAGACTCCAGTTTGAGTTATGCTTCATTTTGAAATATCACCCCACGAACTTGGCACCTGAAGGAATTCATATAAATACCTAACTTAAAAAAACCAAAACATTTTGTTACAGCCTTTGTTTTCAGCATATTAAACTCTGCTATTTGATACTGTGGTAATTAAATGGTCCTATTTTAGTTCTTAAATGAATCAGTTCAGTTTTCCTAGTTCTTCAAAAACAGTGTGCAATTATACTCTTCCACAGGCCAGCAGAATATGGATGAACCTTGGAAAGTGGACATTTCCATTTACTTTTAAAATTTTCATTTCTAGTCACTGTTCGAGGGTGTGTAGGTGTTAAGCTTGGGAAGAGTGCATACAGCTGACTGGATATCAGTACTTACATTACAAATGTTAGAGACAGCATTTCCAAACCCACTAAACTAGATTTACTATAAAGTACAAACCTGGACGGAGAACATTCAGAGATGATAAAGCACTTGAAAAAGTTCCCCCGGTTTTAGGTTTTTCTTCTTCCTTCTCACTTTCGACTTCCATCTCTTCTTCACCTTGTTCACTGTTCGCAGTCCCATCTTCTTGGTTTGCTTCCTTAACCTGTCCTGTTTTCTCTATGGCCTGTTCAGCTGTAAGAGAAAAGTCTATATCTGTTTCTTTCTGTGAACATTTTTTAAAAGCACTAGATATGCTTACGTTTAAGACAGCAATCTCATTAATTTTTAATTACTGAACTTACAAGGAGAAGAACACATGTTGTGGCTTCAATAAAAAACATTGAAATCTTCTCAAGTTCACACTATACAGTCTGACCAGTCTCAGATAGGAAGACTAATGCACCCAAGAAAACATTAAATATTAAGTTCACACAGTCAAGCATTTGAGAGTCAGGAAATGCCAGAATTAAGGCTGCCTATGCAACCTTATTGTAGCCCTGCATACATATGCATTATGACAGTCTTCAATGACTGAACACACTCCTTCCCCCCCCGGAACCCTGCCTCACTCATTGCACAAGATGGACAGTACCCACTGAATGAGCAGCTACCCAATACTTTATTTTATTCTCATTAATCAGTGTGTGGCCCCAGACCTGATTTACTGCACACCACTCAAACACTGCTTTGAAAACAATTATTAATTTCAACAGAGGCTTTTCTATGACAATCACCATTGTAACATCTGAGTGCTTCACAAACTTACATTCATCTGCAAAATACTCCTGTAAGGCAACATTATTTCCATTCTACAAAAGGGGAACAGGCACAGAGGCATTATCAGAAATGCACACTAATTTTGGGTGCCCAATGTGAGATGCCCACGTCCTGAATTTTCCAAGAATTTAACATTTCATAGCTCTTTATTTGTTCAGAGCACAGATCTCATTGACTTCAGTTGCAGTTAAGCGCACTCAGCATTTCTGCAAATCCAACCCCAACTGCCACAAGATGGATACCAAGAAAAAAAGGAGGAACATACAGTAGCCACCTGTGAAAAGTCTGATTTAGATTACTTGCCCAGCATCACATAGGTACTCTATGGCAGAGGCAGGGATAGAATCCAGTTCTTCACAGTTCTATTCAACTACAAAACCATCCTTTTATTTCCTGCAGTCCTCTGCCTCATTCTCTACATCCCATCCCTGGGCCGGCCCAGATTTTCTGCCACAAGTGAGGCAGGGGTCCTAAAGACAACAGGGGTCCTACACAACCATGACTGACTCCCTGAGCAACATACATTTTGTGCACTGAGAGAGGCAGGGATCCCAGAGGGCAAAGTTAGTCTTTAATTACATGATCATAAACGATCATAACAAGATACATACAGTGGCCAAATGAAGGTTATACATGCAACCTTCATTCTGGCATTTTCTCACTTTTGAGTGCTTGACTTTATAACTAACATTCCTTTAATGGAATTTTTTATATAATTTCCTAGGTTTTTTTTAAAATAGCAAACAGAAAAAAATAGAAATGCCATCATTTGAAACCATACTGAGTCTCACATTATTCATCAGCTTGCCATGAACCTTCACAACACAGACGCTCCATCTAAGCTAACAGTAACTGATAGCAGTAGTAGGTTGCCATCCTATATGTGGTCCAGCTGTTAGAGGGAGATGAAGCACACACTTTGCCAGTAAGCTTCAGTTATTCGCTGACAGCAGGAATGGTGAAACTCAGGACCCCTAGGCTCTATTCCAGGTTCTACGGATGTGTACTCAAATGGTTAGAGAGCTTTTTGCCCACCACTCTTCCAGCCTGTTCTCATCTCAGTCTCTGCCTCACCTCCCCATGCTCATTGATCCAGTCCTTAGTTTGGAACACACAGATGTAGGTCACTTCTTCTAACACAGGATCTCAACATATGGAATTCAACTCTACCAATCCCCTCAATAATTTTCTCCCTCACTTTAATGCTCTCCTTTTAACACCTGTGTTGAGTGGGCATCCTGGCAGAGGAGTGTGCTAGATGCAGATCCAAACTCTAGCTGTTAGAAAGCAGAAGTACAGCGTGATTTAAAGAAATGAGCCTAGGCTTGAGAGTCAAGAACTAGTCAGCTTTAATCCCAACTCTAATGAGGATTCACTGTGTAGCTTTCTAGTAACTGTCCCCACCTCTCCATATCTATTTCCATAACCATAAAATGGGGATAAATTCCATCTACGCCAGAAGGGTGCTTATGAGGATTAACTTAATGCTTATACAGACCGCTATGAATACGTAGAGCAATCTAAGTATTAAAATGCTCAATCTCCCTACAGAATTGACACTGCATCTTTAACACAACTCATTTTTATGAACAGTATTTAATCTTTCAGTTAATACAAGTTACTACTAGTAGTAGTTTTGCAATTACCATCTGCTGGAGAATTGACTTCTGGTTTAACTTTTGATTTTTCGAGATCTTCTTTGTATTCTTTCTTCAGTAGTTTTACTATCTTTTTGCTGTAACTTGATTTTTTCACTTTAAAAACTTCTTCAGCTTCTTTAACAAAGAAAATCAAAAAACATTAAGTGACCTGGGAATAGATTGGTCAGCTACAACTCACAACAACAGTTTCCATCTGTCAAGTCTTTTCACGTGGTGCACAGCACAACTTCATAGTAGAGTTACTAACAAAAGTATCCCAGAAATCTAAATTCAAAATTTAACATACAAGTTTTGACAAGTAGGCACTGCAATTGCATGTTTTCAGTGCTATAAACGCTCATAATTTTATCATAAGCCTTGTGATAACAGGTGTTCTTCTTGAAGCCCAAACTCCGGGAATCACATCAAGATATGACAGGTTTCATAGTAGCAGCCGTGTTAGTCTGTATGAAGTGAGCTGTAGCTCACGAAAGCTTATGCTCAAAGAAATGTGTTAGTCTCTAAGGTGCCACAAGTACTCCTTTTCTTTTTACCAATATATGAGAATCTCATCTTTCATTTTAAAAAAACATACCTAACTATCCCGGTTGCAGATTAAAATATAAAAATAAGCCCCTCGTTGCATCTTAAAGGCTCAAAAACAGAAGGCAAACGAATAAAAAAAAGAACGGACGTGCACTTTTTATACCATTTTTAAATCAAAAATTGAAGACACCTTATTCATTTTATTACCCAAACAATATACTGTGAATCGCTGTGATAGCCCCTCTTTAAGTGCTAGTTTTCCTCTCCACTTAGTCCTTATTGGGGGAAACCACACATTCAACATTTTGCCTTAATATAAACCGCAGCAGGTAAGTTGCGAGTCACACGTGGCCCCGGGAAGGAAGAACCAGGGCCTATATCGGGGGGAAAGAGATTTGACCCGATGGCCCGATAGGCCTCTTCCCCTCCCCCCTAACACCGACTCTCCTGACTTGCAGCGACGCTGGGGGACCGGGGCCCGCGCGAGCACACGCCGTCATGCAGCTGCGAGCTCCCGACGGGGACCCGGCCTCCCAGGGGCTGGCTAGGCGCAGCTAGGGGGGCCCGCCCGCCCGCCGCCGCCCGGCCCCACTCACTCACCCTCCTCCTCGTCCTGGAAGCTGAGCAGACTGGCCCGCGGCGCCGGCGCCTCTTTGTTCTCCCGCAGCCGCTTCCGCTCCCGCTCCCGCGCCCGCCCGGCCCCCGGCAGCCCGTTCCCCTGCTGGGGCGGCGGCGGCAGCGGCGGCGGCGGCAGAAGCGCGGCCAGGCCGGGAGCGAAGCCCGGGCCTAGGCCGCTGCCCGCCCCGCAGCCCGTCAGGGCGGGGACGGCGAGGGGGACGCAGCCGGTGGGGAGCGGCAGAAGCGGGGCCGCCTGGGCCATGGCGGCTTCGCCGGGCCCGTCCGCCCCCAGCGGCTCCGGCGGCTCCTCGTCCCGCTCCCGCTCGTCGTCCTCCTCCTCGGAGTCGTTCCGCTTCCGCACGTTCACCCGCCGCGCCTTGCGGAACATCCCGCCGGGCCCGGCAGCGCGCAGCCCAGACACTCGCCCCGCAGCAGCGCGCCGCGGCCCAGCCCCAGCTCCCCCTCCCCGGAGCATGATAACCGGGCAGTCACAGCGCCACCTGCTGGCCCGCCCAGCCGCCCCCAGCGGCTGCCAGGGGAAGCGACGACGCGCCGCACCATAGAGAGCCGCGCCGGGCTAGCGTGCCTCGCGCAACCATAGAGAGCGGGGGACTAGAGCGCCCACCCGCGACTGCACAGCCGCCGCCATCTTGTGTGAGCGGGGAAACAAGGGAAGGGGGGAGCGATCACGTGACGGCAGTGGCGGCCCGGCTGCCGTTGCTTCGGGAGGCTGGGCGGGCGGCGCGACGGAAGCGCTGTTGAGAACAGTGGAAACTTCACTCCCGCGGCGCTCGGCGCTGCCCATGACTTGGCTAGGGCGTTAGGGGTGGGGGAGGGGACTGACCTCTGCGGGTTTGTGTCACTGAGGGGCTGGTGGAGGCGCCAGCATGGCGGTAGGGAGCACTGGGGCCTCTGGCTGCATAGTGGTAGGTGGTGGTGGGGGTCACAGTGCAGGCCACCCCCCTACCCCAGACACAGAC